>NC_081406.1:455384654-455984654 GCF_030272615.1 Cryptomeria japonica
TAATGTAACCTCTAAAAATTCAGTTAAGACAATTGTAATGATGCATAATGCTAATTCATTGGAAGCTAAACTTCCTGCTAAGAAAACAATTCTCTTGCATAATAGGTTAGGCCACATAGGTGAAAAAGGTTTAAAAGATTTGAAGAATAAGAATCTGGTTGAAGGTCTGGATTATTGTAGTTTTGAGTTCGATTTCTACAAACACTACATATATGGAAAACATAACCATGTTCAGTTTTATTCCAGTTCTCATAAATCTTCTGACATTCTGGATTATGTTCACTTTGATGTGTTTGATCCAGTGGACGTTCCTTCTCTATCCAAGTCTAATTACTATGTATCTTTTGTAGATGATTATTCAAGAAGGTAATTTGTGTACTTTCTTAAAAGTAAAACATAAGTGTTCAGTCAGTTTAAGGAGTTTAAGAACCTTGTTGAAAATCAGACTGGGAGAAGGATTAAATGTTTAAGAACAGACAACGGTGGTGTATACTGTAGTGCAGATTTCGTCAAGTACTGTGTTGATCATGGAATTAAGAGAAATAAGACTGTACCTTACACTCCACAACAAAGTGGAGTTGTTGAAAGGTTGAATCGGTCTCTAATGGAGAAAGCAAGAAGCATGTTGAGTGGAGCTGGGCTGGAACAAAAATTCTAGGCTGAAGCAATTGCTACAACATGTTACCTGCTGAATTGTTCTCCTACTTCAACATTGGTTGACAAAACACCTATGGAAGCATGGTCTGGTAAGAAACCTTCTTTAAGGCACCTTTGTGTTTTTGGTGCAGAGGCATATGCTCATGTGCCTGATGTTAATAGATCTAAGTTGGATAAAAAGCTATGAAATGTATCTTCATTGGCTATGGAGTTGGTGTGAAATGATACAAACTTTGGAATCCAGTGACTGGTAAGGTTATGTATAGCAGAAGTGTGATTTTTCATGAGCTAAAACCTATGTCACTAGATCACAACATAGGAAAGAAAGGAGAAGCTGAGGTTGAAATTCCTCCAGCTAAGGAAGAATCTCCAGAGATACCTGAAGATGAGGAGAGTTCAAGCAGTTCAAGTAGTTCTCAAGAAGAACATGATGTTGATCCTCCTATTGAACCTCAAAAAGCCTCAACAACAGAGTTGAGAAGATCTACTCGAGAGAGGCGGCAACCTAATAGGTATACACCTAATAAGTACAGTCACTCTATGTTGAATGTTAATTGTGCTTATGCTTTACTTGCAGATACTGATGAGCCTAGGACTGTCAAAGAAGCTATTAAGATGCCTGATTCAGATTCCTGGTTGGAAGCCATGAATGATGAAATGTCATCATTGGACAAAAATGGAACTTGGAATTTGGTGCCATTGCCTAAAGGCAGAAAGCCTATGGGCTGCAAGTGGGTCTTCAAAAAGAAGTATGGTCCAGATGGCAGCATTGACAAGTACAAAGCAAGATTGGTTGCAAAGGGGTATTCTCAAAAGGAAGGTATTGACTATGGAGAGATCTTTTCTCCTGTGGCTAAGCTGACATCTATCAGATTTCTCTTGTCACTTGCAGCAGCATATGATTGGGAGATTGAGCAGATGGATGTGAAGACATCATTTCTTCATGGTGACCTTGAAGAAGAGATTTATATGTCTCAACCTGAGCACTTTGTGGAAAAAGGTAAAGAACATTTGGTTTGTAGACTCAAGAAGTCTCTGTATGGTTTGAAACAATCTCCCAGAATGTGGTATCAAAAGTATGATACATTTGTTTTGTCCTTGGGATTTGTGAGATCAAAAGTTGATCATTGTGTTTACTACAAAACTGAAGGTGATAGGATTCTTATCATAGCTTTGTATGTAGACGACATGTTGTTCATAGGAAATACAAAATGTATGATCTCAGATTTAAAATCTCAGCTGTCTATGAAATTTAAAATGAAGGACTTAGGAGCAGCAAATTTCATTTTGGGAATGGAGATCAAAAGGGATAGATATAAGAGGAAACTTTGGCTCAGCCAAAGAAAGTATATAACCAGTGTTTTTTACGAGTTTCATGTCTGACTATAAATCACAGGTTGTTCCCATCTTGCAGGGAACTAAGTTGTCTGTGCTTGACAGTTTGAAATCTCCAAAAAAGATAGAAGACATGAAAAGTGTACCTTATGCAAGTGCTATTGGCAGTTTGATGTATGCATTAGTTTGTACAAGACCTGACATTGCCCAACCAGTGGGAGTTCTTAGCAAGTTTATGTCGAATCCAAGAAGGTCGCATTGGGATGTTGTAAAGAAGGTGTTTAGATATCTGAAGGGAACTTCAGATTTTGCTTTGTGCTATCATGGTCATTCTGATGATTCAAAGAAAACTCTAAGTGTATGTGGTTTTGTGGATTCTGATTGGGTAGGAGACATAGATAGCAGAAGATCCACCAATGGATATGTTTTTGTCATGAATGGTGGAGCAATTAGTTGGATGAGAAAGCAACAATCTGTAGTCGCTTTGTCCACTACAAAGGCAGAATACATGGCGGCCACACATGCTTGTAAAGAAGCTGTCTGGCTTAGGCGTTTAAGTTCAGATATTGGTTTTGATGCAGGGCAGGTTGAAATTTGGAGTGATAGTCAGAGTGCCATATGTTTGGCGAAGAATCCTACTTTCCATGCCAGATCGAAATATATTGATGTTCAATATCACTTTGTTCGTGACATGGTGGAAGATGGAAAAGATTATCTTAACAAGGTAGACACTCTGGAAAATATTACAGACGCCTTGACGAAACCTGTGAGCACTCACAAGTTCAGGTGGTGTTCTAATTCTATGGGTCTTTATACCCATGATTCTCAGTAACATTTGAAATGGTCATCGGTCCAGTGAATTCCTCATCAAGTGGGAGTTTGTTGGAAATATGTGCCTCGAATTAACTTGACTTGTGTTTAGACTGATCAGAGTAACCTATCTCGATGGAACATCTGTCGGTGTGACTTTTTCCAATGGGTCGATGGAACCTTCTTCTTGTGATCGACTATCGGGTGAGAAAGTTCGAGATGATCCAACGACTGTTACTATACCGCGATGGGAAGATGATCGAAAGTTATTCCGTGCGGCTTGGCGACAAAGCACGTGGAAAAAAGAAGTGAGTTAAAGACCGTGCAGGTTGAGGTGAATCAATGAATGTTGCTATACCACATGATGGAGATGCATGAATGTTATCCATCATGGCTTGGCAACCAAGTGGTGGGGCTCGACAAAAGAGCAACTCAGACGGGTTAATGGGTGAGAAAGTCTGGCATGATCGGACGATTGTCGCTATACCGCTATGGCAAGATGCATGAAGTTTATCCTCCGCGACTTGGTGATGAAGGTGGGGCCCAACAAAGAAGAGCTTAATTCTAGGCAGTTAGTGAGGTCATGCTAAGGTGGCAGGACAGGGACCCCGGAGCCAATCAGGGGGTGCCACGTGGCGGAGCACAGACAAAGATTAAGGAAGATCGGACGATCGAGATAGCTATTTGGTTGTCTTGCCGATGACTCGATGGAATTGCCTTCGGTGATCGGGGTATTATCAGAGATTGAGAGAACTGGATTTTTGCTACACTGATACCCGATGAGGTCGCCTTCGGTGATTGGGTTGATAAGATGGAAGCTATGTCGATGGCCCGATCGAGTCATTGTGGTGTCATCAGGAGATCGGGTCTACCTGTTGAAGGCTATCCCGATAAGCCAATGGAACCAGTCTGTTTGAAGCCGCATTAGTGGATCATCTACTAGTTTATCAGGAGATCAGAGCAAAGCATTTTTCATCTTACCGATGGCCGATGGAGTAGAGATCGACTATGGGTGTGCACTCGAACCGAAGTCCAAAAGATAAACACTTGGACACTGAAGATGGTCTTGTCGGTGTATATGAATATGAACCAACCCAACTTCCTAGTGCATGTGGGATATTGTGTTTCTCATGAATGCAGACCGATGTAGACAGTTAGACTTCAAACCGTTGGTGCAGTTGCTCAGATGAACTGTCGACAATCTGCTATATGTAGCCATTGGATAACTATGGTGTATGTGACTGACAACCGAGAGCTGATTGTAGTGTCCAGTTCGTGAGAAATCTGAGAACGAATACCAGTAGTTGCAGACTAAAACTTTATTGTAAATTCATTTACTCGAAATAAAGTGTTCAACTGATGGTGGTAGGTTTTTTCCCGAAAGGGTTTTCCCACGTAATTCTTGGTGTTTTGTCTTTGTGTTGATTCTATGTGTTTTGTTTATGTTATTCTTAACGTTCTGTAAAAGTTTTAAACTACATTCTTGTATGATTTCCCTTGTTAATTGACATTAGGAAGGCGTTTCCACACCGTGCTTTCCTTACATCAATACCACGATGAGTTAGTTGTATTGGTTTTGCGACAAAGGATGTAAATAATATGATAGGATAGTCGCCCACTATCCTGCAATAGGAAGAATGGAAATTAAATAATATTGTGCAGTAACCTTAGAGAAATGAAAATGACATCCCCCACCATCTCGTACCATGCAATATGGTAACACGGAGTGCAATGGTCTTGTGGGAAGATAGAAGATAAAGGAAAACAATGTATCTCGCTATCCTATGCCAATTAAAATGGATGAGAGACAATTGTGCGGGGCAACATAAGCATGTAGGAGGAGGCAGCCCCCAATATCTCATAGGCTTGAAGAATGAAGAAGAGAGTCTTCATGATGTAACATGACATCTCTCGCCAGCTTGCAAGGGTAAGAAGGTAAAAGTGAAACCCGTGCGGGACAAAAGAGTCAAAGGGGAAATGATGTCCCTCGTTATCCTGCACCATGTAAAATGGGTGAATGATGATCTTGTAGGGTGAAATCAAAGTGAAGTGAAAAGCATTCCCTGCTACTCCGTGACATGGAAAAATGGAGAGTGATGGTCGTGCGTGGTAACATGAAAAACAAAGACAATGACATTCCCTACCATCTTGCGATGGGTATGGTCGAAGTTAAGAATCCTTGTGGGTAAACAAAAAGGTGATGCACATGGCATTTCCTTCCATCTTGCACCGAGGAGACCTAAAGAAGGGTGGTTGCATAGGGCAAAATAAACAAAAGAAATAAAAAAGTGCCTTACTACCTCATGCCAACTAAAATGAATATGAGATGGCCTCATGGGGCAAAAGGAATAGGAGAAGATTAAAACTCCCCGCTATCCTGCATCGCTGGATGACCAAAGCAAATTGTTTTTGCAAGATAAGAAAATGAAGGGAGAATGGAATGCCCCGCTATCTCGCACCAAGGAAGACCAAAGTAAAAGTGTCACATGGGGTTAAAAGAAGAAAAGGAAAGGAATTCCTTACCCCATATGGGTCAAAAGGTTGCACAAGGTATGGTGTGGGCTAACAAGAGTAAAGAGGGTAGTGATCCCCGCTATCCTATGATGTCGAAGATTGAAGGCTAGAAGTACTATGAGGTAAGATAAAACAAAGAAGAACAAGGCTCTCATTGAACCGCACCAAGTAAGATGGTCCTAAAGGGTGAAGGAAGAGGAAATTGCTGCTATATCGTATGGAGAGCACAAAGCAAGGATTTTGTTGAAGTGTACCCCACACGAGTAAAATGGGATTGTAAATGATGATGTGGGGCAATGAGGGGAAATAATATAGTGGCTCCCACCATCCTGCAGATATGCATGTAATGTATATATGTGGCGACATAGTTTAAGGTCAATGTGACTATTATAGATGATTATGTCAACACATTGGCAGCTCGATAGACACAGAGGTCTATGTGGTAGGTTGATTGTAGTTGATCGTATGACTTTGAAGGAAAATTTTGATGCCACATATGTAGCACAATAGATAAACTGATCATGCAGATAATTGACCAAAGCTAACTGAGCGATTTGGACATATAATGAGAATACTTTTATGATATATTTGCATGCCAATAGGGAAGATGACCCACGTGGTGGTTGACCAAGTTTGACCAGGTGATTTGGACATTGAATGTGAAGATGTGGCTTCCAGGTGGTCGAATATGAAAACTGATATGTCAAAGTCGTGGATGAAGATGATTTTATTGAGGTAGTTGTCAATCTTTTTAGGGCAGGTAAAGAAAGAGTAATGGTGATTTTTTAGTAGATTGATGTGCAGCTCGAGATGATCCATAGAGAGGAGATCAAATCTCATCTGACAAATGAAGATTACTAAAGTCAGTAATCAGAGTACAAAGTAGACTAGGAAGAATGAAGCAACATTTAATGGAGAACCAACAAAGGATCAAGTCAGTGGCTCAAGAATATCGAAAGATCTCTAGTCAATGAAACATTCCAGGGGCAGGTGAAGATTACCAAATCTTGACACAGAAAGGAAATCTGATGAAAAAGAAGATATAATTAATGATGGTGGCCAAATTAGATAGTGTGGTAGATTTCTTGGAAGCCTAAGAAGATTATATTTTTGAATTCTATTTTGGAGGGAATATCCTAGGGTTGCATGGAAGACCTAAAAATAAAAAAGTGTGAAATAGAGAAGGTTGGCTTGAAAGGTGTGAGGTGAAAAGTAGAGAAAGCATGGGAAGCATGCAAGAAAAAGAAGCTCTACAAAAACAGAGGCCGAAGAGAAGTCGGTGCACATAACACAAAGTTGGGGCAGTCAATAACATCATAGAAAATTTGTATGTAGAAAAATATAAAAGTGAAAGAGGAGATCAGAGGCAGCAGTAAGTAGAAGCAGAGAGTAGAAAAAGAGGAGAAAAGAGATTCCAAGCTAAGGTCAGTGATTAAAGAAAAGAGTGTAGAGGAAAGTGGTAGATAACATAGTAAGGTGAATAAAGAAGAGAGTGTAGTAGTTGAGCTGAGAAGTGTGCAACATAATAATAGTGAAGTAAGTTGTAGAGAAAAGAGTGTGAGATAAAGAGCGGCAAAGACTAGAGATTTGAGAGTGCGGTGTCAAGGCAGAGAGGTAGAGAAGGAAGATTGATCAGAGTAGAGACAAAAGGAAAACAAAATCCAGAGTGCAAAGAACAAGATCAATGATAAACATAGAGTAGATATCTGATTTTGAGGCCCAAGATCAAAGAGGAGAAAAGAGTCAAGCCAATCTCATGAGAAGAAGATAATCAATGTGGTACAATACATCAATTGTAACCAGGTGCTTGATTTGTTTTTAAATATTTGTTCATTGTAAATCTCTGAGTGGGTGATTAGAGCAGGGGTTGGTGCTCCTTTGGGTTGGTTCCCATAAATCTAGGGGATGGTGCTCCTTTGGGTTGGTGCTCCTTTGGGATGGTGCACATAAAAGTTATAATTAGTTTTATTTGTGAGGTTGAATTGGAGTAGTAGACTCTAACAACATTTCTCACTGAGATTTTTCCCCACCGTGGTTTTTCCTCGTATGTTCTTGTGTTATGAGTTTTCTGTGAGTGTGTGTAAAGGTGTTTCATATCTCTGCTCATAGTTCTATGATTACAGTTATTAAAGTTTTATTTAATCTAGAGAGTTAAAGTTTTTTTTATTACCACTGATTCACCCCCCCTCTTAGTGGTCCATTGTGTTCCTTCAAGTCTACACCTAATGCCTTCTAATTTAATGAGTTAGTTACTTTAAAGGTGCTTGATATATATATATTATTTAAATGTAAGAAATATCAAGTGATTTTAAAGAAGCAAAGTAAGATGGGTTGTACTAAGTTATTAAAGGAAGATGTGATAAAATTATTTTCCATAGCATCTAGAGATAATGTATAATCCCCCAGCTATTTTCAAATGGATCATAAATTTTGATCCCTCATTTTATGAGGAGGTTCTATAGTCAAATGTGGGATATGAATGAGCACTTTGGATGTTTCGGGTAACATATGCCAAATAAAGACTGATGGATGATAGAAAATAGAAAAGTAAAAGAAAACAAGTTTACTCCTCTTAGAGAATTAGATCCAATGCAGAAAATAGGAATATTTATCTCATTTGATGATTTTTTGCTTATATTTGCATTGCATTTTCTTGTGTCTTATTTTTCCCTTTTCTACTCTATATGTTTGCATTTCATGTTTGATTAGCCCAAGGTTCTAATAGATATAAGACATTCTAAAAGGGTAAGCCATGCTTATCTTTGTGGCTTTGGATGTAATTTTTTTTTTTTCATTTATTAGTCAAATATCCAAGTTAAAATACAAAAATTGACTAATTATCAAACTTTTTAGAATTTCAGACCTATGGTTGCTTATGCCATGATTCCTTTTATAATGCCCCGCCAGGAACCCCAAAGGAAAACCCACAACAAGGGTGAAACGATTTTTTTTAAAAAAAGTATAAACATAATAAGTGCATTAAACACAACATGCACGATAACACAAGCATAAGACATACACTAGAATTCCTTAAGGGTTACCAACGAAGAATTAAAACCAAAAGATAAATTACACAATTAAAGTTAATCCAATAATTCATCATTAACTCAATGATCACAAGAAGCCATATGCAATAACAGATTACACTAGGAAAGATTAAAAGGATACAACATAATTTATCTTCAATAAGGATTTACACATCCATAAAGAAAGCTGATAAATAACATCCCAAACATAGGATTATATTGCTCTTCCAATACATGGCTTCTCAATATACATATAAAGTTACAACTTAACCAAATACAAGGTTACATAAGATCAAGGTACAATTGACCACATAGATCTCCAAATAACACTAATCTCCAAACATGAGATTAAGCATGAGCCACAATCCACACAAACCCCTGCAAAGACAATCCTCGCATGAAGGTACAAACAAGAACATCCGATGGGAAGTGGCACTACCTCCCGACCATGTAATTCCCAAAATGGAATCACCCCACTATGCAAGGAGATAACAGAGGAGGGTGAACTCACAATAATGGTTCCCACTTTTTTGCCACTTTTGACACTGAGATGTACATTTTTAAAATAATCTTCAACTTCTGAGAGCTATAACTTTTAAACTATTAAAAATTTGAAGATGATGTAAATTAGTGATTTCTAGTATTTTGTTTGTAGATTCTATATACATTTTTTTCAAATTTTTTTGAAGGATTTTTTAAAAAAATTTCCATCTCCCTCGAAAAGTAGTTTTTTACAACAAACTACATTTTTTAAGAGTGAAGTGCCTCCTGAAATGCATAACTTTTTTTCTATAAATGATAAAAACTCAATTCTTTTGAATTTTGGTTTGTAACATCAATATCCAGGGCTTGCATTTGGTTTTATAGTGATATGTTCAATATTTTTCATTTTATAAAGTTTTGAAGTCCGACTAGTCATAATTCAAACATAGGTTTACGTTTGAACACATAACTTGTTCTATATAAATCGAAATTCAATTTTTTTTTTTTTGTTAGAAAGAAGACATCAATACCAGGGGCTTAGATATTTTTCAGAATTTTTTTGAATTAGTTTCTTATTTTTCCCAAGGCGTTGAACAGAGAAGTTCATATTCGATGAAAAACCAATTTTCCATAAAATTAAAAAAACAAGAACATAATAAATTCAAAATATAACAAAATTATACTCGTTAGAAAGCTTGCTTCGAGTACTACTATCTAATATTTTTGGGTTATCAAGATTATTTCATTTGTGTATTGATCTAGAGCTCCGAAGTCATTAATTCTTCATAACTCTGAAATTTTTTGGGAGAAACCCCTAGTTTGCGGTTTCGAACGAACACAAGTTCGAGCGAATTGGGTTCGCTCGAACCCAAAATGGTTCGAGCGAACCCCCATTCGCTCGAACCAATGAGTTTGATTTTGGCACGCACATTTTTGTAACTACCATGTTCGAGCGAACCCAACAATTTTTAACTGTCGGCTTTCGTTCGAACTCTGGCTGACGCATTTTTTGTTTTTTTTTTCATTTGTGGAATCGTATAAATATCCATAATTTTTTTTCGTTTTTTATCACCCAAATGATTAAAATAATTCGCATTTTTGGATGAAAGAAGACATTTGAAAATTAATTTGAAGGCAATAATTTGAAGGTTTTTTGTAAAAGCATGGGAAACAAGAAGAGAAGGCAAAATAAGACTTCAAGGAATTATTCTCTCGAAATAGAAGAAAGATATCGAGAACAAAGAAGACAAAGATATCATGATGCAAGTATGTATTTTTAATTTAATATGTATTACGTATCAATTAATTAGAATTCAATATTTTTTATCTAATATTTTTAATAGGATTAAAAATAATTTTGTTTTAATTGGAAAGCATAATTAATTTGAGATAATACATGTGTATTTGCAAATTTCAAATTCCATCAACTTGCTTGTTGTGTAATTGTATTTTTCTCCTATTTAATTAAGTTCATTTATAATAGATAAGACCTATTAAGTCATAAAATTCATAAGACAGGTATTATGTCATAATTTCTAGGTTCTAAATTATATATATTGAATATTTAATCTACATGTACAAGTAATTTCATGTGATAGGTCCTTTAATATCACATAATATATATCTGTCTTAAGGGTAGTTAAGTATATTAATTGTGAAATGTTTTTTCAAGTGTGGTCATATTGATTTTAATAATAAGGCCTATTAGGACTATTACATTGATTATAGGTCTTAAATGTGACATAACTTTATAACCTATTAAACATGTTGAATAATTTAGGTGAACTATTTATATTCAACTTCACGTACATGCAAAAACATTTCAGATTAGGAGGTCTATTATGCAATAATAGGTCTTAAATATAAACACATGTGACAAATTATAGTGCACTTACATTATGGTCCATAACAAATTAATATGAGGTCACCTAAGTTATCGTATGCATGCATCAAAATATTTGTACTTTTAATTTTCAAAATTGGAATGTCTAATTTATCAAAATTTTATTTTATGTGTTAAATTAGTGCTCAAAATTAGAGATTGAACTTTAATCCTAACCTGAGAACAAATTGAACTTTAAACCTAAACATGTAATTTAATTAGAGTTATAAGTTCAATAAGGTCCTGAAAGTAATTAAATTTAATAAACCAAATTGAATCCAGGCTAATTTTAACATGTAAAGCTTTAAGCCAAATTCATCCCTATTCTTAATCCTAATCGAATAATCTCTGATTAATTCAAGAACCTTACACAAACTCTTAAATTATGTGCAGAACGGGCAAACGAACCTGTTGAAGAACACAATATAGTTGATGAATATAGGGAGGAGATTGTCCAAGTTGAACCAATGGAGACCTTTGAAGGAGAGGGGTCAGGCTCCTTACCTCCTACCACTGATATGGATGAGCATATTGTGGATCTAGCTAAACAGGTGAAGAGAAATATTTCTTATAAAAATTTAGATCATTTACTTGAAATGGATGTGGATGAGTTGAAACGTCTCAGTGAAGAACCTAGACATACTAAAAGGAGGTCAATGAATAAAAGTGGAAAAGAAATAATGTCGCATTTCAACAATCTTGATACTACACTAGAAAAAGCTCAATTGTTATCAATTGTACTTACTCATAAAGACTTAATAGATCCAATGAAATTGTTGGGTATAGATACAACAAGTCAAAAGAGGAAATCTTCTCAGCTACAAAAATCTATTGTTGATAATGTTAAGAAAGGTTTGGTGAACATTGGTAAAAAATCTTGAAAACTAGATAAGACCATTTCAAGAAGAGTGATGTTGACATCTTTAGTAAATGAAAGATTGCCTCAAAAAAGACAAATCTCTTCACTGTCATCTGAGTTTGGTTTTAGTAGAAGGACAATATCTAAATATGTTAAAAGGAGAAAGATTTTGGATGATACTACCTCAGAAGGGAATTGGGCAATTATGTGTAGAGCTCCTCGTTCTGATAGAATTGAAGATGTTGTTAGGAACTTTGTGACAAGTTTTTGGAATGATAATACTCGCCCTTCATCAAATAGTAGAGATGTTATCAAGCAAAGGATTGGTCCCGATCGTTATGATCTCCATGTAAAACATTGGATAGACACAACAAAACATGAATTGTATGTATTGTTTACTAAAACAAACCTCATATAAAGATTGGACAAACCATGTTTGAACGGTTAAGGCCATATTATGTGAAGTTAAACAAAGTTTTCAAAACTTGTTGTTGTCGTTATCACATCGAATTTGACTTGTACTATCAGGTGTTTCGAAAGATTAGAGAAGATAATGATGGTTATGAAAATGCTCCTCCTAAACGAACAAATCAATTCATAGCATCCATCTTATGTGATAAATCAGATAATAATGCAACCGGTCAAATAAATTGCATAAGAGGAATTTGTGGAACATGCGGGGACTTGGCTAAATTGCCTTTGAGAGATGAAGATACTGACATGAGGAAGATGGTAAATTGCAAGAGTTACAAGTACCAAAAATTTGAAACAAAATTTGGAAAGGAATCTACAAGACTAGATTATGTAGAAGAGGAAATACCTATTGGAACATTTATGGAAAATTTTCGTAAGTTGATAAAACCATACATATGCCATGGCTTTTTTGCCAAGTGGCAAGCAGAACAATTTAAAAGATTAAGAGACACTTTCCCACTTGGAACTATTCTATCTGTAGTTGACTTCGCAGAGAATTACTCTTTTGCACATCAAAAAGAGATTCAATCAGAGTATTACTTTTCAAAGCAAATCACTATTTTCGTGCATGTGTGTTATCGACATGCACAGATGAATTTGGATGGTGTTGATAGTACATTTGAAAATCGTGTCATTAAGAAAGAGTACCACTTCTATATCAGTGATGATAAGGAGCATGACACACTTTTTGTACAACATTGCTTTAAGAAGTTTTTTGAATATTTGAAAGATAGAGGCATAACAATAGTTAAACGTTTTGTTTGGTCTAATGGATGTGCGGCACAATTTAAATCTTCGAGGCCATTTTATGCACTATGTAGATATCATCAAAATGACAAAATACCACATGTTTGGAGTTTTTTTGAGAGTGGTCATGGAAAGGGTGAACATGATGGTGCAGGAGCTTGTATCAAACGTGCTCTAAGAAAGCATCAAATAAAGTACACAGGAGAACGTATAGAAAATGCACATGATGTTGTTGAATGGTGTAAGAAACACTTTGAGCAACCGAATTATCCTGGGGAATCATCATCGAGAACATATAAGCCCATTCCATATAGAGTGTTTTGGGAGATAACTGGTACGTGTTCTCTTTTAGTATTTTATTTAATTTTTTTTTAATTTAACAACTTGATCTACATGTACATTTTGCAGATGTAGATAGAAAATCAATGCATGGATGCAAGAGTGTGGAGAGGACAAGATCTTTGCATTGTGTCATGAGTACAGATAATCGCCCATGGACATTATACACTAGGGATTATTCATGTTTTTGTTCTGAATGCATTTTCGAAAACTTTGTTGATTGCAAGAACCAAGAGCTTGGATATGTTAGTGAATGGAAAATGGTGCCACTAGATGTTTTTGACACATACAAGGATTCAAATGAGGATGAAAACTTTGAAGACATTCCTTTGATTTCTGTTGATTACGATCATATTTCAGGATTGATTAAAAAAGGTACATACATGACGTACACATGTAAACATTTCCTTAAAAATGACATATAACTTAGAATTTATTTAACTTGTGTCAAATTGCAGGAGATATTTTTGCAGTCATAGCAGAAGATGGAAATATAGAAGGTGTTAGTTATTATTTATTGCGTTGCACAGAAGAGAGAAAGAAGTTATCAAAATCTGAGATGAGTGATGGAATGTCATTTCCCATAGGTTTGAGTTCTGATTTGAATATGTACATGTACATGTACAAATCGCTTATGTGAAATTTTTTAATTTCTTGAATGTTTCTTATATACATGTACATGCAGGATCAGTTGTAGTGCAAGGGACATATTTCAAACAAGTTAAAATTGTTCAACATGGGATTCATTTCATTGAATACCAAATTGACAACAAGGTATATCAGTATAGTCACTTGGTCATTGTTGTTGGCCTAATTCTTCAAACAGTTCCACGTCGAGGGCGGTCTCAAAAGTGGAGACTAGATAGTGAAGATCATGACAAAATATTAAGTGTTATTGAAGAGCGTTGTGAACCACTTGATGTGGTATGAACTATATATACATTTAGTAATCCACATGAATTGAATTTTAATGTAAGTTCAAGATAAATTCTAGATCTCAAGTAACTTGTTTTGAAACTAAAGGATAAATATTTTTTAAGTTTATTTATACATTATATCAAATTAGGATGTATTTAAATGTGCATGTTTAATTGTATGTAATTGTAATTGTATTTAATTAAAAAATGCATATTATTTAAATTAGAATGTAATATGTACATTTGTAAAATTGATATTTAATATGGAATTAGGACATGCACATGTTGTGAACTATTTAACTACAATATACATACCTAGAAGCTCACATACCTACAATATACATACCTAGATGTAATATACATGTACTGGATGTGAACTATTCAATACATGACCTATTAAGTTTAGTTTGTTCATTTCATACATACTCTTTTGTTTGAAAATCTTGAAACATGTATAATCATACATACTCTTTTACATTTGAAAATCATTTCATGTATAAATTAAATCTAATAGATAATCAAACATGTATAAATCTAATTAATACAATCAAGATAAATTCTAGATCTCAAGTGACTTGAACATTTGAAACTAAAGGATAAATATTTTTTAACTTTATTTATACATTATATCAAATTAGGATGTATTTAAATGTACACATGTTTAATTGTATGTAATTGTATTTGTATTTAATTAAAAAATGCATATTTAAATTAAAATGTAATATGTACATTTGTAAAATTGATATTTAATATGGAATTAGCACATGCACATGTTGTGAACTATTTAACTACAATATGCATACCTAGAAGCTCACATACCTACAATATACATACCTAGATGTAATATACATGTACTAGATGTGAACTATTCAATACATGACCTATTAAGTTTAGTTTGTTCATTTCATACATACTCTTTTGTTTGAAAATCTTGAAACATGTATAATCATACATACTCTTTTACATTTGAAAATCATTTCATTTATAAATTAAATCTAATAGATAATCAAACATGTATAAATCTAATTAATACAATCAAGATAAATTCTAGATCTCAAGTAACTTGAACATTTGTAAAATTGATATTTAATATGGAATTAGGACATGTACATGATCTGTGAACTATTTAACTACAATATACATACCTAGAAGCTCACATACCTACAATGTATTGGATGTGAACTATTCAATACATGACCTATTAAGTTTCGTTTGTTCATTTCATGTATAATCTAATATAATCTAATATAATCAAATATGTATAATCTAATCAAACACAAACTAGGTATAAAGTATAACTAGAGTCTAAACAAGTCGTTGTACATGCATGAAATATACAATCTAATCAAACATGTATTTAAATCTAATTTAATCAAACATCATGTACATAAATCTAGAATATAATCAAACATGTATAAATCTAATATAATCAAACATGTATAAAACTTATAAAGTATAATCTAAAGTCTAAACTCCATGTATAAAGTATAAAGTATAATCTAGAGTCAAACACAAACCAGGTATAAAGTATAATCCAGAGTCTAAACTCCATGTATAAAATATAAAGTATAATCTAGAGTCAAACACAAACTAGGTATAAAGTATAATCTAGAGTCTAAACTCCATGTACGTGCATGAATATATATAATATGAAAGTATATAAAAAGATAAATGTAAATGAGCTATAAAGTCTGGAGCAAATCAACAGGGATCATGTCGGCTATGAACTGAGCGACCATCTAAGGGGGAGTCCTGCAAAAGTAGAATTTATTTAAATATTAAATATAATATATCTATCTCTCTAGACGTGCACATGTACATCAAATATATATACCAAAAACCATAACTAACCTGTACACTAACAGCATCTAAAGAATCTCTCCTACGCACATGCTCAGAGCTCAAGGAAGGAGTGACATGAGCTAACTGTCAATTTAAGGATTAGTCCACAATCAATTTAAATGATCTACAAATTAAAACTTAGAACTCTAGATTATTTATTAAACATGAGATCTATATATATAGATTTATCAGGTACAAATTTGCAATGTATGTATACATATCTTCTAAAATTTTAAATGCACATGTACATGTACATACCTGTGTATCACCTGGAGTAGGTTGTATAGTCTGATCCTGTCCCGTGATCATATCAACAACATCACTCGTGCCTGCATATCTCTCTCTAGCTGTACGTATCACTAAGGAGTCCAAGGGGCTAACTAGATGAGTGGGCATCGTGGATGAAGTGTCTGACTGTAGTAGCATGTCCATAAATCCAGTATGGCTCAAATCTCTTAGCTGATCCTCAAATGAGTCCAAACCCTCATCTGTGATATGTACCTGATCAGCTCGTATCTCCTCCTCAAATGAATCCAACCGGCCCTCATCTGTGATATGGAGCTGATCAGCTCATAGCTTCTCCTCTGCAGCAACAGAGTGATCTGTAGGTGGGTCAGTGCCTAGAGCATGCGTAGAGTGATGAGAATGCTGTGACTGCCTCGGGGTATGCGTCGATGCCACTGTAGCCTGACCATCTCTGAGAATCTCCTCTCTAACATCACCCAATGGTATCCCAAGTCGAGATCAAATAAAACTATAAGCATGTAGTAGGTCCTCGGCTAAATACTGTGACATCTGTACATGTCTACTACCTCCGACTATAGCTGCTACCTCATCTGGGGAGGGGATGCCAGCAGAAATATATCGATCATCTGAATCTGAAGCCCCCCCATGACTAGAAGATGCATGGTCTATGGATGATCGCGAACGTGGTCGACTCATCATATATCTGCCCACCCTGTCAGAAGATATGGTGGCTGCTGCTGATGCAATCTGTCCAATCCTATCAATTGCTTCTCTCTGAGAAGCAATCACAACGTGATCCGCTATGGGTGCCATGGCTGGGACTACTGCAGGAAATGTCTGGCCAACAAGGTCCCTGTGTCTAGGCGGAGCTCTATCACGCCTACGATATGCATCTCTATCAGCAATCCTGCCCCTCCCCTGTCCATAATATCCCAGAATATCAAGGTAGTTTGGTTTCATCTGACAATGAACCTCAGCAAATACCTGCTGTGCAAAGTATAATGGAATCTGGTCGTTATTAGGATAACAACCATGGGCTGCTAAGAATCGTGGGTAAATCAGTGATGCAACCTATGGGTCGATACATCTAGTAACCTGATATCCCCTCACCTTACTCTTCTCCTGATATTGTGGGAAGCATCTCTCCTTGATGGTCTCCTTCGAGACCACCCCCACCACATCAGCAAAAGAATGAGGACCCCTCACCTCACTCCTCAACTGTCTATATATATCCTCTATAACCTCAGGTGAGAATGAGGTATGAGATGCTAAGCGGTCCCTCAATGTCCGCAAACTATCAAAAATGGACGTGCACGTACTCTTGTACACGCCATCAGTACGAGGGTCATCTAGTATGGCCCTCAACCTATGCAACTCCTGATCACTGTAATGAAAAATAGTAGCAATGTCAGGCAAGGGGGGATCCTGCTGTGGAGGATCTTGCTGTGGTGGCTCCTGATGTGGAGCCTGTGCAAGTGGATCCTGATGTGGAGCCTGCGCAGGTGGATCCTGATCAGGAGCCTGTGCAGGTGGATCCTGATCAGGAGCCTGCGAAGGTATATCCTGGGATGCCATCTATCTAGGTACATGTCATAAAGTTAAAATAAATACGTAAGCAGAGAGAGAGAGAGAGATCATTTTCATGAGAGAGAGAGAGAGATCATTTTCATTTTCAAAAAATACATGTAAAAATTTCAAATATTTCAGTGAGAGAGAGAGAGAAAATATATTTCAGATCTAGAGATAACATATATTTCAGAGAGATAGAGAGATCTAACATGTGTATATATTTAAATCTTTGACATACATAAAAAATTCAAGAATAGAGAGATCTAACACGTCATATGTTAGGACACTATATGATCCTAAGGACAACATACAACCCCTTAAGACACTATGTGATGGACTAAGGGGTATGTCGTTCACACTAGGATTTTATAAGGGGTCATATGTGGTTCTAACCACATATGACCTCTTAGGACACTATATGATCCTAAGGGGAATGTCATATGTATAGTAGGATGTTATAAGGGGTCATATGTGACCTACTAAGGGGTCACACATGTGTTAATGCATGTGTGACCCCTTAGGACACTATATGATCCTAAGGGGAATGTCATATGTACAGTAGGATGTTATAAGGGGTCATATGTGACCTACTAAGGGGTCACACATGTGTCAATGCATGCGTGACCCCTTAGGACCACATACGACCCCTTAAGACACTATGTGATGAACTAAGGGGTATGTCGTTCACACTAGGATTTTATAAGGGGTCATATGTGGTTCTAACCACATATGACCCCTTAGGACACTATATGATCCTAAGGGGAATGCCATATGTACAACAGGATGTTATAAGGGGTCATATGTGACCTACTAAGGGGTCACGCATGTGTTAATGCATGTGTGACCCCTTAGGACCACATACGACCCCTTAAGACACTATGTGATGGACTAAGGGGTATGTCATTCACAGTAGGATTCTATAAGGGGTCATATGCGGTTCTAAGGGGTCATGCATATGTTATAACACATGCATGACCCCTTAGGACCACATATGACCCCTTACGACACTATGTGATCCTAAGGGGAATGTCATATGTATAGTAGGATGTTATAAGGGGTCATATGTGACCTACTAAGGGGTCATGCATGTGTTAATGCATGTGTGAGCCCTTAGGACCACATATTCAACCCCTTAGGACACATAGGAAATGTCATATGTACAGTAGGATGTTATAAGGGGTCATATGTGACCTTCTAAGGGGTCACACATGTGTCAATGCATGTGTGACCCCTTAGGACCACATACGACCCCTTAAGACACTATGTGATGAACTAAGGGGTATGTCGTTCACACTAGGATTTTAGAAGGGGTCATATGTGGTTCTAACCACATATGACCCCTTAGGACACTATATGATCCTAAGGGGAATGTCATATGTACAACAGGATGTTATAAGGGGTCATATGTGACCTACTAAGGGGTCACGCATGTGTTAATGCATGTGTGACCCCTTAGGACCACATACGACCCCTTAAGACACTATGTGATGGACTAAGGGGTATGTCGTTCACAGTAGGATTCTATAAGGGGTCATATGCGGTTCTAAGGGGTCATGCATATGTTATAACACATGCATGACCCCTTAGGACCACATATGACCCCTTATGACACTATGTGATCCTAAGGGGAATGTCATATGTACAGTAGGATGTTATAAGGGGTCATATGTGACCTACTAAGGGGTCATGCATGTGTTAATGCATGCGTGAGCCCTTAGGACCACATATTCAACCCCTTAGGACACAAAGGAAATGTCATATGTACAGTAGGATGTTATAAGGGGTCATATGTGACCTACTAAGGGGTCACACATGTGTCAATGCATGCGTGACCCCTTAGGACCACATACGACCCCTTAAGACACTATGTGATGAACTAAGGGGTATGTCATTCACACTAGGATTTTATAAGGGGTCATATGTGGTTCTAACCACATATGACCCCTTAGGACACTATATGATCCTAAGGGGAATGTCATATGTACAATAGGATGTTATAAGGGGTCATATGTGACCTACTAAGGGGTCACGCATGTGTTAATGCATGCGTGACCCCTTAGGACAACATACGACCCCTTAAGACACTATGTGATGAATTAAGGGGTATGTCGTTCACACTAGGATTTTATAAGGTGTCATATGCGGTTCTAAGGGTTCATGCATGTGTTATAACACATGCATGACCCCTCAGGACCACATATGACCCCTTATGACACTATGTGATCCTAAGGGGAATGTCATATGTATAGTAGGATGTTATAAGGGGTCCTATGTGACCTACTAAGGGGTCACGCATGTGTTAATGCATGCGTGACCCCTTAGGACCACATACGACCCCTTAAGACACTATGTGATGGACTAAGGGGTATGTCATTCATACTAGGATTTTATAAAGGGTCATATGTGGTTGTAATGGGTCACACATGTGTTAAGACACTATTTGATGGACTAAGGGGTATGTCGTTCACACTACAATTTTATAAGAGGTCATATGCGGTTCTAAGGGGTCATGCATGTGTTATAACACATGTGTGACCCCTTAGAACCACGTATGACCCCTTAGGACACTAGATGTGTTCCTAAAGGGAATGTCATACATGTACACTACTATGTTATATGTGATCTTCTATGACCTCCTAAGGGAACGTATAGTGTCATATGTGGTCTTAAGGGGTCATGTTGTGCGTGTAATAGGATGTGAAAATGGGTCACATTGTAGAGGAAATTTAATTTGTTTAAATTTGTTATCTAAATTTTCTAATGTTTATTTAAATTAATTTTTCTAACGTTTTTCTTTTTTTGCTAATGTTTTTCTAAGTTCTAATTTACTACAGGTTAGTTTTCTATGTTTTTCATAACAATTTTTTAAAATGTCGAAAAAAATATACATCTATACAATTATGTAATTTTAAAAACAAATTGACACATTTCAATCAAAACATTAAATTATCAAACATTTTTCTAAAATAATGAAAAACAATAAATTATCAAACATTTTTCTAAAATGTTGAAAAACAATAACTATATACAATTATTTAATTAAAAAAATAAATTAACAAACAAATTATTTACAAATTTAATTAAAAAAAACATTATTAAACCAAACAAAGGGTTATTTTGTGCACCTGATATAACAAAGGTCGAAAACTGAAATAGGAAAGATGCTAACTGCTGCAAACAAAGTTTGGTGACGTGATGCTGACGACTGGTTCGATCCAACCCCCACCAGACAGAAAAAGTCAAATTTGATAATGACCTTTTAACTGTCATTTTTGATATTTATAAATTTTAAAAAAAAACCCTAACCGAAAAGGGTTCGAGCGAATGGGGGGTTCGAGCGAACCAATTAAAATATTAATATTTTAATGGGTTCGCTCGAACCCAAAAGTTGCGCAATGTTCGAGTGAACCCAAGTCAGAAGGTTGGTTCGCTCGGACTGCCAGGGGTAGTTCGAGCGAACATTCCTATTTCGCTCGAACATGGGCAAATCCAAAATTCCCACTTTCGCCAAATTCCTTCGTTGGCAAAAGTGGGAACCAGCTTTGTGAATTCACCCAGGACCCTCAAGCAAGCATAAGCATGACATGGTCAACAGAACAATACGACTCCATGACAACACAATATGACTCCACAATATCTAGGTGACTCAACATCACAAATACACAAGTGAGCCTAAAGGGAGAGTTTCATTGCATATCTTATGATGGTTACCATGGTCGGCCTCCATAGGTCCTGGCCCCCATCCTAGGTTACCCTGGTAACCTTTCCTGAACCTTCGGCTCCAACTAAGTCTCATGCGGACCCTACCAGCCTTTCGTGAAGACAAGGTGGTCGGTTTGCCATTCCAGGCCTTCTCACTACATTATGAGCCCTATACAAGCACTCACCTATGTGCGAGGTACAATATCTTATTAAATGTTATGAACTACCCACCTAATCAATTAATTAGATTATCACTTTATTATCTGACTTTCGATGGGTTATCCCACCAACCACTTTGGGCACGACCCCCACTTGAAAGCCACTCTCTCAAAGGACACTAAACAAGCATGGTCACTCCACGAGGACCTATGGCGAAGAAGATAGCCATAACACCACTATCCAAAAAAAAGTGGTCAAAACAAGGATATATTGACTCTTGGTTAGCCATAAGGCAAGACACTACATGGTTAAGACAACGAGGTCATCATATATCACTTGGTCAAAGGTACCAAATATGCCACCACAGGAGGACTGAACCACATACCAGAAATAACACAATATAACTCTTGCAAGGAAAGCGAATTTCGCTAAGTCCACACTCAAACAATCTTTGAGAAAATCAACATCAAAAGCACTTGCAACATCATTGATTGAAAATTAAATAAAACACTCTTTATGACATTCACATCTATTCAATTTCCAAAACAATATTCTATCAAGAATGAAATCCACATTAAACATTCAACCGGATATAACATGAATTCCTAACAGGCATTTAATTCATTTCCAGAATATATCAAAATTTACCAATTTAAATCACTAATTCATGCCTTGATTCGCATAGATAAATTTTTTAAACCACATAATAAAAATCATTAGGAAATTACCATTTATATTTAACATAAAACCAACTATAAAAATATTCCATTTTATACAAATTAAATTCATAGCACACAAATGGATGTACCGTGAAGGGTATAAGGTCATGCGGGGGCCAAGGCCAACCCGCAGTAGTGTTGTTGCCAAGCCAGTAGACACTACTTGTCAGTAGTACTGCTGCCGACTGGTAGCAGGCCTACTGACCGATAGTGTTGCTACCACTGGTAGCAGCAGCTACCGACCGATAGCACTACTACCTACCGGTAGCAGTCCTACCGACCAGTAGTGCTAGTAGCAATGGCTACTGACCTGTAGCGGTACTGCCAACCAATAGTATTGCTACCTGCAGGTAGCAGACACTACCGAACCGCATGGTGGGACTAGCCCGCCACGGGGTAGTGAATTTCCAAGAATATATGGGAAAATAATTTCAACCTAAACTTTCTAGGTTGAAAGTTTTCTCCACCAATCAGATTAAATTATTTAAAAAGTAAAAACAATCAAATTTACTCTCATCCCCAAAACAATTCTTTTCCAATAATTAAAATGCAAAAGTCAAAGGAAAGGTAAAAAGGATAAGCTTATATTAAATTTTCTATTTCCAAAATACTTTCTTTCCATAAAGCATTTAACATTTAAATGGCTAGGCAATTATTTATTTCCTTCCACAAAATATATTAATGCAACTTTACACAGTGAAATAAGCCATTTAACCATTTAATCTAGCAAATCATTAATTTAATTAAACAATAATATCAGAGCATAATAATTAACTAATTATGCCAACATAAGATAGCATCATCCATTCAATTAAATAACCGTGCAGATGAATGGAAGCACACAAAATGAAGAGTGATCAAATGATGAGTCACAGATGACCAAATCAAAGCATTATGACTCACCTACCAGCCAGACAGGAAAGACAAATGAATAAAAACACTCACACGAGTGTAATTGCAGGTCACGTTAGGGTCCAACCACTATCTCCTCCACTCCCATCGTATATATAAGGCATGCTCAGACCTGTGAAGCCAGGTGGAGTCAATACCCCATACCTACCCGATACTAGTACCTATAATGTCTTGCACCAAAGAACCACACGTGCATATAGACAAATATATATATATAGACATGGTACGCACACCGATGAAGGAGAATCATGATGTTCCCCATCTCACCAAAGTGAGTGAAGGAAAATCATCCCCTCGCATCCCAATACACTTGCAAACACACAACATATAAATAACACATCACACATATAAGGTAAGAGTGTCAGTCATGATAATGATCCATAAAATAACATTAATCGTAAGCACTGAGATACTACATAAAATCATACACCACAAATCCAGATAAAGCAAGAAATAACATCACATAAAATTTGAATCAATATACAATAATGTTCCACTGAAGTCAATCAAAAACATACAAAAAGAGTCTGATCAAGGAGGGGTATTACATCCTCCCCCCCAAGCCTAGGCTTACTCCTAGAAGCCTAAAACAGATAAGAATAAATCTCTCTCATCTTCACTGCATCTTCCCATGTTGCTGAGGTCTCATCGCTTGGGTCCCATAGGACCCTTACTTTCTCGATGGTACGACCCCTGAGGGTCAAATCCCGATGCTGAAGAATGTGCATGGGCTCCATGGAAAGTTGTCCGCCCTTGACCTGCAAAGCATTCCAATCAAGAACATGGGTCACATCAGGATGATAAGGTCGAAGAATAGAAACATGAAAGACATTGTGGATGTGGGATAGACTCAGTGGCAAGGCAAGACAGTACGCAACATGTTCGATCCTCTCAAGGATCTCAAAAGGGCCTACAAAATGAGGCACCAACTTAGAACCCTTTCCATAATGGATCACTCTTCCATGGATGCACTCTCAAGAACACATGATCACCAACAGAAAACTGGCGATCAACTCTATGGGCATCGACATACTTCTTCTGCCTATCTTGAGCAACAACCAAATGCCCACGAATCTGCTCATCCTGTTGCTCCATCTCATGAAGAAAATCTGGTCCTAAATGCACCCTATCCTCCAACCAATCCCAACTCAAAGGAGTACGACAAGGATGACCATACAAAGCCTAGAAGGGAGATATGCCTATAGAGCTGTGATATCCGTTGTTATAAGAAAACTCCACAAGGCAAAGATATTCCTCCTAGCGTGACTACTGGTCCATAACATACATGTGAAGCATGTCCTCTAAAATGTGATTCACATGCTCAGTCTGACCATCAGTCTTTGGGTGATAAGATGAACTGAAGTTCAAATGGGTTCCCAAAGAATGTTGAAGTGAGGTCCATAAGGCTAAAGTAAAGACAGGGTCTCTATCAGAAATGATCCGCCTTGGGATCCCATGCAACCTCACCACATCTTCCAAGAAGACTCGTGCCACCATTGCTGCTGTATAAGAAGATCGAATAGGAACAAAATGAGCAACTTTGGTCAATCTATCAAAAATGACCATGATGGCATCATGACGACGCGAGGAAATAGGTAACCCCATAATGAAATCCATGGAAATGATATCCCATTTCCAATCCGATATCAAATTTGGCTACAAAAGCCCTGCAGGGTGTTGATGCTCTGCCTTCACCCGCTGACATTCTAAGCACTTCGACACAAAATCAGAAATGTCACGTTTCATACCAGCCCAATGATATATCTGTCTAAGATCTGGGTACATCTTCTTGACACCAAGGTGTGTCGAATAAGGTGTATGATGAGCCTTAGTCATGATCAAAATGCGAAGACCCTCCAAAGGAGGTACATAGATCCATCCAAGATGTCGAAGAAGACCATCTGACTCAAGAGCATATCCAGAATATCTACCCTCCAATTGTCTTCCATACTCTGCCATGACTCTAACATCCTGATACCAGGTGTCCTGAGGAAGAACTCCAAGAATTATCTCACTCAAGTCCACACCAAGGGACAATGCTGCAACCTCATGTCGCCTACGACTCAAAGCATCTACCACTACATTCTCTTTCCCTTGAATATAACGAACCTCAAAATCATAATTTTAGAGGAATTCCATCCATCTTCGCTGTTGAGCATTCAAGTTTAGCTGCGTGAAAATATACTGTAAATTGCGGTGATCACTGTGCAGCTCAAACCGATGCCCTAACAAGAAATATCTCTATCTAACCAATGCAAGCACTACAACTACCAACTCCAAGTCATGAACTGGATAGTTCAACTCGTGATCCTTGAGTTTACGAGACTCATAGGCAACCACACATCCATCCTGCATAAGCACCGCACCTATACCATCTAAAGAGGCATCTGTGCACACCATGAAATCTTTGGATGGATCCGAAACTGCCAAAATTGGAGGACTAACAAGGAGTTCCTTCAAGGTACAAAAAGATAATTTGCACTGCTCTAACCAAACAAACTTCTTCCCTTTCCTCTAAAGAGAAGTAATCGGGTGGCCTGTCCAAGAAAAACTTTGAACAAAGCAACGGTAATATCCGGCCAAACCCATGAAACTTTGAACTTCAGAAACATTGGTTGGTGCTAGCCAATCAACAATGGCTTGGATCTTAGAAGGATCCATAGATACACCTTCTCCAAAGACTATATGACCAAGATAGCTCAACTCTGACTAGAAGAAATCACACTTTGCCAAATTCACAAAAAGTTGATTCTCCCTCAAGCACTGCAATACCTGACGCAAGTGACCCTCATGCTCTTACATAGATCTAGAATAAATCAATATATCATCCAAGAACACAAGGACAAAGTGGTCAAAGTAGGTGTGAAAAACCCCATTCATAAGACTCATGAATACTGAAGGCGCATTCGTCAACCCAAATGGCACCACTGTGAACTCATAGTGACCATAACAAGTACGAAACATTGTCCTATGAATGTCAGCATCATGAATGCACAACTGATGATACCCAGATTTCAGATCTATCTTAGAGAACACCTTGGCTCCCTTTACCTGATCAAAAAGATCATCAATCCAAGGTAATGGATATCGATTCCGGATGGTTACCTTATTCAACTGTCAATAATCAATGCATAATTGAAGAGAACCATCCTTCTTCTTAATGAAGATAACTGGCTCACCCCAAGGAGAAACACTAGGATGAATGAACCCCTTGGCCAATAACTCCTCAACCTGCAACTTCAACTCACTCAACTCCTAAGTAGTCATCTAATATGGTTCTCTCGATATAGGTTCTGCACGAGGAACCAAGTCAATGCAAAAATCTATGTCTCGCTTCAGAGGCATACCAGGAATATCCAAAGGAAACACACCAGCATACTCTTGAAGAATAGGGTGACCATCAAGAGTGATTTCTTGACTCTCTTCCTCATCCACATCCTCAAGAGAAACTGCAAAAATATGACACCCTTGATGAATGCACCACCTAATTTGCATAGCAGAAATCATACGTAAGGATATCGATCGTTGAACTCCAACAATCCCCACTCTCCTGCCATGGTCATCTAAACACTCTACTATCTTCAGATGACAGTCTACACGAGCGCTATGAGATGATAACCAATCCATCCCCAACACAAATCCATAGGACCCCAAAGGAATGACTCAAAGGTCAACTGAAGTAACAAAGGGTCCTAGGTCCAATTCACAACTAAGAACAAAGGCATCTACAAACACACACACACTGGTAGCCAACTCTACTTGCCACCTATCTGCCTGCTTAGCAGACACGAGCCTGCACCACTCCACAATGGATGAAGAAATAAAAGAATCTGAAGCATCGAAATCAAAAAGTACAGAGATAGGAATACCACACAACACACCTGTAGTCTCAATCACAGTACTCTGATGCTCAGCCTAGAGATCATACAACGCTGCAAATACTCTATGGGATCTACCTACATCCCCTATTGTCGGTTCTGATGTGGCTAGCCTCTGGCTACTCATCTGGTGAGGATGTTAAGGGCACTAAGCGACTTTGTGGCCAAACTGACCACAGGAGAAGCAAGCTCCTCTAACAGGTCCTCTACTCCCATATAGCCCACTGGACTGCTGAAAGCTTTCCCCACTAGGGGCCTGAGATGCATCCTGAGAGGATTTCCCTAGGAAGGTCTACCTATTCCTCTACTAGTTCTTGCTCTTTCAAAACTGAGAGTTGCCACCTGGCTGGCCCTGAGACTGCTTCGGTCTCGGCGGGTGCTGCTGCTGCTGCTGACCACCCTTAGCGGGTGCCTAAGGACCCCTAAAAGGTGCAGTAGTTTGGGACTGATTCCCTCTTCCTATAGACCCACTGAAAGGATCACTCCCAATATGAACTCTAGACTGGATGCCATGAGCATGACTAAGGTTTTTCTCCACTAGCTTGGATTTCGCCATTGCTACCTCTACTGAAGCAGGTTCAAAAACTCTCTCTCCTCCATTGATGCAGTCATTAAGACCCCTCAAGAAGTGCTGAACAAACATAGCCTCATCATTGCCGATCCTGACATACTGTTTGAGCTCATAGAATCTATGCTCAAACTGATCTACTGACAACCTGAACTGGCACAGAGCATAGAACTCATCTACACAAGACTGCCTCCACTAGGGTGAGAGAAAAGTTTAGATCGAAGGCAAGGAAAGAAGCAAGGAAGTCACACCACAAGAGCTACACAAAAGGTCAAGGCGAAAGGGTTCACTACAAACCCAGAGTACCCAGTGTTGAAACATGGGCTCTGATACCAAATGTAATTCCCCACCAGGAACTCCGAAGGAAAACCCACAACAAGGGTGACAATTTTTTTTTTTAAGTATAAACATAATAAGTGCATTAAACACAACATGCACGATAACACAAGCAAAAGACTTACACCAGAATTCCTTAAGGGTTGCCAACAAAGAATTAAAACCAAAAGATAAATTCCACAATTAAAGTTAATCCAATAATCCATCATTAACTCAATGATCACAAGAAGCCATATGCAATAACAGATTACACAAGGAAATGTTAAAAGGATACAACATAATTTCTCTTCAATAAGCATTTAGATATCCATAAAGAAAGCTGATAAATAACATCCCAAACATAGGATTACATTGCTCTTCCAATACATGGCTTCTCAATATACATATAAAGTTACAACTTAACCAAATACAAGGTTACATAAGATCAAGATATAATTGACCACATAGGTCTCCAAATAACAATAATCTCCAAACATGAGATTAAGCATGAGCCACAATCCACAGAAACATTTGCAAAGCCGATCCTCGCATGAAGGTACAAATAAGAACATCCAATGGGAAGTGGCACTACCACCCAACCATGTAATTCCCAAAATGGAATCACCCCACCATGCAAGGAGATAGCAGAGGACACTCAAGAAAGCATAAGCATGACATGGTCGATAGAAAAATACGACTCCATGATAATACAATATGACTCCATAATATCTAGGTGACTCAACATCACAAATACACAAGTGAACCTAAAGAGAGAGTGTCATCGCATATCTTATGATGGTTACCATGGTCAGCCTCCATAGGTCTCGGCCCCCATCCTAGGTTACCCTGGTAACTTTTCCCAAACCTCCGGCTCCAACTAAGTCTCATGCGGACCCTACTGACCTTTCGTGAAGACAAGGTGGTTGGTTTGCCATTCCAAGCCTTCTCACTACATTATGAGCCTTGTACAAGCACTCACCTATGCACGAGGTACAATATCTTATTAAATATTATGAACTACCCACCTAATCATTTAATTAGATTATCACTTTATTATCTGACTTTCGATGGGTTATCCTGCCAACCACTTTGGGCGCGGTCCCCACTCGAAAGCCACTCTCTCAAAGGACACTAAACAAGCATGGTCACTCCACGAGGACCCTATGGCAAAGTAGATGGCCATAACATGACTATCCAAAAACAAGTGGTCAAAACAAGGACATACTGACTCTTGGCTAACCATAAGGCAAGACACTACATGGTTAAGACAACGAGGTCATTATATATCACTTGGTCAAAGGTACCAAATACGCCACCACAAGACGACTGAACCATAGACCAGAAATAACACAATATAACTCTTGCAAGGAAAGCTAATTTCACTAAGTTCGCACTCATACAATCTTTGAGAAAATCAGCATCAAAAGCACTTGCAACATCATTGATTGAAAATTAAATAAAACACTCTTTACAACATTCACATCTATTCAATTTCCAAAATAATATTCATCAATAATGAAATCCACATTAAACATTCAATCAGATATAACATGAATTCCTAACAGGCATTTAATTCATTTCCAGAATATATCCAAATTTACCAATTTGAATCACTAATTCATGCCTTGATTCCCATAGATACATTTATTAAACCACATAATAAAAATCATTAGGAAATTACCATTTATATTTAACATAAAACCAACTATAAAAATATTCCATTTTATACAAATTAAATTCATAGCACACAAATGGATGTACCGTGAAGGGTACAAGGTCATGCGAGGGCCAAGGCCAACCCGCAGTAGTGTTGCTACCGAGCCAGCAGACACTACCTATCGGTAGTACTGCTGCCATCCAGTAGTGCTGCTACCACTGGTAGCAGTCGCTACCGATTGGTAGCAGTCCTACCAACTGGTAGTGCGCAGGTAGCAGCCGCTACCGATCGGTAGCACTACTACCAACCAGTACGGTGAGTCCCACCATGTGGGTCGGTAGTGTTTGCTACCCACATGGTGGGACTAGCCCGCCACGAGTAAGGTAAAGTCCACAATTAAACTAATTACATGCTTCCCAAAGCATTAAAAACCAATATGCCACAAATCCGTTTAAACATGGAAGCGATTCATTTCTAGATCATTTCACGGGCACACACACACACACAGTGCCAAGATCCAAATTTGAAAGGGATATTTACCAATAAGGCAAATGGTGAAATAAAAACACACAAGAACCCAATAAATAAAGATTTAGGTAACAATAGAAGAATTCAACAGGTATGAAAAGGATTAAAATCAGATTTCCTTACTTCTATACATAGGAAGAATTCCTTGCATCAAGCAAACAACAATAACCAATTTTTTGCCAACACAAACCCCAAATCTTGGGCAATTAGATACTAGGAAGCACACATCAAACTAAATCTAATTCATTTTATTCCAAATAGAAGAGGTAAATCAAGAAGTTGATTTTCAAGAACACAAAAACATACAACAAATAGAGAAATGAACCATTTCTTTCCTATAAGCAAACATATGATATAAGCTTCACAAAATCAACAATAACAAGCATTTCTCTTTTCATTCCAATCATTCTACAAGAATTTACAAGGAGATTTGCATTTTTTCAACACACAGGAAGCAACTAAAAAATTCAAAATTAAATTTAAAACAAGAAGAGATTATCCAACCTTGAAGAAAACTAACAAGCAAAGTGATGGAGAATCCCAATCCTTGCAAACCAAATCTAATTCTAGCTCCTCTTTCATAATGGTTTTTCCAAATTTCTCTCCAAAAATTCTGCCTCTCATTCCCGTGAATTTCTAGGAATATATGGGAAAATAATTTCAACCTAAACTTTCTAGGTTGAACTTTTTCTCCACCAATTAGATTAAATTATTTAAAAAGTAAAAACAATCAGATTTACTCTCATCCCAAAAACAATTCTTTTCCAATAATTAAAATGCAAAAGTCAAAGGAAAGGTAAAAAGGATAAGCTTTTATTAAATTTTCTATTTCCAAAATACTTTCTTTCCACATAAGCATTTAATATTTAAATGGCTAGGCAATTATTTATTTCCTTCCACAAAATATATTAATGCAACTTTACACAATGAAATAAGCCATTTAACCATTTAATCTAGCAAATCATTAATTTAATTAAATCAATAATCTCAAAGCATAATAATTAACTAATTACACCAACATAAGATAGCACCATCCATTCAATTAAATAACCGTTCAGATGAACAAAAGCACGCAAAATGAAGAATGATCAAATGACAACTCACAAATGACCAAACCAAAGCACTATGACTCGCATACCGGCTAGACGGGAAAGACAACCGACTGAAAACACTCACACGAGTGTAACTGCGGGTCACGTTAGGGTCCAACCACTATCTCCTCCACTCCCATCGAATATATAAGGCATTCTCAGACCTGTGAAGCCAGGTGGAGTCGATACCCCGTACCTACCCGGTACTAGTACCTGCAATGTCTTGCACCAAAGAACCACACATGCATATAGACAAATATATGTACAAACATGGTACACACACCAATGAAGGAGAATCGTGACGTTCTCTATCTCACCGGAGTGAGTGAAGGAAAATCATCCCCTCACATCCCAATACACTTGCAAACAGGCAACATATAAATAATGCATCGAACATATAAGGTAAGAGTGTCAGTCCATGATAATGATCCATAAAATAACATTAATCATAAGCATTGAGATATTGCATAAAATCATACACCACAAATCCAAATAAACCATGAAATAACATTGCATAAAAGCTGAATCAATATACAATAATGTTCCACTGAAGTCAATCAAAAACATACAAAAAGAGTCTGATCAAGGAGGGGTATTACACCTTTCCTATTGGACCCATCTCCTTGCCTTGAAGCCTGTAAAAAAAGGGTTTTGTTGAAACATAAAATCGCTTACACTTGATCACACTTGATTTTACCTTGTCCCAGCCATTGATGAAATAAATATTTATCGTTTATTTAATTGATTTACTCATCGCCCTTATCCCACCTTGTTCTAAGAAATCAATTAATAAGTTGTAATTTTTCTTGAAAATTAAATTATTCCTCACCTTATTTAAATAAATGTATACTCAATAAAAATTTTCAAGTGTATCCACAATTCTCCAATAAAAATAATTAATTAATATATAATTTATTTTTTCAACAAAACGCATAAATTGTACATATATTGGTATAATATATAATTTATTTAATATATAATTTAATAATGAAATCAACTGATTAATTCCCAATCTTGTGCACATGTGAAAAGATTCCTTTTTCAAAAAAAAATCTTAATTTTAAATTTGTAAATCCCTTTAAAGTGCGAAAAATAAATATTTCCTCACAAGATACATTTTTTAACTAATCCCACCAAATATCATCCCACTTCATCCTACTTCACTTATTTATAATCCACTTTCATCCATACTAGTCCAACCCAATATCATGAATCCTTAATTTCCCCAAATAAGACCAAAAAACATTAATAAGGGCCAACATAAGCAAATTGATGATTATGAGGGTAGTCTTGTTGACCAACCTGAGTATGATCCATATGATGACAATGATAGTATTATGAATATTGATTCCATCATTTTTATCATATTTTCCTTGAGATTTCACTATTTACCCATCCATAATAAAATACATTTTGTCCAAGAAATGACTAGAACAAACTATCCTATATACATCAACATATACCTATTGGTCACTCTTATATTACCTTTTACAAAAAAAATCCATCCATGTATCACTCTTTCCCTTTAGCCACATATCCCTTTTCACCCCACAACCATTCCTTCATCTTCTCCCTTATCCATATCCAAATCTCCATCTTTGTACAATACCTCCATCACCCAACCAACATTCTAAAGCCATTTAATCTAAATCCTCCTAACTATAATCTTAACCTTCCATTTAATCATAATACTCCAAGCTATAATCCTACTCATCCATCCAATCCCAATCCACCGATTCCTAATCCAAATCCTTCATCTAACCCTAAACCAATTACATATATCACTTCAAAATAATTTCAAGGACTATAAGAAAATAATATTAGATCCCTAGCCCCAAACAAATTAATGCAATCTCCTAATATTATGCATCAATATCCATCTCCTCCAAATCAAGTCAAACTTCAATCCCTCAAACCTCATGAATCTCCTATTTCTCCCTCTATCCAATTTTAGTATCCTATCCAACCCTCCTCCCCCATCACACCATCCACACCAAATGAATTATATCAATCCCTTACTCTAAAAAATGCTAGCATGGATTCCCTTATATATTAAGATCAAGGCACTCCTTGCAATCCATTGCATTATCCCCTTATACCTCAAGGTCAAAAAATACCACTATCTCATTATCCCCTCGCTTTCACTACATCTCAAGGTCAAAGTATCCCTTCCACTCCATCTAATAATCCTTTTCTAAAACAAGATAACAAAAATCCACTCCACACCATTTGTTGATCTTGATCCATCTCAAGATCAAGACTTCCCCATCTCTAAATCAAGATCAAATAATCCATTCCCCTCCATTACATAATATATTCCCACCTCATAAATAAATCCCTTCTATTTCATCTCAAGATCTCTTTCTGAATCAAGATCCAAGTGTCCCTTTATCACCATTTCATGATCCACTTCCATATCAAGTTCAAAACACCCCCTCCATCACATATAATGAACTCCTTCCTAATATTGAGATCAATACAACCCCCTCCTTCCCCTCATGATCCCTCCTTATGTCAAGGTCAAATTATCTCCATGTCATGGTCATAAATTTTCACCACTTGAGATATGTAATATTTACATGAAATTGGCAAGATTCTTAGGGAATTTTCTCACTATTAGCTTTGAGAACATATATAAATTAAATAAACTTATAAAAGATAAAAAAAATATTAAATGATTTTATTTAGGGTTTAGGTTTTGAATATTAAATAAAATTTTTATTGGTACTTATCTAGAATATATAGCCAATTATTCCCTACAAGTGTGTCACATCCTAACTTTTTATAATCTTAAAAAATGCAATAATTAGATAGTAATTTCAGATAATTATTTTTATGATTATTGGTTATGCATAAATATGTTTTTGAAATTAATTATTAATCATAATTGCGTGAGATTTATGAAAATTAAAATAATGATGTAATGCATGTATCTTTGATTTAGTTATGGTTTTATGGGCTAACCTATTAATGGAAATTACTGTTCGACTAAGTGTGGGTACTCTCAGATTTCTTAGCCATTTGATAATAAATAGTTAGAGGTATCTCGTTTCACATACCCCATAGATGCATTTTCAATCTAAATGTTTGCATTCAATAATTTAAAAGTTAGCATTGCATGATTTTATGAAAATATGAGTTAGTAAATTTTATAGTTATGACAATTACATGAGGTGATTTTTTGCATTTAAATATATCGAACTCTTTTCATTTTATGAATGTTGCAATTATTTATATAATAAAGAGTAACTATTTTATCATAGTTAAAATAAATAGTTTACATTGATCATTTGAATCTAATTTAAATTATATATATATACACTTTCATATCTAATTTAAAAAAAAATTATTTATATCACATATATTGTTATTATAAATTATTTTAATGAATATACTAAAGATTTTATTGGAACTTAAATACAATCTATAACAAATATATTATTTCTTACAATAATCTATGCTTTAAAAAGAAAAGTAAATACTTATCATGAAAAAAATAAATAAATACTAAATTCTTATACTTTAATATGAAAAGCTTTTTTTCTTCAAAAACTATGCCTATAAGAAAGCTATAAGATTTTAGTTAAAACAAAAGTTAATATGAAAAAGCTTTTATAAAAGAAAGCAATTGATTCTTTCACTTTGGGAAAAGCAAATAAGTTTAAAATGAAACTTAGTTTATAATCAAGTTTTAATAAGAAAATGACATATAATAAAACTATCATACCTTTCCTAGAAATGACATTTTCCATAATAAAAATAAAGCCTTCTCTTTTTCATGCAGAAAGTGGGGAAGGAAATTTGGAACAAAGAAGCTTTGGCAAAAATAAATATGAATATAGAAGGAAAATTGCAACAATTTAAATTGGTACATTTAAAGGCAGTTTGAGGGAAAGAAAAAGAGGATTATTGTTCAATTTATTTATACAGAAGCAAATATTTCATAAAAAAATTATACATCAGTCATGTAGAGAAAAAATTTGCCAATAAAAGGAAAGCCTTGCACTAGTAGGATGTTAAGGGGTGCCCACTACTAACATGTGTGTCTTGTTATAATAGTATAGAAAACAAATAATTGTAGGTGAATGGAGGAAGTTAGACAAGGGGAATGAGAGACTGCACCATATTCCTATGAAGGGTCATAATTTGCTTTTCTGTATATATAAAACAAATCATTTGATAATTGAGGAAAAAGAGAAGACAATGAATGATCGTAGAGATCACATAAAATCCATATGAAATAATATTATAAAATTAAAATTTTAAAAATTTCAAATGTTGATAATATTTTTCTTAAATAAAAGAAAAAGATATCCTTATAATATTCGCATTACAAATATACATTAATTTTATTATAATATTACTTTTAGAAATATACATTATATAGTTATTATAGTTTAAAATTTCATATTATAGACTAGTAGAATATTAAATATTACATTCTATACCACAAACATATTCAACTTTCTAACTCTTATAATATGTTGTGGGTTATAGTCTTCTAATTTTGTCCTAAATAATTAAAAAAAGGTATTTTAGAGTGGTAATTATGTATGCATAAATTCATCATTGTTTAACTAGAATCAAAGGGAAATCACGAATCTTTATCTAATTAAATAATTCTAAACAAACATCAATGAAATAATACAAAACAAGACAATATAGTTTATAAAATTCAATCAAGGCTCCCTATTCCATGATCGTGTATGGCTTCCATTGTTCTTCTCTTCTTTGTGGGTATGATGACTCTCAAATATCGTACTGGCAACCTGCAAATGACACAAAGATTCAAAGTTTGTGATTGTTGAAAATAGAGAATTAATGCTCAATTTATAGATTTTCGGGTGAGATTGATTGAGAAGTGGAACACAATGATTAAGAGGTGGAACTCAGGTGAGCTCACATACTAATTGATAGTTGAACTGCTGATTTGGAGGTGGAACTCAATTGATTGAATAGATTAATTGAGTTAACTGATTGAGAAAAAAACTGATTGAAAGATGAAAAAGAATGATTGGAGGAGAATTAATTGATGACAAAGAAAGATTTATTTAGAAAAAACTAATTAATTGATTTACCATGTGCTTTCACTTTGAACTTGATTTTCAATTTGATCTTTTCATGCGATTTAATTCAAATATTGAATTTATTTTAAATTCAATTTGTTATTTGAATATATTTAGAACTTGACTTTGATTTTTGAAACAATGAACATGTATTTGAAATAGATGCATTAGAAGAATATGAAATTGAATGAAGTTAGAAGAATTAATGAAATTAAATGAAATTGAAATTTGGGGATTTGGAATTAGAATTAGAATAATAAATAAATTAATTAAATAATTTAAAGAAACTATTTAATTATTTAGAAATTGAATTTAATTAAATAATAAAGATTATTTAAATTAAAGGATTAAAATCATAATTAATTAAATAATAACATTTAATTAATATTTTAGAAAATGGTTAATGATTAATTGATTAAAATTAAAATCATAATTAATTAAATAATAACATTTAATTAATACTTTAGAAAAGGGTTAATGATTAATTGATTAAAAATAAAAACTGAGAATGGATTTATTTAAATAATAAATATTATTTAAATTGAAAGATTAAAATCACAAATAATTAAATAATAAATATTTGATTAACGTTAAAAAATGATTTAAATGATTAAACGATGATAGAATTGGAATAGAATAATTAGTAGGATTACAAATAAATATGAATTTAGAAGAGTAATATTATTTGACTCAATTAAATAATTAAATAATTATTTAGCTAATTAGAGGAATAATTAGTACATGATCAATGAGACATTTTTAGGTGCCTACAGTAATTTTAACAATTCACATTCCACAATGTATTAAATATTTAATTGTTATTAAATTGCAAGGACGACAATTTGTTTTCATGCACTCAAAAGGAGGTTTTGGATTCTTCAAAGAATGTGAATTCAGATAAAAATGTAGTGGTTGATAGGGAAACTATTAAACAGGTACCTACCATAGGTTTTCCTAATGATACTTCTTTAGTTCAGGAAATTAAGAATTTGGTGTCTAATAATTCCCCTCTGAATATTGAAATTAATATGGCTAATGAATCTTCCTTAGGGAATAGTAATCCGTCAGAGGTTGTCCCTGTTATTATGCTAGATGAGAATCTGGTTCAACAAGTAAATGATATTTTTAACAATCATGCACATCAAATGGACGAGGGTATTACTGATTTCAACTAAGAATGATTTGGGGGGTATAAACTCGACCCTTCCAATTTCTGCATCTGCTAATCCTTTTGCAGTTTTGGCTACAATAGAGTTGGGTTTTGAAGATAATCCATTTATCTTGGCTTCTCCAAAGTCATGCAAGAGTTTACCAATTGTCCAAACAACTTCGGTTTTTTCACCATCGGTTGTTTCTCCTAGGAGAGGTAGGCCTCCAAATAATGTTAAGACTCAAATGGAAATTGATGCTGGAATTCAAAAGACTTTGTCCCTTTCTCCTGCTGGTGGGAAAGGGAGGCATTCGGTCTCTCTTGGTAGGCCTAAGAAAACATGCCTAACTCCTATAAGTGTAAAAAGAAAGAGGAGTAAAAGATTTGTGACTAGTCCTCCTATGACAAGATCAGGGGCTATGAAACGTAATTTGCAAGGTTGCTTTGGGGAAAGCAAAAATTCTCCAATTAATGGGAAGAGGGGAGCTTCGGCCTCCCCTCGAGGACAATGAGAAATATTTCTTGGAATGTTAGGGGCTTAAATGCCCCTAACAAGAGACGCTTAATTAAGTCCCAAATGGACTTAATTAAGTGTGATATTTTTATGTTGCAAGAAACAAAGTTGTCAAAGGAGTCTGCTGATTTGGTTTTTTCATCTTGGAGAAGGTGGATTTTTCTTTCTTCTCTGGCTTGTGGTGCTTCAAGAGGTTTGGCACTGCTTTGGAATAATTATAATATTGAGGTACAGATAGTGGCATCTGCTACAAATTGGATATTGGCTTTAGTTATAAGCAAGATTTCGAAGGTTAAATTATGGCTTTTTAACATTTATGCTCCATCAAGAATTCAAGGGAAGAGTAAGTTATGAAGATGATTTCTTCTCCCTTAAAACATGGTTCCTTTATTATCTTCGGGGGCGATTTTAATGCTATCACTGATTTAGATGAGAAAAGAGGAGGTGTTTTCCCTAATAAAAGGATTATGGATGACTTTGGGGATTTCATTTCTGATATGAGCCTTTTTTATTGTAAGTCTCAGAATGGAGTTTTCACATGGACAAACATGAGAAGGGATTTTTCTCAGATTGCTGAGAGATTAGATCGGTTTTTGTTATCTGAGAATTGGATTGATTCAAATTTTGAATTCTTTTCCTCTATTCTACTGGTCTCGAGTTCTAATCATTTTCCAATTTCCCTTTCAGTTATTGAGGATAAGACTTCTTTTAAGTCTCCATTTAAATTTGAGCCCATGTGGTTTAGGGATTCTTCATTTTTTCCTCTACTTATGAAATGGTGGAATTCTGCTCCTTTTTGTTCTAGGTCCCGAATGTTTCAGATTTCTAAGAAGTTAAGTTATTTGAAATTGAATATTAGGGAATGGAATATCTCGCATTTTAAAAACATTTTTCAGGAGAAACAAAGGATTCAAGATATGATTGAGTGTCTTAATACTCATGCGATTCAACATGGTATGGTGCCACAAGTTTTTGATGAATTGAAGTCACTAAAATTACAGCTTGAGAAGGTGTTAGCTAGAGAGGAAATCTGTTGGAGACAGAAATCTAGAGAGTTATGGCTTTCAGATGGTGATAGGAACACAATTTTTTTTCATTCTTCAACTAAGATTAAAAGATGTAAGAATAGAATATCTTGTATTCAGTGTCAGAATGGGAATTTATTGACAGAGCCAGAGGACATTGCTTTAGAGGCAGTTAGGTTTTTTAAGTCATTATTATCTTCAGAAAATGGAAATCTCAGCAATGATATTATATCTAATATTCCTCCTTTAATATCTTTAGAAGACAATAAGATGTTGACATCTCCCTTTTCCTTAGAAGAAGTTAAGAGTGCTGCCTTTGCCATGAATCCGGATAAAGCTCCGAGACCAGATGGTTTTACTCCTTTATTTTTTCAGAAATGTTGGGATTTTGTGGGAAATGATGTTTTATTGGCTCTCGAGGAAGCTAGGAGAAATAGGTCTATTTTAAAAGAACTTAATACTACAATGATTGCAATTATTCCTAAAAAAGAGGATACTAAGACTTTTGTTGACTTCCACCCCATTGCTTTATGTAACACTTTGTATAAGATATTTACGAAGGCAATTTCCCTTAGGTTGGCAAAAATTCTACCTAGGATCATTTCATTGGAGCAAGGTGGTTTTGTTCCTAGAAGGGAGATGACAAAGGGTGCAATTGTAGCAAATGAGGTGCTGCATTCTATTTCCACCCAAAGAACCCCGACCATGATACTTAAACTAGACATGATGAAGGCTTATGATAGAGTAGAGTGGGGGGCTTTATGTGTTGTTCTTGAGAAGTTAGGTTTTTCCAAGGCCTGGGTCAAATGGATTCGTGCATGTATTTCTTCTGCAAGATTCTCGGTTTTAATTAATGGTTGTCCTTGTGGTTTTTTCACTTCCTCTAGGAGTTTGAGACAGGGAGATTCCTTTTCTCCCTTTTTGTTTATTCACCTAGCTAAAACCTTTAGTTGGGCTATTAGGGCTACTAAAGTGGGGGGGATTTGGAAAGGTATAAGGATTCAGAATATTCCCCAAAGTATTTCTCATTGTCTCTTTGTAGATGATACTCTATTATTTGGACATGCTTCGTTAGTAGAGGCAAAAGTGATTAAAGGAATAATACAAAATTATGCATCATTTTCTAGTCAAAAAGTGAATGGTGATAAATCAAAGATTTTTTTCCTTAATACATCACAACTGGTTCAGTATAGGTTGCAATCCTTTTGGGGATTTGAGACTGGAAATCTTCTATGTACTTACCTTGGGATTCCTTTCTTTGTTAAATAGGATAAGATTGGTTTTTGGGATAAGATTATTTCGGTCATTTCTATAAGAATTCTCTCATGGAATCATAGATGGTTAACTTTGGTGGGTAAAATTGTTCTCATCAAGTCTGTTTTGAATGTTGTTCCCATATATCTCATGTTTGTTTTGAAGTCTCCAAAAGCAGCTATTGTTAGTTTACAGGATACTCTTAGAGATTTTCTTTGGAACAATAATAAAGATGGCAAGAAGAAACTCCCTTTAGTTGCATGGGATAAGGTATGTTTGCCTAAGGAACTTGGGGGAACAGGAATTCGGAGTCTGGAAAATCAGAATTTAGCCTTAGGTGCTAAGTTGGTTTGGAAATTATATGACAAGCCTAGCTCCTTATGGGCACAGATTATGTTTGCCAAATATTTAAATAATGGATCAAGAGAGTACATTTTTAAAGTCTCAAATTTGCCTTCGGGTTCTACTATTTGGAATTTCCTTTGTAAATGTAGATCAGTTATTTTGCCTCATCTCTCATGGATTGTTGATAATGGTAGAAAGCTCAGATTCTAGGATGAAGTATGGAATGGACACACACCTTTGGTGAATATTAGGGATTGGTCTCCTCTGATCACTATTCTTTCCTCCCTTTGGGGTGTTTTTGTAGTAGATTATTTTGAAATTGTGACTAGTGGACCCCTTAAGCTAGCTAGATGGAAGTCGATTGATTTCTTAGATGTTGATCAAAGCATGAAATTATATTTTGAGAAGATTTTGGGGGATAGAATTGTATTTCTTTCTGATTCTGAGGATGAACTTATTTGGACAAAGAATATTTCTGGTAAGTACACTGTTAAATATGGTTACAACTCTCTTATGGTTGCTAAAGATGTATCATCTTGGCCTTATAAGTTGTTTTGACATTCAGCTTGTCTTCCTAAAGCTGGAGCCTTTTCTTGGTTGGCAGTTCAGGACAGAGTCCTTACAGGTATGAGACTAGACAGGCTTGGTATTACTATTGTTTTCCCTTGTGTCCTTTGTAACAAAAAATTGGAATCTTCTTCACACCTGTTCCTACATTGTGATTATGCTTATGAATGTTGGCAGTGGTTGTTTGAGAAGTTAAATATATCCTTTGTTATTGGTAAGGATCTCATTTCCCATTTTAGATCTTGGCCCTTTATGTTTGCCTCATCTTTTTATGCATGCCTTTGGATCATATCTCCATCTATTGTTATTTGGAATGTTTGGCTAGAGAGAAACAACAGGATATTTTAAAAAAAAAGGTCTCCTGTGTTTGAGGTTCTATTAAAAATTGAGTCTTCAATCTCTGAGGTTGCTTTGTCATTTATTTATAAGAATTTGGAAAATCTTACTTCTTTTTCGCAATGGGATAGTAGAGTTACTAGAGTTTGGAAGATGCTGTCAGTTTTACCCTCTCATGGTTCGATTTAAAAAAAAATGATGCAATAGGTAAGAGATGTTCTGCTAGATGGAAACCTCCTCTGCAGGGGCACTTTAAACTAAATTTTGATGGGGCCTCTCATGGTAACCTTGGGCCGGCTGGGGTAGGCATGGTAATTTATGATCACAATGCAAATTTTAATTGAGCTAAGTGTCATGCTATTGGTTTTAAAACTAACAATTATGCGGAATTTCATGCTTTGTCTGTTGGATTGGATATGACAATCTCTTTGGGAATTAAGGACTTAATAATTGAAGGTGATTCTATGGTGATTATTCAATGTGTTATGAAAAAGAAATCGAATTGTTGGAATTTGTAGTATATACTTGATCCCATTTTACAAAAAATAGAATTGTTTGAATCTTTCTTGGTATCCCATTATTACAAAGAAGTTAATAAGATTGCGGATTATTTGGCAAATTTAGCCATTGATAGCAATGCTAATCAGCGAGAGGTGGGTTTTGAGGAAATTCCTTCTAGGGTATGGGAAGGTTTGCAACAATAGTTATATGATTTTCTTGAGTAATGTTGATGTACAATTTTATGATGATAATTATTCCTGCTTTTCCCTTTCATTTCAAGTATTCATGTTCATTGTCTGGAGGAGAGTTCGAGCTCATGGTATTTGATACAATAGTGTTTTTCCAAAGGTTTTTTGATACTTTCTTTTTTAGCAGGAAGGTTTTTGGCTCATGGGATTTGGCACGGGGCTTTGGAAAATTTTGTCTTCTTCCATTGGTAGCAGTTGTGGAGTCTACATTTGAAAATTATCCGATGGGTTATTTTGGAAAATTGTCATATAGGCTCTATGGAAAACTGATATTATATGTGTTGTGACCGCATTTTGTATGTGGTTTTGGGCAGGGTGCATAAACTGATCCGTTAGATACTAAAGGTTTATTTTATGAGCTGTGACCAGAGGTTTTCTTCCCAAGGTTCTTTCCTTTGGTATGCTCTTTGAATCCTGTGTAAAATATAAAAAATATTAATAAAAAAGTTTAGTGGAATAATCCACTTTTATTGAAAAATAAAATAAAATTTAATTGTTATTAAATATATCCAATAAAAGTACAAAAAGAAAGAACTGAATGAAGCATTTTAAGAATTTTTTATATTTATAATTCAATATTTACTATAAAATATAAATATATAAACAAAACAAATTAAAATTGTAATTATATAAAAATTTGAAATAATATAAAGTTGAAACTAATATCAATTTATTTGTCTTTGCTTTCAAATATGATAAATCTAAACATATAAATATATGAATCTTCATTTGTTAATTGTCATTATTTTTTAATCTAAAAGATAAACATATAAATTAACCTAATGTAACTAACTAAAGATCTTAAAATAGGAGAGAATGGTGGACTTTGTGGGAGGAAGCGAGCAGCGAGCGGGAAATTCAAATTTCAAACAGGGTGATGGCGGAATTTCTATGCCTAGTACTAGTGATCATGCAGGTTCCCAGGCCTCTCAGGGTCCTGTGGGGGACAAGGCGACAAACAAATCGGTTGAAGATAAAGATTCCAAAGTAGAGGACCCGCATGATAGAGGTAAAGTAAAGAAATGGATGGCTCTATTTGGAGTCAGGCCTTTGGTGCATTCTGGACTTCCAGAAGTTAAAAATCTCTCTAATCCGGCGATAGGGGTTTTTGCTATATCTGTGCCAGATAAGCTGGTTGATTTCTTTGTCTCTGATCTGGCTACGACTTTGGTTGGGCGATTTGCTGGTTTTAGACCTAACATTGATGTTGTTAGGAACTTTATAAGGAGAAAATGGTTTCTCAAAGGCCAAGTGGATGTGGTGGCTTTTCCTAGGGGGTTTTTCTCCTTTGATTTTAATAATGAAGAAGATTTGAATAAAGCACTCTATGAAGGTCCGTGGATGTTTGACAAGTCAGCTTTGGCTTTACAGAAATGGGCTCCTAACTTACCATTAGATGATTCCTTCTTCATGTCAGCTCTTGTGTGGACGCGTCTTCCTAGCCTTCCATTGGATTTTTGGAATGAGGAGGTTTTTAAAGGGATTGCGGGCTCCTTTGGGAACTCCTGTCAATCGACCCGATGACTGCAACCAAATCTAGGTTGGTTTTTGCTCGTATTTGTGTTAATGTAAATCAAATGACGAATATGCCTCAATCCATTGAGATTTTGTCTAAACTAGGGAAATGGACCAAAGTGATTGAATATGAATCTCTCCCGTTTGTGTGTTTTCATTGTAAAAAGTTGGGTCATTGGGCAAAATCTTGTCCTTCCAAGAAGGGTAAGAATAGTAAAACTGATAGTAATTCAAAGAAGAAACGACAAATGAAAGGGAATATTGATGCTCCGCCTTCAGAGTTAATCCCTGAGAAGGAAGCAATGGAGTTGGAAAATGAGGAAAATAAGGGTATGAATAACTACAAGGAAAACTTTGATTGCACCTATTCTAATAGTCAAAAAGAAAGTAATGAGGAGGAAGAGGATTCTACTAAAGACTTGGTTCAAAATACTGAATCTACGGATTTGAAGGTTGATCTTATCATCTAGGGTAAAGTTGTTGATTTATCCAGTGATGATGCTTTAGCTTCATTTAATAACAAGGAAAATGAGGAAGACTTTAATGAAGCTCAGGACTGTAATATCTTGGAAATGGTGTCTTTGTTGTTATTAACCAATGGAAGTCCTAAGCAGACTGGGAATATGAACCTGATCTCCCAATGTAAAACTCCTCCCAAAAGCATGGAGACGGTGTGTCTTGAGGGAAATCCTATGATTTACGGTAATAAAGAAGGCAAGTCAAATAAGGGAGGACCTAATGGAGGTATTTCAACCAGAAGCAAGAATAAGAAGGTTGTAGATGTTGGAAATCAGAACAAAAAATAGGAGATACCCTCTCTAAAGAATCAGAGGGAACAGGAAAGTTGGAAGAACCGTGCTGATGGAACACAGATTTCCATCAAGTCAGCCTTATCTCTGGTTAAATTATGAAGATAATTTCATGGAATATCAGAGGGTTGAACACCCCCCATAAGTAGTACGTGTTGTGTAATATTGTTAGAGATCATAAGCCGGATGTAGTTCTTATTCAAGAAACTAAGACGTGTAAGGATAAAGTGGAAAAAATTAGAATTTTCAAAAATAATGCGGTGATTGGTACTAGCTTGGAGGGTTCCTCAGGAGGCACAACTATCTTTTGGAATCAAAATTTCATTAAAGGTAAGGAAATTGCTTCAGGGGTTAACAGGACCTCAGTTTTTCTTGAGCATATTAGGGATAACTTTGTCTGGGTTATCTCTAATATATATGCGCCTAATACTAAAGCTGGAAGAGCTAAATTTTGGAGGAGTTTGGTAGAAGAGAGACAAAGGTTTTCTAATAAAAGTTGGATGATTATGGGAGATTTCAATACTCCCTTAAAAGAGGATGAACAAATGGGAGGCCTTCATTTGCAGTTAGATGGAAGACAAGATCTCATGGACTTTATCAATGATCAAGCTTTCATGGATGTGAAACTCAGAGGGATTAATTATACCTGGACCAATAGAAGAATTGGCCTTGATCTCATTCAAGTTAGGTTGGATAGATCCCTGATCTCCCCCGATTGGATCTCTAAGTATAATTGTTCTTTGGCATCTATCATTAAGATTGGTTCTGATCATTATCCTATCTCTTTCACTGCCAATCCTACTTCCTCAAAACGTAATTTTTCATTTAGATCTGAAAAAGCCTGGTTATCCCATCCCTCTCTAGAAAACTTTGTTTCTGAGTGGTAGAATTTGGAGGTTGAGGGTACTGCTTTATTCAGAGTGGCCAAAAAGCTTAATATTATCAAAGCCAAAGTCAAAATCTAGAATAAAGAGACTTTTGGAGATATATTCAAAATGAAAGCCAATATTAAGATAGATATTAAAGAAGTTCTAGATAAAACTCAAGTGGAAGGCCTTTCTAAGGATTTGAGGAATTATGAAAATGAGCTTCTTTCCAAATACCATGAAATTATATCTAATGAAGAAACCTTTTGGAGACAAAGATCAAGAGCATTATATTGGAAGGAAGGTGATAAAAATACCCGGTTTTTCCACGTGATTGCTCTTAAGCATAGAGCGGCCAACAGGATCTCCAGTTTATCTAGTAATAGGGGTATTTTGTCAGATGAAGATGATATTAGAAAGGAAGCTGTGGATTTATTTAGTAATATTTTGGGTGGTGAGGATTCTCTAGATATCAAAAATCAAGACCTTCTTACTCAAGCTATCCCTACCATTTTTAATGAGGATGATAACAAAAATCTATCTAGGATCACTTCCAATTAGGAGATAAAAAAGGTAGTTTTTTCCTTTCTTGGAGACAAGTCTCTTGGTCCAGACGGATTCCCTATGTTCTTTTTCTTGGAGACAAGTCTCGTGGTCGAGACGGATTCCCTATGTTCTTCTTTCAAAATTTTTGGAATATTGTGGAGATTGACATCTGTAATGGTGTTAAAGAATTCTTTGGATCTAGATGGATTCTCAAAGAAATCAATGCTACCTTTATTGTCCTCATCCCTAAGATCCTTGGAGCTGATTCTCTCTATAAGTTTAGACCTATTAGTCTTTGTAATTCTTTTTACAAGATAATATCTAAGGTTCTCACTTCTAGAATGCTGGATATCCTTCCTTGCATAATTTCTGCCTAGCAAAATGGTTTTGTCCCTGGTAGACAGATTTTGGATTCCATCATTTCGGTTCATGAGAACATTCATTCAATAACTATTGCTAAAAAACATGGCTTTTTTCTAAAGCTAGATATGTCCAAGGCCTATGACAAAGTGAATTGGAAATTCCTTTTCAGAATTATGAAAGCTTTTGGGTTTGGGGAAAAGGTGATTCTGTTATGCTCTCAACTGAATAATACTACCTCTTCTGCTATTATTATTAACGGATCTCCCTCCAGTTTCTTCAAAAGTTCTAGAGGCCTAAGATAGGGGGATCCTATCTCTCCTATCTTGTTTACTATCTTGGCAGAAAATTTGGGCAGATTTATTATGAGAAGTGTGGAGGAAGGGAAACTCAAAGGCCTTAAGCCTTCCTTGTCCAACTTAACCTGTACTCATGAATAGTTCATAGATGACTCTATTACCATGGGAGAAGCTACCATAAGAGAAGCTATAAATATGAAGATTGACATGGATTCCTATGAAGCTTCTTCTGGGCAAAAACAAAATTGGGATAAGAGTTCTTTGTTCTTCATCAACACCCTTGTAGATAGACAAAGAAGGATTGAAAGGATCCTTGGATGTAAAATTGTAGAGTTCCTTCTACTTATTTGGGTCTCCCTCCGTGCTTAAAGCCTTGGGAGAATTTCGAGATGAAGCTACTTGATAGATTTAATTCCAAACTAGCTGGGTGGAAGGGAGCCCTCCTCAGCCAAGTGGGTAAGGTGACGATGCTTAAGGCTACTCTTCAAAATCTGCCTATATATGGCCTTAGTCTGTTTAAGATCCCCAGGAAGTTTGTTGAGGCTATTGAAAGAATACAAAAAAAATTCTTATGGTCGGGAGTGGAAGATAAAAATAGAATCCCCCTTATTGGCTTGAATAATATTTGCACTCCTAAGGCTTTTGGGGGCCTGGGAATAAGGAACATTATGACTATGAACAATGCCCTATTAGCTAAACAAATTTGGAGAATGAAAGGGGAGGAAAGGGAATGGAATTCCATTTGGAAAAAGAAATACCTTCATATGCAACAGTCTAATGAAGAATTTATGGATAATTCCTTCCTTGTGGATGGCTCTGCTATTTGGAATGTTGTTCAAATGGCTAAAGTCTGGGCTGCTACTGGAAGAAAGTGGAAACTAGGTAATGGGAGAATTATCAGATTTTGGGAGGACAGATGGCTAATGGATAAACCATTGGAGGAAATCCCCATTCTTAATGAATGGAAAGACTGGTTTAAAAGAAGGTATGGAGACCTTGTTAGGAACTACTAGAGAAATGGTAAGTGGATTGAGTTTAGCCAAGTTTGTCTGGGCCTAATATTTTTGGAGACCTTGCTCTCTTCAAAAATCTTCATGGAACATTATGAGGATTGTATGATTTGGAAGGAAACTTCTGATTGGTGATATTCTATTTCTTCAGTTGTCTCTATACTTTACAAAGTCCCGGATGAGATTCCTCTATGGGCAAAAGTGTGGATGAAGAATTTTACTCCCAAAACTAATATCTTCTTTTGGATCTTTATCCAAAATAAGGTGCTAACCCTTGATAATCTACATAAGTGTGGATTTTTTTTTCCTAACAGGTGCTCTCTTTGTTGCAAGGAGGAGGAGTCTACCTGCCATATCCTCTACCAGTGCACTTTTAGTCAGGATATTTGGAATATAATTCTTAATAAGTGGAAGTTGAGCTGGGTTTTCTGGAACTCACTGGAAGAGTTCTGGCAGCAATGGTTTTGTCCTAGCTCTAATTCTAAGAATGTTGAGCTTTGGAAACTTATTCTTCCTATTGTCACCTGGAACATCTGGAAGGAGCGTAACAACAAAATTTTTATAGAAAATGATAACTCAATGATGAACGGATAGTACCAAACCGGTACTGAGAGGGGGGGGGGGCAATGAATCAGTACAGGCAAAAACCAATCTTAAATCGATTTATTAGTAGACACTGTGCATTGACAGACAAACAGTAACACCAGTCTTTAAATAGAGTACAACCGGCAAAACCCAAAATAACTGAGACAAGCATGAACCGGTTGACACTTATCTTCTCATACAATCTAACACTTTATTTCCATTTCACCCTAATGCATGAACATGTAATCTACCATCAAAGATATACATATGATAGATAGGTTGGTAGCATAAACCCTAAACCCTAAACCCTAAACCTGTTAGGTTAAGGAATTCAAACGGTTCAATCCTGACCATTAAGCATATTGCATTAAATGCAATAGTCTTGATCCAATCTCAAGACGTTCTTCATTGTTTGTTTTCCACCAATTTCATGGCGGCTGATAACCCATCACGCATTATCACCGTTTATAGGCTTTGCACATTCCTGAGGTAGATGGGAACAATCTCCTTCATGCAAGATCCTTCACGTGCACAAGGCTGACATGGCAACATGATCTGTTCTTTGTTACAATGCTAATTCATCACACAAAGTCACTGGTTGAGCCACACAGGCTTGAAGCACTTAAACCGGAAACCCTGAAGTTGAGACTACCAACTGGTAGTCATACGAAGCTTCCATGTGCCGGTTCCCATAACTATATGTCGGTTCACCTTGAACAAACACACCACTTCACTTTGGCACAAATGCTGGTTCACAATGTTATACCGGTTCTCTTCTCTTTATCATATTGACATCAATGACAACACACAATGTCATTATGTCGTCATACCAGTTCACATAATGCCAATAATCTCCCCCTTTGGCATTGATGGCAATATACAAAGATGTCTCTTTGCTTCACATCTTCTCCCCCAATTTCTATAGATATCTTCTCCGCTTCACATCTTCTCCCCCTTTGACAACAATGCCAAAGTGGAGGCACAAGCTTCCATGTTCCATTATGTTGCTCCCCCTAAGGAGTAGCATCCTTCAACACATCAATCCAAAAAAATTTTGACTATGCAATACCTGACTGATGTGGAGCATATGCCTTTAGTTTACCTCCTGAAGGGGCAACACCCCTAGTTCACCTCTTAAGTACATAAATGTTGCCTTTGGGAGAGGCTTGGTGAATATGTCTGCTAACTGCTCCTTACTAGAAACATGTTCCAGTGCAATCTCTTTGTTCTGAACCTTTTCCCTCAAGAAATGATACTTAAGCTCAAAGTGCTTGGTTCTAGAATGTATAACTGGATTCTTGGAGATGTTAATTGCACTAGTATTGTCACAAAATATACTTACCAGTTCAGATACAAGAACTTTGAAGCCATTTAATACATGCTTCATCCAAATTGTCTGAGTGCAGATTATGAAAGCTGCAACATACTCTGCTTCCACTGTAGACTGAGAGATACAACTCCGCTTCTTACTCATCCATGAGACTAGTCTATCACTGAGAAAGAATGCACCACCAGTTGTGCTTTTTCAATCATCTACATTACCTGCCCAATCAGCATCTGTGTATACTTTCAAGTTGAAATCCTTGCTATATGGATACCACAATCCATAATCAATAGTTCCCTTCAGATACCTAAGAATCCACTTGACTGCAACCAAGTGGGATTCTCTTGGGCTTTTCTGGAACCTTGCAATAATGCCAACTTCATGTGCAATATCTGGTCTGCTATGTACTACATAATGCAACTTACCAATCATTGATTGATATTCCTTCTCATCAACCAATTCCGAGTCATCCTCTTTGGATAGTTTACAACCGGTCACCATTGGTGTGCCAATTGGTTTGCTATCTTCCATGCCAAAGGTCTTCAACACCTCTTTGACATACTTGGACTGAGTGATAAAGATTCCATCTTTCATCTGCTGGATCTGCTGTCCAATGAAGAACGTAATCTCCCCTATGAGTGACATCTCAAACTCTTTCTTCATCTCATCTGCAAACTCATGACTCATCTTGTCATCTCCACTAAAGATAATGTCATCAACAAATACCTCACAGATCAAGATCTAATCTCCTTCAGACTTCAAGTAGATATTGCTATCTTCACTTGTTCTCTCAAATCTAATCTTCACAAGATGGGAATGCAGGCATTCATACCATGATCTAGGTGCCTGCTTTAGACCATATAAGGCTTTATGTAGCCTACACACCATGTCACTATCTTCAGATAGGGCAAACCCATCTTGTTGCTCTATATACACCTCCTCTTCAAGTACACCATTTAGGAATGCAGATTTTACATCCATTTGATATACTTTGAATCCTTTAAAAGCTGCATATGCAAGAAGCATATGAACTCCTTCCAATCTGGCTATAGGAGCAAAGGTTTCTCCATAGTCTTCTCCTTCTTCTTGGGCATATCCTTTGCACACCAGTCTGGCTTTGTTCCTAATCACTGTGCCATCCTCATCAGCTTATTTCTGAAAACCCATTTGGTACCAATGACATTTTTATGCTCTGGTCTGGGTACCAAAGACCATGTACCATTTTTCTCTATCTGGTCAAGTTCCTCTTCCATTGCCTTGATCCAGTCTTCATCTTTGTGTGCCTCTTTGAATGATTTAGGCTCAAATTCAGAGAGCATACATGAGTTTTCTCTAACCTTTCTTCTTGTAAGGATTCCTCCATCCTTATCTCCTATGATCTTCTTAGGATCATGATTCAACTTGACATACCTAGGAATGGTCTTGATAGATTCTTCTTGCTTTTCTTCTTCATCCTCATCTCCATCAGTATCAACATCTTCATCTACCGGTGTAGGAACGCTGTTATTGATACTCAATTGACTGACAACCGGTTCCCAGAAGGTTACAACCAGTTCATTTACCGCTTGCTCACTACCGGTTTCCTTAGTTGTCTTAGAGGTTTCATCAACTCTTACATTGATGCTTTCCATAATTCTCTGAGTCCTATTATTGAAACACTTGAGAGCTTTGCTCTTGGTGGAATACCCTAGGAATATTCCCTCATCACATTTCGCATCAAATTTTCTCTGGTGTTCGCTCCTCTTGATGTAACATTTGCTACCAAACACTCAAAAGTAGCTAACCACAGGTGTCTTACCGGTCCAATACTCATAAGGAGTTTTATCCTTACCTTTCTTGATGAGTACCCGGTTCATTGTGTAGACTACAGTGCTCACCGCTTCTCTCCAAAAGGTGTGGGCTACCTTTCCTTGAATCAACATAGTTCTAGCTGCTTCAACCACAGTCTAGTTATTCCTCTCTGCTAAGCCATTCTACTATGGAGTCTGGGGGGAAGACAGTTGTCTCTTGATGCCATGTTCGTCACAGTACTTGTTGAATTCACTGGAAGTGAGTTCCCCTCCTTGATCAGTTCTTAGGCACTTGATTCTTTTACTACTTTCCTTCTCTACTAATGCTCTGAAAGCTTTGAATTTTACAAAAGCTTCAGACTTATCTTTCAAGAATGTGACCCACATCATTCTTGAGCAGACATCAGTGAGAATCATGAAGTACCTATGACCCTACACACTGCTAGTTTTCATGGGACCACACAAATCAGTATGCACAAGATCAAGCAAATTGTCAGCAGTGAAAGGTTTACCTTTAAAGGTTGAGGAAGACATTTTCCCCAATTGACACTCTTTGCACAAGGTATTATCCGGTTTGCTTAGCACCGAAAACCCTCTAACTTCCTTGATCTTGCTAGCCTTCACAATGTTATCAAAGTTTACATGGCAGAGTGTCCTATGCCATATCCAGCTATCATCAAATTTAGCCATAAGACATGTACTTATATTTGCATTCAGCTGAAATAGGTTACCTTTGGTCTGCATGTTGGTGGCCACCAATTCACCATTATTTCCTTTGATTCTGCACACTCCATTCTTGAATTCCAGAGTGAGACCACTGTCATTCAGCTGGGCAACACTCAGAAGGTTGTGTCTGAGACCATCAACCCAATACACATTGTCAGCACTACTCTTTCCATTCAGAGAGATGGACCCTCTGCCTTTGACCATGCATGGTGCATCATTACCAAAGTGAACCACACCACCATCATATTCTTCCAAGGATAGAAACTTGCTCCGGTCATCAGTCATATGGTGAGAACAACCACTGTCAATAATCCACTCATTGGAATTATCAAACTGGGAGACAAGAGCCTTCTTGTCTAACACATCTTCCTTGACAACAACAAACATAATATCTGCATTATCTTCATCTTCTGATTCCTCATCTGTGACACCTTCATCAACTGCCACAAAATAGTTTCTCTGGTTTCTTCCTTTGAATTTCTTGAACCTTTTCGGTTTGTCCTTGTTGTCGCCATTAGGACAGTTTACAACAATATGTCCTATCTAGTTACAAGAAAAGCATTTCAAAGGGAGCTTACCTTTGTATTTTTTGGTTCCCTTAGGAATTTTCCTAGTAAGAAGAGCTTCAAATGCCATCAGAATCTCCTCATCATCCATTTCTCTGCTCTGTCTTGGTTCACCACTAGTGATAGCTTCTTTTCCTTTTCTAGATGGTACAGTTGAAGCTTTAAAAGCTGATTCAGTCTTTTGAACACTGCCATCAAAACTATTTAGCTCATAGGCTGTCAACTTTGCAATGATGGAGTCTAGGGATACCTTAGTCTTGTCTATTGATCTCAGCTCCTGAATAGCAGCAACCCTTATTGCATAGACCGGTAATAAGGATCTCAGGACTTTGCTTACCACAGTGGAATCTTCCATTTTACCACCTGCACTCTTGATATCTCCAACAATGGTTTTGATTCTTATTCCATACTGTTGAATGGTCTCACCTTCAACCATCTGCATGTCTTCAAACTTCCCTCTAAGGCTTTCTTCCTTAGCTTGTTTTACATGCTCATCACCACCATAGATATTTTCAAGAGTATCCCATACCTCTTTGGGATTTACCTTATCTTGGACATCAATAAACTCAATGTTAGATAAACTACTAATTAGGGCTTCCATGACTTGCCCATTCTCCTACATCTCTCTCTTTTGGTCATCAGTGAGAGTACCGGTAGGAGCAACATAGGCATTCTCAACATAGCTCCAATGTTGATCACCCATGCTTCTGATGTATATCTTCATTCTGTCTTTCCATATACTAAAATTTTGTCTGTTAAACTTTGGACCTTCCCTCGTCATCATTAGACTGGGATCTTTACCTCAACCAGTTAAGCTTATAACAAAGAGGACCTGGAGGATGCTCTGATACCAATTGATAACTCAATGATGAATGGATAGTACCAAACGAGTACTGAGAGGGGGGGGTGAATCAGTACTGGCAAAACCCAATCTTAAACCGGTTTGTCAGTAGACACTGTGCATTGATAGATAAACAATAACACCGATCTTTAAACAAAGTACATTCGACAAAACCCAGAATAACTGAGACAAGCATGAACTGGTTGACACTTATCTTCTCATACAATCTAACACTTCATTTCCATTTCACCCTAATGCATGAACAGGTAATCTACCATCAAAGATATACATATGACAACTAGATCAACATGATTCATCACTTGACAAAAAACAACATAGCATCACATGAAGAAGACAACACATATAACACAGATATTTTTCACATGGAAACCCAACTAGGAAAAACCATGGTGGGGATGAATACCCACAAACTTGTTTTTGAACTCTTTAGAAGTCTGCTCTGTTAGGAGCCTTGTCCGGTTAAAGACTGATACAATAGGTTCTGTTAGGAATCGATCTTGTTAGGGATCACCCAGTTAAGGGATGGCTAGAATACCTGGTTAAGGGTTAAACCCTGTTAAAGGTTACCTTGTTAGAGGATTTCAAGAACTCAATGGTTTTGAGTCACCCTGTTAAAGGATTTATAGCAAGTCGATTAAAGCTACCCTATTAAGGGATTTTCCAACTGTTGAGGTGGTTAGAGATCAACAGGTGTTATAATGATCTGGTAACAACACTCAATGCCAATGCAGATCCGCTTTAGCTTTGCTTCACCTTCTGCACTTACACTCTGCAGGTATCACTTCTCTCCTCTGGTCTAGCAAGAATCGCATATCTCTTCTCTTGGATACACACACACAAATTTTGCCAACAACCTCAGAAAGAAAAACAACATGGACCTTATAGGAAAATAGATAGGTTGGTAGCATAAACCCTAAACCCTAAACCTGTTAGGTTAAGGAATTCAAATAGTTCAATCCTAACCATTGAGCACATTGTATTAAATGCAACAGTCTTGATCCAATCTCAAGACATTCTTCATCGTTTGTTTTCCACCGATTTCATGGCGGCTGATAACCCGTCACGCGTTATCACCGTTTATAGGCTTCGCACATTCTCGAGGTAGATGGGAACAATCTCCTTCATGCAAGATCCTTCACACGCACAAGGCTGACATGGCAACATGATATGTTCTTTGTTACAATGCTAATTCATCACACAAAGTCATCGGTTGAGCCACACAGGCTTGAAGCAGTTAAACCGAAAACCCTGAAGTTGAGACTACCAACCGGTAGTCATACAAAGCTTCCATGTGCCGGTTCCCATAACCATATGTTGATTCACCTTTAACAAACACACCGCTTCACTTTGGCACAAATGCCAGTTCACACTGTTATACCGGTTCTCTTCTCTTTATCATATTGACATCAATGACAACATACAATGTCATTATATCCTCATACCGATTCACATAGTGCCAACAAAAAAAATTCGAACCCTAAAGTGGTGGTGGATAAAATTTATATAGGGATCCATGATTGCTTATATGGCATTGATATTGGATTATCTGCTAAGGAAGATTTTAATGAAGGAACCTTTCTAATAGCAGAAATAGCAAGGATAAAGGTAGAGATGGTCTTTTCTGGAGCTTTCCTCCCCAAGGATGGATCAAGGCCAATTTCGATGGGGCATCTAAGGGAAATCCTAGCAATGCTGGATATGGGGGTATTGTCAGGAATTTTGATGGAGGTTGTCTTGTGGTTGTTGCTGGTCCTTTGGGTAACCAAACGAGCCATTATACTGAAGCTTCGACTGCCCTTGATACTCTGATTATTGCTAAAAATATCAATCATGACAAATTATGGCTGGAGGGAGATTCTCTTAATATTATTAAATTCCTAAAGGGTGAAGCTGAGCCTTCGTGGTCTATCAAAAATATCATTTTTAAGGCCAGAGAAATTATTACTTGTTTTAAATCTGTTATTATTGAGCATGCTTTTAGGGAAAAAAATGTCGTCGCAGACGGTCTTGCTAACCTTGGCATTATATTCAAAAAATAAAGCATATGGAATGGTGAAGATAATATTGATTTCAATATTAAAGACCTCATTAGAAAGGACATAATTATGGGGAAAGAAAGATTGCATTTTAATCGTGGTTGTATTAATAATTAAACATCAAAATTTTAAAAAGGAGATGATAGCTTGTCAGAAGGGAAGAGTTTTAAATAAGAATATTAAAAATTTGCAAGCTTTGTTGGTGCTTATTTTCAAGTGTCTGAGTGTCATCTGGAAGCTCACTTCGAATTTGTTGAAGCAAAAAAATTGCAGAACGATTTCAAGAATGGGAGGTGACCTTAGAAGAGAGGAACCCGATAACCTTTCTAAATGGCAGGAGATGCCCAAGGTGTGGACGAAGCTAGAGAGGGGTTTTATGATGTCATTCATGCAAAAACTGATGGATTATGACAAAAGAAGAGTGAACTTGGCAGTTATTAGAGTGACTGAAAACTAGAAAAATGACACTTTCAAAATCCATGGTGTCAAATTCAAGTTGGACGCGGACCTCATCTCTATGGTCACACCTATGCCCCATACTAGCCTCAATTTATTTAGGGACTTGAAAGTCTCCAATAATGTTGTGAAGCTCTTTCCGCACAAAGATAAGGAGAGAGCTAAATTAGCAAAGCATTTGGGGGGTATTATGAAGCATCTAACATTTAAAAAAATTGGGGTTTTGTGCTTAATGCCATTATGGAGTATATCACTATGGAGGGCCACTTCACTAGGGTTCATACCTATCACTTTGTGCTTTTGAACCACTTTAGGCATGAGAAAAGAGTGTCTCTTCCTTATTACCTTTTCAGGTCCCTGTCGCACTTGTTGAACAGGCACAATAAGAACCCCTCTTCTTTTGTGCTACGTTATGGTCTTATTTTGCTCATTTATGAGCATTGTAAGATTTTGGCGATTCAGGAAAACAAAAGGCTTTCAATGTCCTCGGGAAAAGGCAAGAGGAAAAGTGAGGATTTTGGGCCCAACAAGGATGAGTAGAAATAGAGTCAAAAGGCTAAAAAAGGCTCTGTGGAGAAAAAAGTGGAGGACATGGATTTGAGCCATAAACATAAGGATGTGGAGGTTGATCCTGAGTATACAGGAAAAGAAGGTAGTGATATGGAGACTGATGATACTGACAGAGAGGAGAGCTAGAAAGATGAGGAAGTGGGGGAAGAGGAAGGAGGAGAAGAGGAAGATTCTGATCAAAACAACTCGGTCAAGGAAACATCCAGAATGGATAGTGGTAATGAGAAGGTAAAATAGGAAGAGGATGAGGGTAATAAGGAGGAACCTACCCACAGTACAAGCCCTGGTGATCTCAACAACCAGCCCATGGAGGAGCCAGATAGCTAGAAAAAAATAGGAGGACAAGGAAATGGAAACAGAGCTGAACAAGGATAAGGAGGATATGGGCATGGAAAAGGATAGAGTTGGTGATGAGATGACTACTGGTATGCTTATCCTGGATAAGCTTAAGAACCAGTCTGATGCTCGTCTAGGTTTTGATAGATGGGTTTATGAAAGAATTAATAAAATGAAAAAAAAGGCTAAACATCAGAAAGAGTGGGGACAAAAAGGTGAAAGCAACCTGGAGCAATGAAAAAAGGAAATAGATGAAAAGGTGGAGAAGATGGAAGTTTGGATCAGCAAGTTGGAGGAAGGGAAGGCTGCCATGAAGAATTTCCTGATTTTGATTCCAGAGATCCTCAACTCTGCGACCAGGAATATGGAGGAAATAGCCAAATACCTTGATGGTCCCAGCCCTACCAAGTCTATTGTGGACCTTGATGCTGAAGAGGCTTCTACTAAGGCTAGGAATGTGGATAGTGCTCTTGGAGGTGCAGCTAAAAGGACTAGGGCGAGCTTGAAAAATGCTGCCTTGGCTTCTTCAAAGGAAATCCCTATTCTCAGGGAGAATATCAAAGAAATGCAAGGGATTAGCAAGAAATTGGCTAATGCCCTTAAAAACATAATGTAATTTGTCTTTTTTCTATTTTTGTTGGTTGTTGCTGGTAGTGTTGGACTTTTGTGCTAGCTTTTGCCTAGTACTTTGCTGGTTTCTTTGCAGTCTATCCCGTTTAGTTTCTTAATGCTTTTATCTTTTATGGTTCCTTTGTAAAGGGTTTCGGGGTCTCTTCAAAACCTGTTTTTCCCATAGTAAAAAACTAACTAAAGATCTTAAGCAAGTTTCTTGTTATTTATGTTATCTTTATTTTAGAACATTTCCTATGTGACTTTGAGAAGTTTATTCATAAAAAAATAAGGTTTAAATTCTAAATTCTTATTATAACAGGGTTTACATATTAGATTTTAAATTTTGTCTTTAAAATTTTTTAACATTAATTGTTACAATTAAAATCTAAAAAAATAATATAGTAAACATATCTCATTGTCTCATGTACAAATTTTGTGCAAAGTATTTAGAGATTCAAAGACTCAGTTTGTTGGGATGCTTATTGGTATGCTCGGTGTGAGAAAGATACATTTCATATATATTTTCATCGCATTCAATACTCAAACCTAAACTCACATCCACACATTTTTTGGGCAATTGCATTTAAACTCCCCTCTAGGGTATTGACTTATATACCTCCTTTTAGAAGCAGATACAACATAATTTACTTAGGCGAGGGCCATTTCTTTTTAAGGCCAAATTCCTTTGGATCTTAAAAATGCTTGAAAAATGGAGATCTTAGAAGAAGCGAAGGTCGAGATTGGATTGGAGGATTTGACAGAGAATTGTATTTCACTGATCTAACTTTACCTATATCTCTACCCTCCCACTTCAAATAGATTAAAAAGATTGAGATTTGTCAAAAAAGTTTCAAACTGAAAATATAATGGAGATACCTGACATTTCATAGAAAGATTGAAATGGATATTACATATAGATTGTGTGTGCTCTATCATTCCTATTTTTGCTTTATTTCTGTTATGATTAATATCAAGAATTAGTTTGTCTTTAGGTGGACATAACATTATATTCAATTCTCATTTTCAAGAAATAGTTATTTGATTAATGCATTAATCACCCAAATCGATTCAAATGCATTTGACCAATGAAATTAAAAAATAAATAATTTTTCAAATATGTTTATTTAAAAAAATTACATCTAAACTTTAGAAAAAGTTAATATTTTCTTGCAAATGAAAAATTTCCTTAAGATAATTGATTAAAAACATAATCATTAATAACATTTTAAGAACAACACAATTGCTATAGTTCTAGCAGGAACTAAAAATAAAACTAGAAATGTACATATTTGTTTCAAAACTGTATACATAATCAATTTTAAATGAATTACATGCACATTCATTCTTTTAGTTTATTTCCATATTTTTATTGTTTGTAATTTATTAAAATAGATTTGAAATTTAAATACTTTCTTGTTTAAATCAAAGTATATTTTTATATATGCACACCCATATTCTTTAGAATGATATAACCTGCTTGTAATTTCATTTTAAAATTAGAAGGCCCATGGCCAGACCAAGAACACCCAACAACTAAAAAGAAGGTTCCAAAAGGAACCCCACTGAGAAAATAACTACACATAATTATCTTTAAATAACTTTTCCAAAGTCTCTGTATACCCCGGGCTCAAGAGGCAATCATCCACATCCCACCTATCCAGGTTCTCAAAAGCCCATTTTGTCAAACAATCAACCACTATATTCCATTCATGAGGAATATGGCAAAAAGAAATATGATCTAAAGAAGAACACAGATTTAATATTTTCTTAACCACCAAGGCTAAATGCCAGCTAGCTTCATCCAAATGTTACATTATCAGCATATCAATCACAACCTGAGAATCTAATTTACAAATAATCTTCCTCCAACCAAGAGAACACCCTCTTTCAATAGCATGAAGAATAGCTACAACCTCTATGAGGTTATTAGAGTGATACCCCTTATAAGTAGAGAATAAAAACACAACACCTTCATTGTTGTCTCTACCAATACCACCAATACTTGCATATCCAAGATTCCTCCTAGAGGAACCAATAGTGTTAACTTTTAAAACTCTCTTGGGAGTAAGGAGCCACCTCCCTTCTTTATAAATTTCCTACTTGACTTGCCTCAATCTCCTTTTGAGAGATGAGCCCACTCCATTGCACACAAGATTCAAATTCTTTATCACAACAAAACCCCCAAGATCCACAGGACCTAAAACATCACATTTTATAAAAGGATAAGTGCACCAAGATAGTGAATAAAAAAGTGGTCACCATAACAAAGAAACCAAAAATGAACATAACCTGATCAAGTTATGGTTAGGAAAATCCGAACCATAACCTGACCGAGTTATTCATTTTTTTTAAAACTCGATTGGGTTATTAATTTTTTAAAAACCCAATAGTGTTTTTTTATTATAATTTTTTTTGAAAAGTGACTAGGACCATTCTACCCATGACCTCCACCAAAAATGTTAAACAACTAAACTATATTGCATAAAACTTGATCATGATTTTATCCCTATAAGACAAACTAAGAGGCCACATCATCGTAGATGAGAGTTTACAATTCATTTGTACAATTTTATTATTTTTTATTTAAAATTTTGCTTTAGGTTTTTAGTTTTTTATTAATTTTATTTTATTTTTGAAATGTGAGATTTTGCCAAGATCAAGAGGCAATGGAAAGCACAAATAAGAGAGACAAAATATATGATAGAAATAAACTGTATTCTATCAAGATGAAAATACTAATCAACTGGATCATCAAGCGATACATACAATGAATATGAGCCTGCTTATATAGGCAAGGCTATATGGATATGTGAGCACACAAACATTACATGTGGCTCAATAAGAAACAAGGGTACATAGGAAATAGGTGTGGGTAGGTAGGAGAAACATATAATATTCCACATGAGGTGGATCACCCACTGAATGTGGAGTGTAACAACAAGATCACACCATAAAAGGTGGAAATTCTCCTACACACACTATCCCAATGTGGCACAAACACCCAAGTGTCTCGTACCCAAACTACTATGAAATGCATGTACCTAAGTAAACTTAAGTAACATGTAATAATATCCATGATGAATAATTATTTACACCAATACCCCCCCTTAAGTGCAACTTAGGAAAATGCACTTAAGTCTACAATGCAACTAAGCAATGCAAGATGGGTCCCAGCTACAAGGCCATGTTAGGTACCCATGTACAAATGAAAATGCATGCAAACCAATGCAATGAAATCTCTCACAAAGCAGGGAAAGAGAGAAAAACCCAATGGGAAAAAACCCTCCCCCAAAAGAGAGATGAAAACTAGATACAAAGAGCTCTCATAGAAGTATGTGAAGGACAAAACCCCATGTGAGGAAAAAGTCCCCCCCATATGAGAGAAGAAGAAGAGAGACTAGGAAGCCCCCCCTCAATGTGAAATCTACACCAATGATAGAAGCTCAAAGATGAATGAAGAAACTGCTCCATGAACGTTGAACAACATTCCTCCCCTTAGGAAGAAATGAAACCAAAGGTGTATCCAAAAAGTCTCCCCAACCATGAAGGGAAGATGTATGAAAAAAACTCATGATGAAAGGAATCTTTGAAAACTGCTCAAGTGTCCCCATGTCGATGCTGAAAGGTACCCCCTCCAAAGGTGGTAAACTGTGCCACACTACTGAAAAAGGCACTCCAAGATCTAGTGGAGATGAATGTAGAACAATATCCAAAGACTCATATGTCTCCTCAAAAGATAAAGACACCTCCTCCAAGTGTTGTACAAAAGTATCCACAATCATGTGAACCTCTAAAGATTTATCATGTAGAGAATGCACAAGAGGGTCAAAGTTATCCCTCACAACAATCAAAGAAGGATCATCTTCATCAAAGAGAAGATGAATGTCATGAATGGTGTCTCCCAAATCTGCAATGTAGGAGTCTACAAACAAACCTGCAATGTCTGTCAAGTAGGCATCCCAATCAACTGAAGCTGGAAGACATGAAATATCCTACTGCACTGAATCATAAGAAGGCAAAATTGTCACACTAGGTGTATCATCAGGTGCAATAGGTGGTGTGATATCAATAGAAGGAGATGAAATGCAAGGCTCAAGAATGGGGTCACATGTGAGAATCCCTAAGTTCAAATGCCCAAAGTTCTCCTCAAAATATGAATCATCAACATAGGAAGAACCAACCTTATCAATAGGACCAAAATCTAAAAAAGAGTACAACTGAGATGCATGATCAACCACCCCAGTCGCAATGATAGCTCCACTCTCCAAGTCTATAATGATAACTGAATCAGGTGTGAACTCCATAGTTTTCCTAGTTGCCCCATGCGTGATTTGATAGATGGAAAGAAGATTATTTGTCAAGTGGGGTACACACAACACATCATTGAAGGAGTTATCCCCAATGGAAATTGATCCTTTCCCAATCACATCCATGTATGTATGATTTCCCATCAAAATATGCGGCATGTGGCAAGGCTCAAATGTAGAAAACATAGATTGTGAAGATGCTATATGATGAGAAGCCCTTGAATCTAGAAGCCATCTCCCTGAATCATGACTTGTAGTAGCACAAAGAGCTTGTCCCTTTCCTTTAGCTATTCCAAAAGAGTGATCTTTCCTTTATCCTTGGAAGAAGAAGCCGATGTAGACATTCTAGAAGGTAGGTTGATTCTATTCTTCTCAAGAAGATTCTTCAACTCATCAATATCCTTCTTATAACAATGATGTTCATCATGTCCTGACTTCTTGCAATATCCACAAAAAAGATTGTCCTTATATGATTTCCTCTTAGGTGAGAATGGTGAATCACCTTGTTGTGGAGAGGAAGATTGTGGTCCATCTTGTTGTGGTTTAGACTTAAGTTGCTTTTGATTCTTGCATTTTCCTTGATTACTTTGATTCCTTTTGTTAGCCACCAAAGCTTGTGACTTTGAAGATTTGAGAATCCCCATTGTGGTCAACTTAGATTGCTCAAGTATCAACATCTCCGTGAATGAATCAAATGAGGGAGAAGTGTATGAGGAACCTTGAGCTAACCTATGGGTGTGAAAGCTAGATACAAAGGCTGCATACTCTGAAGGAAGCTTGTCCAACAAGTTATAAACCAATTGAGCATCCTTTTTGTCAATTCCACAATCCTTTAGCTTTTCTCTTAGCTCAGTTGCTTTTGTGACATAATCTTGGATTGTATCAAAATCCTTGGGATCCAAAGTTGTGAGTTCACTATCAAGCTTATAGCCCTTAATCTCATCAACTTGACCATACAATTTCTTAAAAATATCCCAAGCCTCTTTAATTGTTGTACACTTATCAATGTGAAAAATGAGGTCATCTGATACATACTTTCTAAGAGTTCCAAGTGCCATAGCATTCTTAGTAAGCCATTCCATTTGAGCATTAGGATCAGGTGGTGCTGTAATAGTTTCATTTACATAATGAATGAGTTCTTTTTCCATTAGTTTACTCCATGCCTTAATTTTCCATGATGCATAATTATGAGGAGTTAAAAGTGGAAATTTAGGAGAACCCATAGCACAAAAAATGAAAAAACACAAGATAGAGAGAGGCACAATCACACAAGACACCCCCCCAAAATAATCAATCAAGAAATCCCCCCAATATTGTGATTTTGGCACTTTATACTTAGTGCATATACAATGGGCCACTTGAAAAACAAGGCAAAGTGGACTTTTGATTTCAATTTACAACTTCTCAAAATGAGATCTAAGAGACTTCAACAAATACTGCTAGTGATCTAAACTAAGATCCAAGCAAAATGCAAGCACCAAATATGCCAAAAATGGCCAAATATTGAAAGTATAGTTTTTACTTAAAATCACTACAAACAGATGGCAGACTATGAAAGTAGATGAAAAAATATGCACTTTAAAAAAAAACGGCACCTGAAAAGGTGTCCATATGAGCCCAAACGAAGCCTCCAAAGTTGTAAAAATCAGGATTTCATGATTTCCAAAAAACCTGTACCCGAAAATCAGAAAACTCCTGTACCATTGTATAGATCACGAAATTCTACCCCAAAACAAAAATAATTTCTCGAAAAAACAAGTCCGGATGAGTGAGATATCGCTATTTGAAAAAGGCCTTTGGAAAATTTCTACTGCAGCGTCAAACTTCAAATGCCTCTATATTTGGCCTCCGAAGTCTGATTTGGATGAAAAAAAAGGCAAAAATAACTTTCTTGGACCTCCTCAATCCAATGATGACCTTAGATTTGACCCATCAAGCTTCAATAAAAACCTGCAATAGAAAGATCCAAAATGCAAACCCCAAATAGCATCAAATTTCTCTCAATTAGCAAACCAATGACACTCTAATGGCTCTGATACCATGTGAGACATGAACTAGCTCTGATACCATGTGGGATTTTGCCAAGATCAAGAGGCAATGGAAAGCACAAATAAGAGAGACAAAATATATGATAGAAATAAACTGTATTCTATCAAGATGAAAATACTAATCAACTGGATCATCAAGCGATACATATAATGAATATGAGTCTGCTTATATAGGCAAGGATATATGGATATGTGAACACACAAACATGACATGTGGCTCAATAAGAAACAAGGGTAGGTAGGAAATAGGTGTGGGTAGGTAGGAGAAACAATATAATAGTCCACATGAGGTGGATCACCCACTGAATGTGGAGTGTAACAACAAGATCACATCATAAAAGGTGGAAATTCTCCTACACACACTATCCCAATGTGGCACAAACACCCAAGTGTCTCATACCCAAACTACTATGAAATGCATGTACCTAAGTAAACTTAAGTAAGGTGTAATAATATTCACGATGAATAATTATTTACACCAATAGTAAATTGTATATCAGATGCTCAACAAAATAATCACCCTCAACAAAACAACCCCCCTCGGCAAAATATGCCTCCAAATCCTCCTAATCCTTTGATAAACCTTATCCAAACCACACAGGAGGATTTAGTAAGTCAACTAGCACAAAATAGATTAACCATTTGCAACCTAGTGTCTAGACTGAAAGCATCAAAATACAACACCATACATACCTTTCCAAAGCCCTAGAAAAAATGGTGGATAATGTTGACAAAGTTTCAAACCAAGTCACTAAATGGAATGCATATAGAAATTCATGTCACAACTATTATGCACAAGGTCTCTCATATGAAGCAGTATAAAATAAAGAAATAAGAAAAGCACAAATATACACTCTTTTCATTGATCCCTGGACCCAGGAGACCCTACCTCTTAATTCAAAGAGGTTTCCTATACATTGGTGCAATCATGTGGCCATGAAAACAAAATTTTGGGATAGGTGGTGGATGGTCTTTGACCAAACTCCTTGCAATAACCTTGAGGTGCCTTTATATTTTTTGAGAAAATTATAGTATGAGTTCATCCTTAATGAGATCCCTAATTATTTTGGTATGAGGGAGTTCCAAGGTAGAGGTGGAGGCTCTGCCCATGATACACTGGGGGCTCAATGCGTACAAAACCCCCAGAAGTAGGTTCCATTAGCTATGAAACCCTTTGTGCATGTGACAGTCCCTGCAGCCTTGAAGGAGTCCATAGAGATGTCTAGAATCTTCAAGCAACTGCCACACTGACTAACACCATCATCCAACATGGGACACAGTTATCACATCCTCTTGCCCAAAATGATGGTGCAACAACAGACGATGGTGCTACAACTAGACCATCTACTTCTAGTGTGCCTAGCAATCAAATTAGTGCATCACCTACCATGATGTATGCTATGGGGTAGATACCATTGCACGTGCAGATGGTTCAATCTACCATGAGTCCACACATTATGGGGCTAGTTGTGAGGTTGGTGGACCAAATGACATAGCCCTCACAAATGACCTAATGTAGCTGGTCTTTGCTAGTTAGGTATGTTAATTTCAAATTATAATGTTTTATTTATTAAATACTTTAAATTTACAAATGTAAATAGATTTTTAATTATAGATCAATTTAAACTAATGCAAACATTATGCATTTTAGAATGTAGCAGATTTTAGTACAACATCCAACACACTTGCCACAACCCTTGCACATGTATCTTCATCAGAGGTAAAAAAATTACAATTCATGTCAAAATATAATAATATCTTGAGCTCAAATTAATGATTTATAATGTATATTATCTTTATAATGTATTTTTGTGTAGGGTTCGACAGGTGTTGATTGTGGACTAGCTTTCATAGGTTCATGATGCCACCATTACATCCATTTCATTTGGCCTACAAAGCTACATGATATTCTTCTTTGTACGCATCTTGTTTACAATTTGTATTGAATATGCATCTCATTTGAATTGAGATTAGTTAACCTTATCCTAATATTATATGTTGGTGTATATTAGTTATGTTACTCTTTTAGGGTACAACACATATGGCTAAGATTTCTCCTTTGTAAAGGTCATTCTTGAGGGCACCTAATCGAAAAGGTAATTGAGCATAATTTTAATCAAGATATAATAGTTTTAAGAGCTTACACAAGTTATTGTAGCATGCTTTAGATTTTTTTTAAAAATTATTATGATTATACACGTTCATCCAGATTGATTGAGTCTAACATATTTTTGTCTTGTACATGTACAATGACGACTAGGATCATTTACAACAATGATGAATGCACGTGATGATGCATTGGAAGAAGAGATGCAAGAGGTATATTCTTTTTTCATTTTCTCAATTTCACATTTATATGCATATGTACAGTAATTGTATTACAATATTATCATTTTACATACATGGAACATCGATACTTGTTTCATCAACAATGACCCCTCCTAGGATAACAAGAGAACCATTATATATATACTGGTGTAGCCTCCTTTTCAATATGAGCATAACACATCCTCTACCTCATCTATTTGGTAGGACTCTTGATCATCAAAGGGGACCATCATTTTTAAAATGAATTTCAACAAAAAAACCACAATGTGAGGTAATCAACAATTCAATTGTACAGAAATAATAATACAATATAGTTATTTTGATGTTAATTTGACTACTGCAAATTATTATTGACATAAGTAATCTAACTTGTTTGAATTGTTGTTCAGCAAGCATCTACAAAACCAACTAGTACTTCAAAGAAGCTCAATTTTGATGATCCACCACAACTATAAGATTTGCTAGAGTTATATTTTATTAGTTGTGGCCATTGTATATCAAACTTGAGATGGCATATGCCATAGTTTTGTAAAGCTTATATTGATTTGACACATATATCATTTTTGTACATTTTATTGAGTTGGCACATATGCCATTTTGCACATTTTGTTGAGTTTACACATATGCCACTCTTTTGTAAAAATTTTATTCTACATTTGGATATATATAAAAGGTGATATTTTATCTAATTTGTTGGTTGTGTGTATATCTTCATACTTTGAACAATTTATGAACATTTTAAGAATGGTTAAGTTATGAACAATGTATATCCAAATAAGAATTGCTATTTTTTGAACAACTTATGAACAATATATATTCAATTATGAATGGTTGAGTTATGAGAAATTTGGCATGTTATGGATTAATGATATTGAAATTCAATGGAACTTATGAATGACAATTGGTATTTTATAAATTCCAAGTGTTGAATTTGGTTTCCTTGGGCAACTTCACTAAATTTTATGATCATTGAGATCAAAAGTTGTCAATAGTTGTCAAAAGTTGTCAACGGTTGTCAAAAGTGGTCAATAGTTGTCATATCCATGAACTATCAGTGTGAGCATGTCTAGGTGGGCATTTTTTTATTAAGCATGGTCCTAGTTGGCTTCCCATATTGTTTGAATGTTCAACGCCCTACCATCGTGACACCATCCCTTGAATGTCTTGAGTTCAAAAAATTGTCGAATTTTGATGTGTTGTTGCCCGAAATCTAGGGCACATACGAATGATACATTTAAACTCACAAGGTTACATGAGGACCTTCTACAATAACCTTTCTTATATTTTGAAGAAACAAAGCCATTTTCTTAGCACAACAATTTTTTTGTTGATGCAAATATCGTCAGTCGCATGTAATGCAAAGTTGCAAGATAGGGTAAATTTTGTTGTGTTTGTCATATCCACAAACCATTAGCACGAGAATGTCTAGGTGGGAATTTTTGTGCTAGGTATGGTTCTGGTTGGCTTCCCAGGTCACTCAAACAATCAACGCCATATCATTGTGGTGTCATCCCTTGAGTGCCATGAGTTCAAAAAATTGTCAAACTTTGATGGACTGTTGGTCAGAATCTGAGTCACATAAGAATGATCCATTTGAATCCATAGGGTCATGTGAGGCCCTTCAAAAGAACTTAACTCATATTTTGAAGAAACAAAGCCATTTTCTTAGGGTAACAATTTTTCTATTGATGCAAATATTGTCAGTCGCATGGAATGCAAAGTTGCAAGATAAGGTAAATTTTATTTTTGTTTATTGTATTCACAAACTATTAGTGTGAACATGTATAGGTGGGATTTTTTATGGTAGGAATGGTCCTAGTTGTCTTCCCAGGTCGCTTGAATGTTCAACACCCTACCATCGCAACACCATGCCTTGAGTGCCCCGAGTTCAAAAAAATATCAAAATTTGATGCGTTGTTTCTCAGAACTCGAGGAACATACGAACGATCTATTTGAACCCATAAGGTCACAGGAGGCCCCTCTACAATAAAAACTCATATTTTGAATAAACAAAGCCATTTTTTTAGGGCAACAATTTTTTTGTTGATGCAAATATCATTAGTCGCATGAATGCAAAGTTGCAAGATGGGTAAATTTCATTATGTTTGTCATAGCCACAAATCGTTAGTGCGAGCTTATCTAGGTGGGCATTTTTATTCTAGGCATGGTCTTGGTTGGCTTCCCAAGTCACCCAAATGTTCAACGCCCTACTATCACAACACTATCCCTTGAGTGCTTTGAGTTAAAAAACTTGTCAAACTTTGAAAGGTTGTTTCTCAAAATCCAAGGCACATACAAATGATCTGTTTGAACCCATAGGGTCATGCAAGGCCCCTCTACAATAAGATATTCCATATTTTGAAGAAACAAATCCATTTTCTTATGGTAATAATTTTTTTGTACATGCAAATATTGTTAGTCACATGCGATGCAAAGTTGCAAGATAGGGTAGATTTTGTTTTGTTTGTCGTATTCATGAACTGTCAATGCGAGCATGTTAGGTTGGGCATTTTTTTAGGCTAGAAATGGTCCTTGTTGGCTTCTCATATTGCCTAAACATTCAATGCCCTACCATCATAGTGCTATCCCTTGAGTGTCATGAGTTCAAAAAATTATCAAAATTTGATGAGATATTTCTCAAAATATGGGACACATACAAATGATCTTCTTAAACCTATAGGTTCACACAAGGCCCCTCTACAATAACCTATCTCATATTTAGAAAAAACAAATTCATTTTCTTAGGGAAGCAATTTTTTTGTTGATGCAAATATCATCAGTTGCATGTTATGCAAAGTTGCAAGATAGGGTAAATTTTGTTCTATTTTTCATATCCACGAACCATCAATTTGAGATGTCCATGTGGGGATTTTTATGCTAGGCATGGTCCTGGTTGTCTTCCTAAGTCATTTGAATGTTCAACTCCCTACTATCGTGACACCATCCCTTGTGTGCTCTGAGTTTAAAAAAATTTCAAACTTTGATAGGTCGTTTCTCAGAATTTGGGGCACATACAAATGACTGTTTGAAACCACAGGGTCACGTGAGGCCCCTATACAATAACCTATCTTATATTTTGAAGAAACAAATCCATTTTCTTAGGACATAAATTTTTATGTTGATGTGAATATCATTAGTCGCATGTAGTGCAAAGTTGCAATATAGGGTAAATTTTGTTATGTTTGTTGTATCTATGAACCATCAACATGAGCATGTGTGGGTGGGAATTTTTATGCTAGGCATGGTCCTAGTTGTCTTCCCAGTTCATTTGAATGTTCTGTGCCATACCGTGGCGACACTATCTCTTAAATACCATAATGTTCAATATTTATGGTAATGAAAATATCGTTAGGAGCATGCAAAATTTACACATTGACAGAAGAATAATGTGTAAATTAGACATTGACAAAATAATAACACATGAATTACACATTGATAAAATAATAACGCATGAATTACTCATTGACAAAAGTATAATGCATGAATTTCAAGTAGAATCACAGATACAAAATTTATCACAAAGTTTTATTTATGCATTTATAATCATTTGTCATTTATATATACAAAATTTGGCCTTTAAATAGGTACAAATTAGCTCATGGCTGTCTATATACAAAATTGTGCCTCTAAATAGGTACAAATCGGCTCATGGTCATCTACATACAAAATTTGGCCTCTAAATAGGTACAAATCAGCTCATGGCCATCTAGCTACAAAATTTGACCTTTAAATAGGTACAAATCAACTTGTGGCCATCTATATACAAATATTAGGTACAAACTAGCTCATGGCTATCTATATACAAAATTTAGCCTCTAAATAGATACAAATCAGCTCATAGTCGTCTATATACAAAATTCTACTTGAGGATACATACAAAAATTTGCAAAATCATTCTACTCATTTTATAGAATCAATCTAATGAACTGTGGATCAAATCTAACCCTTATTATGTCAAGTACTGCCTCGTGGTTAGATTCATGAACTTTCCATAAATTCTTATTGAATGGTCTACCATGATATTTAATCTACTGAATATTGATTGCAACAAGAAGGTTAGAGTAATGAAGAATATGCATGTGTGTGTCTAAGTCCACAAACAATCAAACATCAAATTTCTTCATAGGGTACCTTCTAAACCATGTTCTATTACAACAACAGACCTTATTGGGTACTCAATACCCTCTACATCGATGATTACAGTTGTCAATTTTTTTCGCCTCAATACAATGACACAAAAAATAATTCACGTATTCTTCATTGTTTCCATTAGCAATAACCACATACACATGAACTACATTTTATTCAATAATAAATTAGTACCAAAAACAATGTAAAATGCAATAAAATAAGTTGAAAATTTTCAATAAGTCACAATACATGTTTGCACTAGGTTAGATACATGGTCAAAATCCATAAAAAATTTCATCTGATTTAATTATAGTGCTTTGAGAAGTTGATATGTACCAATGAGAACTAAATGTCTACAAGACCATTCATCAACCCATTCATGTGATTCACACTCTTCCCACAAAAAATCCATACTGGAAGAGCAAAATCATACAATCTCTCTAGTATAAATAATTGGTGAGCTTGCACCTGAGCTTCTAAATGAGTGCAAGTCACTTGATCATATAACTATACAACAATCTACATATTCTGCAACATCAAATTCACATATCAACCAAAAATGTCTAGAAATAGTAGAATTGACTTGATTACCTAGTCTCATTGTTGAGTTAAACCATTTCACAATGGTTGTTGCATCTGTTAACTTAGCACCACATTCATACTTGAGGTATTCTCTAGCAATAACTCTTTTTATACATGCTCCTGCACCATTGTGCTCTCCCTTTCCATGTCCAGCCTCACTAAAATTTCAAAATTGTTGTACACTAGTCCTCACATGCATCCTAATCAACCAATATAATGTCCTTGCATCTTGAATTGTGATGTGCAGTTATCTATCCATATGATGTGTTGGTTGTATGTGACATTCCTTTCCCTTAAATTCTCATAGTAGAGTTGAAAGAATACTCTCACAAACTCTATCGAAGGACTGCAATCATCACTTATATAGAAGTGACATTCTCTAACTATATTTCTATCTTGCGTTGTGTTATCATGTGCATCCATGAATGCTATGTGTAAAAAACTAGTAACTTGATGAGAGTGGTAATACTAGGATTGCACTTCATTTTGAGGTTGTAGTGTATAATTCTCTGCAAAATCTACAATAGAGATGATAGTGTTGGCATTCTGTGAACCGGTATGAGGATATAATGACATTGTGTGTTGTCATTGATGTCAATATGATGAAGAGAAGAGAATCGGTATAACACTGTGAACCGGCATTTGTGCCAAAGTGAAGCGGTGTGCTTTTTCAAGGTGAACTGGCATATGGTTATGGGAATCGGCACATGGAAGCGTTGTATGACTACCGGTTGGTAGTCTCAACTTTAGGGTTTCCAGTTAAAGTGATTCAAGCCTATGTGGCTCAACCGGTGACTTTGTGTAATGAGTCAACATGATAACGAAGAATAGATCATGTTTCCACGTATGCCTTGTGTGCGTGAAGGATCTTGCATGAAGTAGATTGTTCCTATCTACCTCAGGAATGTGCGAAGTCTGTAAATGGTGATAATGTGTGATGGGTTATCAGCTACCATGAAATCAATGGAAAACAAACGATGGAGATTAATGCACTGTGCTGAACGGTCAAGATTGAACCATTTGGATTCCTTAACCTAATAGGTTTAGGGTTTAGGGTTTATGCTACCGACCTATCTATTTTACTATAAGGTCGATGTTGTGACTCTTTCTAGGGTTGTTTGCAAAAGCTGTGTGTGTGTATCTAAGAGAAGAGATATGTGATTATTTTCAGACCAAAGGAGAGAAGTGATACCTGCAGAGTGTAAGTGCAAAAGGTGAAGAGGAGCTTAAGTGGATCTGCATTGGCATTGAGTGTTGTTACTAGATCATTGTAATACCTATTGATCTCTAACCACTTCAATAGTTTAGAAATCCCTTAACAGGGTAGCTTTAACAGGCTTGCTATAAATCCTTTAATAGGGTGACTCAAAACCATTGAGTTCTTGAAATCCTCTAACAAGGTAACCTTTAACAGGGTTTAACCCTTAACCGGGTATTCTAGCCAACACTAAACTGAGTGATCCCTAACAGGATCGGTTCCTAACAGAATCTATTGTATCAATCTTTAACTAGACAAGGCTCCTAATAGAGCGGACTTCTAAAGAGTTCAAAAACAAGCTTGTGGGTATTCATCCCCACCATAGTTTTTCCCAGTTGGGTTTCCATGTGAAAAATATGTGTGTCATGTGTGATGTCTTTTTCATGTGATGCTATATTGTTTTCTGTCAAGCAGTGAATCATGTTGATCTAGTTGCTTATATGTATATCTTTGATGGTAGATTACCTGTTCATGCATTAGGGTGAAATGGAAATGAAGTGTTAGATTGTATGAGAAGATAAGTGTCAGCCAGTTTATGCTTGTCTCAGTCATTCTAAGTTTTTCCGGTTGTACTCTATTTAAGGACCGGTGTTACTGTTTGTATGTCAATGCACAATGTCTATTGATAAACCAGTTTAAGATTGTGTTTTTGTCTGTATTGATTCACCCCCCCTCTTAGTATTGGTTTGCTACTATCCGTTCATCATTGTGATATCAATTGGTATCAGAGCGTCCTCCAGGTCCTCTGTGTTATAAGCTTAACTGCTTGAGGTAAAGATCCCAGTCTAATGATGAAGAGGGAAGGTCCAAAGTTTAACAGAGAAAATTTCAGTATATGGAAAGATAGAATGAAGATATACATCAGAAGCATGGGTGCTCAACACTAGAGCTATGTTGAGAATTCCTATGTTGCCCCTACCGGTACTCTCACCGATGACCAAAAGAGAGAGGTGCAGGAGAATGGGCAAGTCATGGAAGCCCTAATTAGTAGTTTATCTGACATTGAGTTTATTGATGTCCAAGATAAGGTAAATCCCAAAGAGGTATGGGATACTTTTGAAAATATCTATGGCAATGATGAGCATGTAAAACAAGCTAAGGAAGAAAGCCTTAGAGGGAACTTTGAAGACATGCAAATGGTTGAAGGTGAGACCATTTAACAGTATGGAATAAGAATCAAAACTATTGTTGGAGATATCGAGAGTGCAGGTGGTAAAATGGAAGATTCCACTATGGTAAGCAAAGTCCTGAGATCCCTATTGTCGGTCTATGCAATAAGGGTTGCTGCCATTCAGGAGCTGAGATCAATAGACAAGACTAAGGTATCCCTAGACTCCATCATTGCAAAGTTGACAGCCTATGAGCTAAATAGTTTTGATGGCAGTGTTCAAAAGACTGAATCAGCTTTTAAAGCTTCTGCTGTACCATCTAGAAAAGGAAAAGAAGCTAGCACCAGTGGTGAACCAAGACAGAGCAGAGAAATGGATGATGAGGAGATTCTGATGGCATTTGAAGATCTCCTTGCCAGGAAACTTCCTAAAGGAACTGACAAATACAAAGGTAAGCTTCCTTTGAAATGCTTTTCTTGTAACTGGACATGACATATTGCTATAAACTATCCTAATGGCGACAACAAGGACAAACCAGAAAGGTTCAAGAAATTCAAAGGAAGAAACTAGAGAAACTGTTTTGTGGCAGTTGATGAAGGTGTCACAGATGAGGAATCAGAGGATGAAGAAAATGAAGATATTGTGTTTGTTGCTATCAAGGAAGATGTGTCAGACAAGAAAGCTCTTGTCTCTCTATTTGATAATTACAATGAGTGGATTATTGACAGTGGCTGTTCTCACCATATGACTGGTGACCAAAGCAAGTTTCTATCCTTGGAAGAGTATGATGGTGGTGTGGTTCACTTTGGTAATGATGCACCATGTATGGTCAAAGGCAGAGGGTCCATCTCTCTGAATGGAAAGAGTAGTGCTGAAAATGTGTACTGGGATGATGGTCTTAGACACAACCTTCTGAGTGTTACCCAGGTGAATGACAGTGGTCTCACTCTGGAATTCAAGAATGGAGTGTGCAGAATCAAAGGAAAGAATGGTGAATTGGTAGCCACCGACATGCAAACCAAAGGTAATCTATTTCAGCTGAATGCAAATATAAGTACATGTCTTATGGCTAAATTGGATGATAGCTGGATATGGCATAGGAGACTCTGCCATGTAAACTTTGATAACATTGTGAAGGCTAGTAAGATCAAGGCAGTTAGAGGGTTGCTGGTGCTAAGAAAACTAGATAATACCTTGTGCAAAGAGTGTCAATTGGGGAAAATGTCCTCCTCAACCTTTAAAGGTAAATCTTTCACTGTTGACAATTTACTTGATCTTGTGCATACTGATTTGTGTGGTCCTATGAAAACTAGGAGTGTGCAGGGTGATAGGTACTTCATGATTCTCACTGATGACTTCTCAAGAATGATGTGGGTCACATTCTTGAAAGATAAGTCTGAAGCTTTTATTAAGTTCAAAACTTTCAGAGCTTTAGTGGAGAAGGAAAACAGTAAAAGGATCAAGTGCCTGAGAACTGATCAAGGAGGGGAATTCTCTTCCAGTGAATTCAACAAGTACTGTGAAGAACATGGCATCAAGAGGCAACTGTCTGCCCCCCGAACTCCATAGCAGAATGGCCTTGTAGAGAGGAATAACCAGACTGTGGTTGAAGCAGCTAGAACCATGTTGATTCAAGGAAAGGTAGCTCACACCTTTTGGAGGGTAGCGGTGAGCACTGCAGTCTACACAATGAACCAGGTACTCATCAAGAAAGGTAAGGATAAAACTCCTTATGAGTATTGGACTGGTAAGACACCTATGGTTAGCTACTTTAGAGTGTTTGGTAGCAAATGTTACATCAAGAGGAGTGAACATCAGAGCAAATTTGATGCTAAATGTGATGAGGGAATATTCCTAGAGTATTCCACCAAGAGCAAAGCTCTCAAGTGTTTCAATAATAGGACTCTGAGAATTATGGAAAGCATCAATGTAAGAGTTGATGAAACCTCTGAGAAAACTGAGGAAACCGACTGTGAGCAAGCAGTAAATGAACTGGTTGCAACCTTCTGGGAACCGGTTGTCAATCAACCAAGTACTAGTAACAATGTTCCTATACCGACATATGTAGATGCAGATACTGATGGAGATGAGGATGAAAAAGAAAAGCAAGAGGAATCTATCAAGACCATTCCTCGGTATGTTAAGCTGAATCATGATCCCAAGCAGATCATAGGAGATAAGGATGCAGGAATCCTAACAAGAAGAAAGGTCAAAGAAAACTCATGTATGATCTCTGAATTTGAGCCTAAATCATTCAAAGAGGCACATAAAGATGAAGATTGGATCAAGGCAATGGAAGAGGAACTTGACCAGATAGAGAAAAATGGTACATGGTCTTTGGTACCCAGACCGGAGCATAAAATTGTCATTGGTACCAAATGGGTCTTCAGAAATAAGCTGAATGAGGATGGTAAAGTGATTAGGAACAAAGCCAGATTGGTGTGCAAAGGATATGCCCAAGAAGAAGGAGAAGACTATGGAGAAACCTTTGCTCCTGTAGCAAGATTGGAGGGAGTTCATATGCTTCTTGCATATGCAACTTTTAAAGGTTTCAAAGTATATCAAATGGATGTAAAATCTGCATTCCTAAATGGTGTGCTTGAAGAGGAGGTGTATATAGAGCAACCAGATGGGTTTTCCCTATCTGAAGATAGTGACATGGTATGTAGGCTACATAAAGCCTTATATGGTCTAAAGGAGGCACCTAGAGCTTGGTATGAATTTCTGCATTCCCATCTTGTGAAGATTGGATTTGAGAGAACAAGTGAAGATAGCAATATCTACTTGAAGTCTAAAGGAGATCAGATCCTGGTCTGTGAGGTATTTGTTGATGACATTATCTTTGGTGGAGATTGTTGTTCACCAAAAGTGATAACCCAAGTACACCTGCAATTGATCTTTAAAGTAGCCAATTCAATCTATGAAGAACCTCAGGGCTTGGACAACATAACAAGGATATGAATCCTTCTACTCTTCAAGCTCTGCAAAACCTAGGCGGTTATACCTTTGATGCTTAGAATTAAACCTATTACACACCTATGACAACATCGATGAAGCAGATAGAGCATTCTACAAACTCATCCAATTTAAAAACACACTACAGATTGGCTAGATCTGTATAAACCACAAATGAAAAAAGAGCTTGGAATGAGAAGAACACACCCCTAAACATAAAGGGAAATATATTTTCTTTTAAAATTGTTGTTCTAAAGCTATCCTCAAATCTACAAGACCAGTGCCTTGTTCATTGGGCAATAGAGTCACACATAGAACTGCACATGTAAATCATAGCTGCAAGTTTTATTCTCCTTTAAAAAATATATTCATGCATCAATACCTTATATTAATGCATTATTTGATTCATTCATATAATTCATCAGATCTGGATGCATATTCCATCATTTCATGACTGATTATAGAATTTAAAAACTTCCTTGAAGGTTACCCACAAACAATCACACAAACTCCCTTGAAGTCGACAAATCTCATTCCTCCTTAAGGATTCGATTCATAACAATGAAATATAAGCCTAGAGACAATACTGTGTGGAATTTACTCATGCCTGACATAAGTAAGACCTGCAACTAAAATACACATTTACAACACTGCACTGTGACCACTATACCCTGAAAAGATCCATAAAATTGTATACATTTGGGTCAAGCTAATCAGAACTGGAAACCATAAAAACTAGAGCCATTCTCCAAATTTTTGGAACCCTTACAAAATGAGAAGAATTGGGAATAAGAAGGAGAGGGAAGAAAATCAAATCTGCAACTGAAATTGCCAAGTATCTCCTCTCTAACTGAATTTCACTCTTGTCAAAAATGCTCTCTAAATATCCTACATTTGTCAAAATTAACTGCTTGACTAGATTCCTCATCTCAAGAGCTTTCCGGAAATATATAATACTTGCCATTTTGACCAAAAATAAGCCCCTGAGCAAATTAATCCTCAACATGTGCACATCATTTAAATTTTTCAATTTTTCTCTAAGTTTCAACTATATCATTTCATTTTAATTTTTCACTCTTTTTTGGCCTGACACCCTGCCACATGGTGATCTCTGATTGGCTTGCAGGGTCCACTGGGTGCCATATTGGATGACACCTCATCCATCCATGTGTCTGCTTTGTCACTGCCACTTGTCTGTCCACCTGTACGCCACATGTGCGCCACATCACCGCCACCTATGTGCCACTGGGATGGGACCCGCTTGCTAGACTGCCATGTCATATTGCCACCTAGATTTTGCCATTTCACGATAGGTAACTGGCGTGCATCTTCGGGCTCTGAAATCATGCGAGTCGTTGGATCATCTCCAAGATGCGGGATCTTTACCTCGATTTCCATGCACATGGTTTTCGCTATTTCGCGAAGGGTATTTGGCGTGCATCTTCCCTTTGCAAATCCACGTGCACCGTCGATCTTTTTGGAACATGCTCACTGGTTAAGCCGTCCGTTTCCTGCAAAACTCGCCTGCCTGCCTCGGGATCCATGCTTGCATGGGGTCCACTTGGTCATTGCTTAGCTCTCAAAATATCTCACATTTTTCAAAATTAACTGCCTAACTAGATTCCTCATCTCGAGAGCTTTTCGGAAATATATAATACTTGCCATTTTGACCAAAAATAAGCCCCTGAGCGAATTAATCCTCAACATGTGCACATCATTTAAATTTTTCAATTTTTCTCTATAGTTTCAACTATATCATTTAATTTTAATTTTTCAATCTTTTTTTCCCTGACGCCTTGCCACGTGGTGCTCTCTGATTGGCTCGCAGGGTCCATTGGGTGCCATATTGGATGACACCTCATCCATCCATGTGTCTGCTTTGTCACTGCCACTTGTCTGTCCACCTGTACACCACGTGTGCACCACTGCGACGGGACCCACTTGCTAGACTGCCATGTCATACTGCCACCTGGATTTCACCATTTCACGATAGGTAACTGGCATGCATCTTTGGGCTCCAAAATCACGCGAGCCATTGGATCATCTCCAAGATGCGCGATCTTTACCTCGATTTCCATGCACATGGGTTTCGCTAATTCGCGAAGGGTATTTGGCGTGCATCTTCCCCTCGTGAATCCATGCACACCGTCGATCTTTTTGGAACATGCTCACTGGTTAAGCCATCCGTTTCCTGCAAAACTCGCCTGCCTGCCTCAGAATCCGTGCCTGCATGGGGTCCACTTGGTCGTCGCTTAGCTCGCCAACTTGGTTGCCTTGGGATCCACGCCCATGCATGCAAGCCCACCTTGGGTGCCCATAGGCACCATCCATCAAAAACCCAAATGGCTTTGACATATTAGGTGTGTAAGGTTTTGCTTATAAACACCAAAAAATACCATTTCTGAGTGAATGTGGGATAATTCATTTTGCCTGGGGACTGCATGTTGGAGATTTGTCTGAGACTTTTAATGGTGCATCTTAGACATTTGCATGAAGTTTATAATGCCTTCCACCTGCTGATTGAGATTTATGAAAGCCACAAGAATTTGGATCAACTTTAATCGATATCATATTGGTTTCTTTTAAATTTAATGGCCTTTTATATGTCACGCAGGAGAGAGGATGCTGGCCATCGTTGAATTTGGGGGAAACACCCATTTGCTTCTATTTGACTGCAACCCCTCCATCACCACATGATCTGCCATGCTCCTCCTCCAATCTCCACGTACCATTGGAGGTCCTTTGCATACCACATGAACTGCACATAGGGGAGGGTTATGGCTTTATACCAGCCAATTGCATTTGCTTGTGTTTTAACGTGGCCTCCAAACAGCCGCATGAGGAATAAGAGACTGCAACAGTTGCCATTTACTTGATGGTTTCAACCATTATTGCTACTGTAACCAGAGGGAGAGCACCTAATGGAGGATGTTGCTGCCAGCAAAAACATTTGTTTAAAGACCTTTTAAATGCCTCCTCCACGATCCACGCATTTGCTTTTCTTCATTGTTTGGGAAGATTTCACCAGTGTCTTTTACCATCAATGCACAGCAAGGAGAGAATGGGAGGGGAGGGTGCTGATTGCATCGCTGGAGAATTTCCAGTGTCTTCTTTGATTTGCTATAGCTGATACCAGAAGGAGACCACGTTGTGGAGGATGCAACTACAACATCATGGAGTTTGAAAACACCCGCCAAAGCTATTTGCTGAAGTTTTAAAAGAACTCCTGCAGTGTTTGGACACACACCACGTGACCATTTGCTTAATGGTTTTTGGCTGGCATCTATTTGATTTTAAAAATGCCTTACTCCACCCATAATTCTGTTGCACGCAAGGAGGAGAAATCTGATTTTGAAACTATGAATTGAATTTGATTTTCTGCAATCTCTTTTTAATGCCTCTCTCCAGCACAGCAGGGAGGAGAGGATTGTATTGATTTGGAAATTCTGCTATTTCCATTGGAATTGAATTTAAAATCTGTCATGTGCACTTGCTTGAAAGATTTTTTGCCTTTGTCATTGGTTTTCCACGGTGCAGATTGTATTTGTTTTTAAAAAAAAACTTTAAATGCTTTCCTCACCAGCCAAAGCATAGTTTTAGATTTAATGCCTCTTACATGCCAAGCCAATGGCATTTGTTTGAAACTATCAATGACCTTTCAACCATGTAGAGGGAAGAGGGATTATGCTTGGCATTTAACAAAGAAAATGTAGGAATATTTATTCCTTGTTTGGCAGACTGGAAGAAAATGCTACATTCCATTTGGGGCACATGTAAAGGTATTTCTATTTGGAAGCCTAATTTTCCTTCGATTCAACGATCAAAGTTTAGATGCAGACATGTTCCTCATTCAAGCGGTTTCATAGTTCACACTCCAATTTACCATTTTTTTTCGCCAATCGCTATAAAATTAATGCACAGGTGTGAGCCAGGCCAGGTCGGGCCCCAAAGTGGGTCCGACTAAAAAAAAAATTCATTTTTCATGCAACTAACCTCTGGAATATCTCACAGACATCAAACACACCTCTGGAAATGATCAGCATCGTTTTCGGATCATTAAACTGAGTTTCGCGACTTTCAGGCAATTACGCCACATTTTCGCATTTAATCGCGAAGACGTAATTTTCAAACCTGTCAAAACACCTTTCTGGATCTCGCCATCTGACAGGCATGTACTCTGATATACAAGAATGAACACTACCAAGTGGTTTCTCAAGATGAGTCCCGAGCAAAAAGATATTAATTTTCGAAAATGCCCAACTGGCTTTGTCAACACTGCGGACCTAATGAAGTCAATGTTCTGGCAACACATGATGCCTTTCTCAAAAATATCAAATGACCTCCGTAGACCCTCAAATTTGAAACACAGGTACCTTTAAGTACATATTAAAACTTTGAATTCTTAGTTTGACCAAAAGTCTGACAGGATGCAAATGGCGCACTCATGAAAACAACTCCTTTAACTGATACGACACTGAAAGTACGGATAACTGAAAACGATGGCTAAATGAACCCTTTTGAAAACCAATCAAACGGATTGACAAAGGCTTAAAATTTGAAACGTAGCTAATCATTTATACAAGTAATAACCCGGAGCAAACATTATATCATGATGCTTACTGAGGCAACTTCTACACTTGTGCGAAACAGGGCTCCGACTAGCTGTCGAAACAGGGACTAGTCAAATCACACAAACTGCAAACGGATTTGGCTTTGAAAACTGAGCAAATGGATTTGTTAGGACTTGAAATTTTGTAGACTGACTCACATTTATGCATACAATCCAATCCACTTTGAATTTCTTCATGACGATCAATAGGGAAAAAGATATAATCGCTCAAAATAGGCTACTCCATAAGATCTGCATTTGTGCCTAAAATGCACTTTCAACTCACCCCTCAAAATGGGTACCTCATAAACTTATCCAAATTGAATTCTGAAAATTGCACATCACTGAATAGGCCAAATGAAAGGTGTAGGACATGTCTCTCGAGCCTTACCCTCTAAAAATCAACTGGCTCCATTTACCCCCTCTCAAACTAGGCCATTCAAACTAACTCATTTAGGTGCCTTTCTGACATACAGAGCAAAATTTTAAAATGGGCCTATAAACTTTGACTCAAATTTTAAATAGTCCCAACAAAGATGACAAGATGAGTCATGAGTTTGCAGATGATATGAAGAAAGAGTTTGAGATGTCACTCATAGGGGAGATTAAGTTCTTCATTAGACTATAGATCCACCAGATGAAAGATTGAATCTTTATCACTCAGCCTAAGTATGTCAAAGAGGTGTTGAAGACCTTTGGCATGGAAAATAGCAAACTGGTTGGTACACCGATGGTGACCACTTGTAAACTATCCAAAGAGGATGACTCAGCATTGGTTGATGAGAAGGAATACCGATCAATGATTGGTAAGTTGCATTATGTAGTGCATAGCAGACCAGATATTGCACATGCAGTTGGCATTACTGCAAGGTTCTAGAAATGCCCAAGAGAATCCCACTTGGTTGCAGTCAAGTAGATTCTTAGGTATCTAAAGGGAACTGTTGACTATAGATTGTGGTATCCATATAGAAAGGATTTCAACTTGAAAGTATACACAAATGTTGACTGGGCAGGTAATGTAGATGACCGGAAAAGCACAACCGGTGGTGCATTCTTTCTTGGTGGTAGATTGGTCTCATGGATGAGTAAGAAGCAGAGTTGTATCTCTCAGTCTACAGCGGAAGCAGAGTATGTTGTAGCTTTCATGAACTGCACTCAGACAATTTGGATGAAGCATGTATTAAATGGCTTCAAAGTTCCTGTATCTGAACCGATAAGTATATTTTGTGACAATACTAGTGCAATTAATATCTCCAAGAATCCGGTTTTACATTTTAGAACCAAGCACTTTGAGCTTAAGTATCATTTCTTAAGGGAAAAGGTTCAGAACAAAGAGATTGCACTGGAGCATGTTTCCAGTAAGGAGCAGTTAGCAGACATATTCACCAAGCCTCTCCCAAAGGCTACATTTATGTACTTAAGAGGTGAATTAGGGGTGTTGCCCCTTCAAGAGGTAAACTAAAGGCATATGCTCCACATCAGTCAGGTATTGCATAGTCAAATTTATTTTGGATTGATGTGTTGAAGGATGCTACTCCTCAGGGGGAGCAACATAATGGAATAGGGAAGCTTGTGCCTCCACTTTGGCATTGTTGTCAAAGGGGGAGAAGATGTGAAGCAGAGAAGATATCTGCAGAAATTGGGGAGAAGATATGAAGCGGAGAGATATCTTTGTATATTGCCATCAATGCCAAAGGGGGAGATTGTTGGCATTATGTGAACCGGTATGAGGACATAATGACATTGTGTGTTGTCATTGATGTCAATATGATGAAGAGAAGAGAACTGGTATAACACTATGAACCGACATTTGTGGCAAAGTGAAGTGGTGTTTTGTTGAAGGTGAACCGACATATGGTTATGGGAACTGGCACATGGAAGCGTTGTATGACTACCGGTTGGTAGTCTCAACCTCAGGGTTTCCAGTTGAAGTGCTTCAAGCCTGTGTGGCTCAACCGGTGACTTTGTGTGATGAGTCAGCATGATAACGAAGAATAGATCATGTTGCCACATATGCCTTGTGTGCGTGAAGGATCTTGCATGAAGGAGATTGTTCCTATCTACCTCAGGAATGTGCGAAGTCTGTAAACAGTGATAACGTGTGATGGGTTATCAACCGCCATGAAATCGGTGGAAAATGAATGATGGAGATTAATGCAGTGTACTGAACGGTCAGGATTGAACCATTTGGATTCCTTAACCTAACAGGTTTAGGGTTTAGGGTTTATGCTACTGACCTATCTATTTTCCTATAAGGTCAATGTTGTGACTCTTTCTAGGGTTGTTGGAAAAAGTTGTGTGTGTGTATCCAAGAGAAGAGATACGTGATTCTTGGCAGACCAAAGGAGAGAAGTGATCCCTGCAAAGTGTAAGTGCAGAAGGTGAAGAGGAGCTTAAGCGAATCTGCATTGGCATTGAGTGTTGTTACCAGATCATTGTAATACCTATTGATCTCTAACCACTTCAACAGTTTAGAAATCCCTTAATAGGGTAGCTTTAACAGGCTTGCTGTAAATCCTTTATCAGGGTGACTCAAAACCATTGAGTTCTTGAAATCCTCTAACAAGGTAACCTTTAATAGGGTTTAACCCTTAACCGGGTATTCTAGCCATCCCTTAACCGGGTGATCCCTAACAAGATCGGTTCCTAACAAAACCTATTGTATCAGTATTTAACTAGACAAGGCTCCTAATAGAGCGGACTTCTAAAGAGTTCAAAAACAAGCTTGTGGGTATTCATCCCCACCGTGGTTTTTCCCAGTTGGGTTTCCACGTGAAAAATATGTGTTTCATGTGTGATATCTTTTTCATGTGATGCTATATTTTTTTCTGTCAAGTAGTGAATCATGTTGATCTAGTTGCTTATATGTATATCTTTGATTGTAGATTACCTTTTCATGCATTAGGGTGAAATGGAAATGAAGTGTTAGATTGTATGAGAAGATAAGTGTGAACCGGTTTATGCTTGTCTCAGTCATTCTGGGTTTTTCCGGTTGTACTCTGTTTAAGGACTGATGTTACTATTTGTCTGTCAATGCACAGTGTCTGTTGACAAATCGGTTTAAGATTGTGTTTTTGTCTGTACTGATTCACCCCCCCTCTCAGTATCGGTTTGGTACTATCCGTTCATCATTGTATTATCAGATGGTATCAAGAAGAAATGTAGATCCTTCCATATCTTGAATTGCTCATCCAACCACTACGCTCTATGTGTATGCATTATGTAATCATAAACTAGTTTCTCCTAAAAAATACTCATAAACTCTTCTATAGATATATCTTGACTCACCAACCCACATCTCTTCAACTCTTTTCCATCTTTAACCCCATTTGTGATTGACTTGTATTTTTCATAAGAGACTAGTTTCTTTCCAATTTCATGTGTACTCTCTAAATGTATACATATTTGTAACTTTTGCAAACCACCACATGTAGAACATGAACCTTTCAAACACATCATCTTATAAAAGGCACAACCATCATCTCTTTGACATAATACACTTGAAATAAATTCTCTTGATGACTTTGGAGGTACTTGTATACCAAATTCCTGCAAAACATTGTTAGTGTGCAAAGTACAACATATATGACAATATATATCATAATGCATGGAAAATTCAATATGGATTCTACAATAATATGTAGTGTGTGTGCATGATTTATCTTAACATAAAATGGCTTTGTAATTTCAAATAACCTTTGACTAATTCTTATTTGAGGATTGGTTTGAACAAATTTCTCATAAAATTGTGTTTGAGTCAATATCCAAAAAGTGTTTCGGATGTGGCTCACGATTTCTTGTCCCAATTTGTCTTCTAACAACATCTCTTTGATTCGATGAAACTCTTGCATTGTCATGCCAAAATTTTTCAGTTAATTGGCTCAATGCATCAACAACAACCTTGTCTTTCCATGGAAGTCTACTTGAAAATGCCCAAAGAGAATTATTTTTAGGATCCTCAATTTTTTCATGCCTCCGTAAGGCATGGTGTAGTGTTCTACTTATCTATAATGAATTACTTGTTTTTCTGATTAAACAATGCTTTTTAGTTTTTCTGCTCATTATAGTTGACATAAGAACACGTCAAGTAATGTTTGCATCTTTAGAGCATGATGTTGAACCAATTTTTTGATACACATCAAATAGATTTCTTACTATAGTTTTTTCACTATTATTTTCAAATGATCTTAAGACAGTAATTTTTATTCTCTCTAAAATTCCTTTTTTTTAATCATTTCAACAATTAATTGGCATCTTTCAGTTTGATTTAATCTCTCAAAATATTTTTTCTATACTCTATTATCCATTCTTCGACAAGTGCATTCAAAAAATTTATTAGGCATTGACTTCAAAATATTTTCATCAATGTCAATTATATACTTTGGGTTTCTACAAATATTTCTATGTGTTAATATTTGTACATGTTCTTGGCTTGCATTAAGTACATTTGTTTGATCATTGATCAACACTTGTTCTTGATTTACATTCGATTCATTTAATCTATGTAAATGAGTTGGTGTAGATGGCATACCTTCTCCTCCCAATTTTATCATCTCATGTAGTCTTTTCATGCACACCCTCTACATTTCCATTGTTGCCTCTTGTGATTCAATGATTCCTCACTTGTTCCTTTCCATCATGAATATAAATTGTTCTAAATAGCATCATATATGTTAGTAAAAATTATACAAAGTAAACAAACAAATTATTTCATAAAACTATGAAAATCATTGAATTTGATAATCAAAAATATAAAAGAAACAAAAACATAGAAAAATCAAACTAATTATGCATTTCAATCATTTGAAACCATATAAAAAAAAAGTAATCTTCCATTGTACGAGAATGTCATGGGTGAAGACATAATTATAGTGGGTCCTTCACTAAAAATTGTGTTTTTTTGTCATTATGAAACCACCTATAGTGACAAAAAACTGATTTAGGTATTGATACTATAGACAAAGAGGGAGAGGGAGAGTGTTGCAACATATATAGTGACCAAAACTTGATCACAATTTTAACACTATAGACACATAGATAGAGGGAGTCTATAGTGACCAAAACCCAATCATGGTTTTGACACTATAGAAAAAGGGAGAGCATTGCAACATCTATAGTGACCAAAACCCAATTGGGGTTTTGACACTATGGACAAAGAGAGAGAGAGAGAGGGAGAGTCTATAGTGACCAAAAAATGATAAAGATTTTGACACTATAGATAAAGGGAGAGTGTTGCAACATCTATAGTGACCAAAACATGATCGAGGTTTTGACACTATAGAGAGAGGGAGGGAGGGAGAGAGAGGGGCGGTTGACACTATAGACAAATGGAGAGCGTTGCAACATCTATAGTGACCAAAAATTGGTTGGGGTTTTGATACTAGATAGAGAGAGAGAGAGAGAGGTTGATAAAAAGAGATAGGGGTTGAGGAGAGAGAGGTTGAGAAAGGGAGGTTGAGAGAGAGAGCTCATGAGAGAGGGATGGGGAGGGGGAGAGAGAGGGGTTGAGGAGATAAAGAGGGAGAGATAAATAAAGAGGGAGAGAGGGAGAGGGAGAGAGGAACATGGAGAGAGAGGGGGGTTAAGAGAGAGTGAGTTTGAGAGCTTGAGAAAAAGAGAGGTTGAGAGTGGGATGCTGAGAGACACAGAGAGAGAGAGGATGAGAGAGGCTAAGAGAGTCTAAGGTTAAGAGAGGAGTTGTGAGATAGAAAAAGAGAGGGGGAGGTAGAGTGAGTGTGTGTGTGTGTGTGAGAGACAAAGAGAGGGAGAGAGGGAGAGGGAGAAGGAAGGGAGAGGAAGAGATATATAGATATATGGATATATGTGTGTCTATGTATATCTATGAATATGAATGTATATATATGTTTACATAAATGAATATAAACGAACATAACTCGATCGGGTTTTTAAAGAATAAAAAGCTTGGTTAGGTTTTTAAACAAATAAAAACCTGATCGAGTTATTAAAAAAGTAAAAGCCCAATTGGGTTAATTAAAAAATAAAAGCCCAACTAGGTTATGGATTTTCATTACCCTTGGATAGAAAGGTTGAGGCTTGGGGGTTTCATTTGCCTCCTTTTTAAGTGTTTTCTTCTTCAAATCTGATTTCTAAACTTCCTCGCCATTAGGTTTACACGTTATCAAGTGGGTATTTGTAAAATTTCCACTATAATTTCACACATATTCTTATCTTTCTAAGCATATAATTTTAAATTTTTTTAATAATATTAACATTTTAATTTTCAATATTTTACCAATGTGTCCAAAGTTCTCAAAGACAAATGTCTACCATTTTTTTAATAACTTTTGAACTACTTATCCAAATTTGAAGCAAATTATATATTATTGCTCTACACATCATTCTTTACACTTAAATTTTTTTACTTTATTTTGGTGCAAGTTATGTGATGCGCAGTGAATAGGTACTTGATTTTCAGGATGCATCCACTTTGAAAAATGATTAAAAAACTCAACAAAATTACAAAAAAATACACAACTTCTAGTGCTCACTCTTAACTATATTTCTACCAAAGAGTTTTAAAATACTAAATGCAACTATAACTTTTTTGATGCGCACGTCAAACACTATGTCATATTTTGCTAAAAAAAATAGGAACACTTTTGTGTCCGTGAAAGATTTGACCCCCTTATTCTTATTAAATTTTTAAATCTTTAGTATTTTAGAAACTAGATTCAAATTACTACAATTTTTGTCCTTTTGGTATCTTCAAATTTTGAGTGGACGAGTCTCAAATTTATCCTCCAAGTTTAGGTTTAGTTGATTTCAAAAAAAAAGTGGCCACTTATACCCCCCCTTTTGTTCACCATCTTGGTGCACTTACCCAAAAATAGTTTCTTGGAGCATACAAACAATATTTCTCCACAAAAAATCACCCACCATTTCTAAATCTTGAAAGATCCTTCTATTCCTTTCCAAGCATAAGTTGCAAATGATAAAAGTCAAACCAAGAACTTGGGCAACCTGTAAAAAAGAGGACTTATCTAGAGGATGGCCTAGAGTTTTCAAAAGTTCAACTAAAGAGGTGGCATGGACACAAGCATTATTCCATGTGCTGTCCATCATAGGTTCCAAATCTCTCTAGAGTAAGAACACTGAAACAAAAGATGGGAAACACATTCTTCAATACTATTACAAAGGACACATATTGAAGGGCCCTGAAAGCATCTCTTTCATAAATTCTCCTAGGTGAGGCATTTACTTTGGGAAACTAGCCAAAGAAAAATGTTATATTTAGTCCAAGAGAAACTATTCCAAGACCTTCTTCCACCAAGGCACACCACTCTGACCATGCAACTAACTATCCAACTATAGGTAACCAAAGGCAACAAATAATTTTCTCTTCGGATCTGGACCCCAAGCTAGAACATCCCTTTCCTTAAGAGAATTATAGAGTCTACTAGCTAAAATCCTAGCTAGCTCTTGATGATTCTCTTTAGTAGCTCACAAAGGCCACTCTTGAGGATCCTTCCAACAAGTCACCTCCAAGTGACATTTAAACCTAGTAGTCTTAAAATCTTCCAGCTAGCTCCAACTATATTTGATAAAAATATTACAAGGGGTTGAAGGTTGGGAAACTAAGAAAAAATTAGGGGGTGACCATCACAAGAATCATGCCAAAAAAGAGCATCAAAACCCATATTTCATATCCAAAAAATACCCTCCTTGATTAGCTTTGCCCCTCTTTTGAGACTATCCCAAATCATGGAACCCATCCCCATCAAATTTCACCAAGGCCCATCCACACTATCAACTCCACTGAGATAATTATGAGTAATGATTTTGGCCTAGTCTCGATCCTGACAAGTACACCATCTCTAGTATAACTTGGTTATTAAAACTTGACCAATCAAACCTATCTATCGAAGACCTAGCCCACCCTCTTGTTTCGGCTTGCATAGTCAATCCCATCTAACTAGGCTCCACTTTGAAGATAGAAAATTACACAACCAAAGAAATTGTCGAGAGAGAGCATCAAACTCCTTCACAAAGCTAGAAGGAGAAACTTGTACAAAGAATCTACAAATAAGAAGATCTTGCACCACCGAATTCAATAGAGTCAACCTTCCTATAGACAAAATCCATCTACAGGTCTAGTGGCTAACCCTCTTATGAAACTTATCCAAAATCTCATGCCAGAACAACCTACATTAGGATCCCAATACCAAGGGGAATCCCAAGATAAACTAGAGGAAGTTAACCAATTTTAAATCTAAGGATCTAAGCAATCATGTTCTAAATAAGCCAAAGAGTATTAAAGAAATAAATAGACTCAGACTTTTCCTCATTTATTTTTTGTCCTGAGAAAGCCAAATAAGTGTCCAATTTTTTTCTGAAATCAATAACTTCATTGATTCTGGTCAATACCCATCAAATCAGTATCATCAAAAAACTATAGGTGAGAATAAGGAGTTAAAATATTGCACCATCTCCAACCCTCGATCGGACCTTGTCTAACCTTGGATTTAATAAATCTACCAAGCCCCTTAACCATGATGATGAACAAATTAGAATAAACAAGGTCTCCTTTCCAAAGACCTCTAGAAGCATTAAACATCTTGGAAAGTTACCCATTAACCAAAATAGAAAAGGAGGTAGAGGAGATACAACTCATAACCCAAATAACCCATTCACCACTAAATCCAAAAGCCAATTTTTTTTGGTAAAAATGCCCATTTAACCCTGCAATAAGCCTTTTCCATGTCGAGTTTGATAAATATGGCCTTCTCCTTAAAAGTCAACATAGAATGAATGACCTCTGCAACAATCAAAATCCCATCAAGAATCTACCTACAAACAATAAATCCACCTTGCTCATTAGAAATAATATCTTTAACACATAGCTTTAATCTTATACACTACATTGTAAAGAGGAATGGATCTTAACTGGTCTAGCCTATTCACACTATCCTTTTTAAGAATGAAGACCAAAAAAGAAGCATTCATGGCTCTTAACATCTTATTTCTATGTGACTCTTGAACCACCTTCAAAAGGTCTCAAAACTCCTAAAAAAATTCAACTAGGAAGCCATCAAGGTCAGGGGCTTTGCCTTTTCTCAAGTGAAAGACAACATCCTCCACTTATTGCAGCAAGATGGGGTACATGAGAGCCTCATTGATTTCATTAGAAACTAGAGGCGGAATGCATTACAATATAGAGATTCCATCTTCCCTAGTTGGGGGTGGGGGTAAATCTTCCTTAAATAGAGTAGAAAAAAACTGATGAGCTTCTTGAGATATGTCCCTCATTGAGGAGAGTTGGCACCCTCCGAAGACACTAGAGAAGTAATGATATTGCCAATTCTTCTTTCCTTAAAAAAATTATGAAAAAAGGTAGAATTCCTATCTCCTTCACGTATCCAATCAATTCTAGACTTTTATTTCCAGAAACTTGTAAGGAAGTTAAGTAGCGGAACAACTTTCTACACTAACCTTGAGATGAGGGTAGTGCAAATTTTTTTATAGATTGTCACAACAGTTACAAAAAAAAATAATAGATATAATAACATTCAAACCATAAAACAGTGATTTACGTCGGGAAAACCCTTTCGAGAGAAAAACCACACACTCCAAAAGTTGCCCAATATATTATTCAGCAATAAAAAATAGATTACAATATACTTGCAGAGAAACCTCTTCACATGAGTACCACTAATTAGAGATTCAGAGGTAACTCAATAGTCATAAGACTCTTACACATAACCTCTATCTCGCATACCTCATATATAAGAGATACAATACAAGAAACCGTCAAATGGTATTACAAAACCATGGGCTAAAACCACCCAGTAAGGTGCAACCAACCTTATCTCCCTTCTAGATTCCCTCTGACATGTCCCTCCCTTTTTACAACTCATTTATGTGTCTGATGTATTTTATATTTCTTATTTTAGGAGTACAAACTTTCAGAGGCCATAACTTGAGAACCATGTGTCCTATTGATGAACCGTTTGAAGCACCAAAAATCTCACAAAGTGCTCTATTGTCTTGTAAATGACTATGCCATTTATGCCCACTTTCCAGGGTGTTTTAGAGCCTCTAAATTCCTCAAAATAAAATTTAAACCTTTTATTAGACTCCTCCAAAATGGTTAATTTAATATCTTCAAAACTACCCGTCATCTTGCGACATAACTTAATCGGAATACTTATCTAGCTAACTAGAAGCTTCGGGGAGAATTTCGCACCATTACATGCTCAAATGAAAAATTAATACAAATAGTAACCTCATGTAAATGCAAGGTTGAGATACCATTTTTCCAACAAATCCCTCTTGTCGAACACCTTGCAAGAGAAAAGGGAGTATCAACAAAATAAATCAATTGCTAGGGGCCATGAGGCCCATAGAGTCCAAGCACCATCTGAACTTCTTTGTGCTCACATCCTTAGTTAAAGAATCTACAACATTCATCAAAGTTTCTACCTTAACCATCTTCACCCTGCCATATTTGACCATATCTCTGACAAAATGATACTAAACATCAATGTGCTTGTTCCAGGCATGAAATGTCAGGTTCTTAGCTAGGTAGATCACACTCTAACTGTCACGGCTCCTTGTTTTACTCCAATGTCTGAATATGTTCTCTTAAGCCAAATGGCCTCTTTACACGCATGAGTAGTTGCCATATACTCTACTTTAGTAGTGGACAAAGAAACCATAGCCTTTCCCTTACTCATCCAACTAATTACACCATCAAATAAAGTAAACACATAAGAACTGGTGGATCTTTTGCTATCAATATCACCTACCTAGTCTGAATCCACATAACCACGAATATCAAGGGAAATCATGTCTCCAATTGAATTACCATGATAACACAAAGAATACTCTGAGATACCCTTCAAATATCTAAAGACTCTTTTGACTGCATCCCAATGAACTCTACCAAGATTAGACATATATTTGGAAAGAACTCCCACTACTTGGGCAATGTCTAGTCTAGTAAAGACCATAGCATACATCAAACTTCCAATTGCACTTTGGTAAGGCATTCTTCTCACATCTTCCATCTCTAATGGGGATGTAGGACAATCTACAATAGATAATTTCATTCCAACTATAAAAAGAACGTGCAATGGTCTACAATCCTGCATGTTGAACCTCTGTAACACTGAAGTCACATACTTACTCTGGCCTAGTCATAGATTTTTTATCACTCCATCTCTTCTAATTTCCATCCCAAGAATGTATTTCTCTGCACCAAGATCTTTCATTTCAAATTTAGCAGTGAGCTGAGACTTTAGTTTTGAAATAATACCTCTCCCTTTACCAATGAATAACATATCACCAACATACAATGCAATGTACAGGAAATGATCACCATCGGCTTTATAATAAACATATTAATCTGATTTAGAACACTCAAATCCCAAACTCAACACATATGTATCAAATTTCTGGTACCACATCCTAGGACTCTGTTTGAGTCCATATAGGGATTTCTTTAATTTATAGACCAAATTACTTTTACCTTTCACCACATAATGTTGCGGCTATGTCATATAAATATCCTCCTCCAAATCACCATGAAGGAAAGCAGTTTTCACATCCATTTACTTAACCTACAAATCATAAGTTAAAACAATAGAAAGGAAAAATCTATTAGATGTCATTTGGCAATAGGAGAAAATATCTCACCATAATCAACACCCTCAACCTAAGAGTAGCCTCTTGCAACCAACCTTGCTTTATACTTCTCAATTCTTTGATATGAATCAATATTTTTCTTGAACACCCATTTGAAACCAATAGGCTTTCGTCCTTTAGGAAATGGTACAAGATCCCATGTATCATTCTTTTTCAAAGCTATCATTTCTTCTTCCATAGAAATCTTCGAGGATTCTACATCATTCATACCTAATACCTCTTCTACAGATTTTGGTTCATCCACATTAGTATTCAAAGAAAAAATACATCTCCAATCATTAGGTGAATACCTTTCAGGTGGTTGTCTATGTCTTGTAGACCTTCAAAAAAGCTGAGTCAGAGGTTCGTCCTCTTCTTTTGAAGATTCAAAGCTAAACTAGCTCTCCTCAAATTCTTGCCTATGTAGGGGTTTCAATTCAACTCTTTCAGGTGTAGAAGGAAATTGAATCACATCTTCCCTTTTAGTCTATTCTTGCTGCAATGTAATAGAAGGAGACTTACTTTTTGATGAGTTGAGACATTGGTATATTTTTATCCTTAGAACTCTTAAGCTTTTTTCATATTTTGATTTACATAATAGTAATGATGTATCAGAATTTTACTATATGTATTTCAGATGTTAGCCTAAACCTATTAAAACATGTTTTGTCTTTGCTAGTTTATTCCTGCAGCCATGTTATTCATTCTTGTTGCCATGCAAATTGTTTAGGCAATATCATGTGTGAAATTAATAGATGTTTTGATTAATTAAAATAGATGTGTATGTTCTTGTATGTTATTTCTTTTGAAGTGCAGGGAATAAATTGATGCGGTGGAAGGCTCTTTTATTGCGCTAGTTGCAGGAAGAGATATTCAAGGAGATGACTGAAAGATCAAACAATAGAGATGTTGAAGAGCGTAAGGAATGACAGAGGAGAAGTAATCACACAATACTATGGATTTCTAACTCAAGTGAACATTATTGTTGTAAATACCACCACAGTATGTTATGATTGTGGTTCAGTTTAGATCCACATTTTCTATAGCTTAACTCCAGCTATCTCCTTTCTCGATTAGTTATCCGCCTCTTCTCTTCGACGTGATCTATGTTTTTTAAAGTAGATGTTTTCTTTTAAAATAAGCTCTTCATCTCTTCTCAAAGGTTAGAAATAAAAGAGAGAAAGCAGAGCAGAGGATTTTGGAAATAAAGTTACAAGTGTTTTTGAAGTTTCTTTTTATGTTGAATCGTGTAATGACTTCCGAAGAACATTTAATAAAAATATGTTATTCTGAGCACTTAGAGTTGTTTTTGGGAAGCTTGGAATCACTCATCCAAGGGGGCCCACTTGGTGAGTGTTCCTATGCCTTTGTTAAGATTAGTTTTCTTCTTTAGCTGCAGTAGATGTTCTTTCATTGATTATTCCTACAACCATTGGAAATAGATTCGTTGCCTGTTCCTGCATCCAAACCAAAATAGAGTAGTTTCTATTTATTAGCATTGAACTTAGCTAGTATTGCTTGAATGAATTTATGTTAATGAAGAAGTTTACATGTAGCCTTTCAATAGTTTCAATTTGTGCTTATCTTTTCCGTATAATGTTAGTTGATGCAGTAATCCTGAGTAGCTGTTGCAGGAACTTAGTGCATATATAGTGCAGACCCATTTCAAGTATTACATCCCTAGGTTGAGAATCAAATGAACACTAGCTATAGAAATAGTGACTTTACCAAGTGAATGTCCAAACTTCGGTTTGAGACTTCAACTACAATTATTATTCTTATTGTTGGGTTGAACATTTTTGGCACCGTTGTTGGGGATGGTGTCAAACTAAGAGCCTGTTATGGTTATTGTCTTTTTTAGTTTTCAATTAATTGTTTTTCTGGCATACCTGATTGTTCGAAAAAAAATTATGAACCTGCATACATAGGAGAAGATGAGATGTTCTAGGTAGATTTCTAGCTAGTCATCCTAATCATGCAGAAATTAATTCCCCATATATAAATCCTTTTGCTGAACTTTATCAAACCCCAGAGAATTTGAACCACCCTGAATCTGAATTTCCAAAAGGTAGTGTTCAGTTCCTCTTTGGACCCCCAGAAAAATAATTTCATATAGTAACTCATCCCACTAGTCTAATGCAAAGAAATCCACCTCTAGGTGGGAATAATCCACCTTTGGACCCAACATTTGATTTCCCCATATCTGATCTGCATGATAATGCTAATCTCAAGAACATTCCAGCTTCTTCTCTCCCTAAATTCTATGGATTAGTGATAGAGGATCCAGAAACATTTTTGTTTGAGTTTTATGTTCTCTATAGGAGTTTTGATTATACTATAGATGCCCATAGACTCAAAATATTTCCTACCACTTTGAAAGAATCATCTTTAAGATGGTTTATGAGTTTGGTTAGCAGCACAATCAATACCTGGGATGAAATGAAACAATTGTTTCTTGTAAAGTATAAAGACTATTGTAGAGGCACTGATCGCCATGGGGATGATATTTTTAGAATGACATAGAAAGAAGATGAGAGTCTTGAAGATTACCTAGAAAGGTTTCTGCTTAGTGTCAAAAAGTCCAAGCATAGTACTCTAAATGAAGATTCCCTCAAGTTGATATTTTTGAGGGGAATCAGTGATGAATGCACTGATGCATTGGATCTTATGGGAGGAGGTGACATTACATAGTCTACGTGGAATGAAATAGGATAAATTTGTAAGAAGTATTCCAAATCTGCTTCTAAAAAGAACAAGTGTTTCAAGCCAGGAGTGCCTTCATCAACATCTAGTACTGGAGTTTCTAGAATGGAACTTAGCCATTTGTTGAAGGGCTTTAAGGAGGACATCATAAATAATATGGCTACTCAATTGGATACACTCTTAGCTAAGAAGAAGCATGAAGAAGCTAATGCATTTCTTGCAGAATTTTGCCCTCATTGTAGACAGAGAAAAAAAGACTGCAGATGTAAAATGATTGCAAATCTTGAGGTTCCTGACTTCAAGCCAATATAAGGTGAAGATGAACAAGTTTTCTATGTTTCTCAAAGAAGGTCAAATTTCCACAGACAAGGTATGCCTCCTAATCCACCTTCTTTTTCTGGTTATAGTGGAAATTCTTATGTACCAAATAATCAATGGCAATCACCATATGCTCAAAATTTTGGTAATTATCCAAACTTGTATGGTTCTCAAGGCCAAGGGCAACATTTTTCTAATCAAATGCCATAGTGGCAGCAACCACAGGGAAATTGGTATCCACCTCAGGGCCAAGGGAGCCAGTTTCAAGGGAATTGGAAACCTACTCCTCAATGGAGGGGGAGTCAACCATGGACTACCCAATCTTCTAGATATCAATAGCCTATTCAACAGCCACAACTACCTGCCATAATGCCTCCCCCATAGCCATTGTTGTTCTACCTAAACCAACACAGTTGCCCACTCAGCCAATGCCAAATCCTAATATTAAATCTCAGCAGCAACAACAAGCTTATTCAACTGACCCTAATCAATACCCAACCTATTCTCTATCTATAAGTGATATTCACCTTAGATCCGAGATAACTTTGCCTAATCCATCTCCTCCAGTTATCACTGAGGTGCAAGAAGAACAAGAAATCTCTAATCCAATAGCCACAATACCTCAAAAGTAGAGATTACCACCATTTCCCCAGAGATTGCAAGAAAGGGAAGTTCTTATAGAACAGGAGCAAGATTTTGATATCATAGATCAACTGAAACATGTATGTGATAAAATTCTATTGTTGCAAGAAATAAAAGATGTTCCTACATACAATAAGGTGCTTAGGGAGGCATGTCTAAAAAAACCTGGCAGGAAGAAGAAGCATCCGCCAACAGTTCATGTGATGGGTCAACTGGCAGATATTATGCTAGGAAAGATTTCAATTCCTAAATATTTTGATCCTGGTAGTCCTCTTGTGAATATAGTCATTAATGGCAACCAGATAAGGAATGTTTTAGTTGATTTAGGGGCAGCCATTAATGTGATGACAAGAGAAGTAATGTAGTAGCTTGAAATCAATAGTCTCGGGCCTACACCTATAGTCCTACAATTTGCTGACAAATCTACAGTGCAACTTGATGGTATGATTGAAGATGTGGTTGTTATTTTGGATTCCTGGGAATACCTTGCAGACTTTATGATTCTGTCTCCAAAGGTGACATTGCGAGGATATTCGGTGATTTTGGGAAGACCTTGGCTTGCCACAACTGATGCATATATTGGATGTAGATCAGGGGATATGACTATTTCAAATGAGAACTCTACAAAAACATTATCTTTGTTTTTTCCTTCTCAGCCCCAGTTTGATCAACAACAAGTCGTTTGGCCTACTTTGGGAGAAGAATCTAAGGAAGTTGACTCTATTAATCACCTTATGATGATTAATTGAGGGCCATTCATGAAATTACATGATGAAGACTCAATTATTTATAAAATTCTGACAAATGAGTTAAAACAAGAAGAACAATTGCAGGAGTTGGTACCAAATATTGTAGATTTAGACTTTCCTGCAGCCACTGATATATTGCATACTATGTTGCCGTAGGAAGTCTGTACTTCTCATTTTTCTGATATATCCCAGATTGATCTTACTATCAAAATAGAAGTTGATTTGAATAAATATTTGAATATCAATAGTCTGTACTTCTCATTTTTTTGATATATCCCAGATTGATCTTACTATCAAAATAGAAGTTGATTTGAATAAATATTTGATATATTGCATACTATGTTGCCGTAGGAAGTCTGTACTTCCCATTTTTCTGATATATCCCAGATTGATCTTACTATCAAAATAGAAGTTGATTTGAATAAATATTTGAATATCAATAGTGATCTTGCAGATACTCAAAAATTAGCACTCATGGACTTGCTAAAATGACATAAACATGCCTTTGCATGGGATTACAAGGGCATGCATGGAATAGATCCAACAATTTGTACCCACCATAGCTATATAAAAGAAGAATGTTACCCACTCAGACAACCACAAAGAAGAATCAATCCTGCATTAAAAGAAATAGTTAAAGAGGAATTGCAGAAGTTGTTAAAGGCTTGGTTTATCTATCCTATCTCTGATAGCCAATGGGTATCACCTTTGGTAATAGTTCCTAAGAAAGGAGGAAAATGGAGGGTATGTGTTGATTATAGAGCTTTGAACTTAGCAACAAGAAAAGATCATTTTTTGTTGCCATTTATGGATCATGTATTAGACTCTTTGGCTGGGAAGAGATACTTTTGATTTCTTGATGGATTCAGTGGTTACAATAAGATTCAGATAGCCCTAGAGGACCAAGAGAAGACCACATTTACTTGTCCTTGGGGAACATATGCATATTTTGTTCTTCCTTTTGGATTGTGTAATTCTCCACCCACTTTTCAAAGAGCAGTGATCAGTATATTTTCAGATATTTCTCAAGACATCATGGAAATTTAAATGGATGACTTTACAACTTATGGTTCTGAATTTGAAGAAGCATTAGGGAACATGAAGAAAGTTTTGCAAAGGTGTGAAGACTATAGTTTTTCATTAAACAGTGAGAAGTACTTCATAATGATGCAGGAAGGAATAGTCCTTGGTCATCATATCTCTATAAAAGGAATACAGGCTGACCTAGCAAAAATTTAAGTCATTCAGAATATCAATGCACCGATAAAGAAAAAAGATGTTAGAAGTTTCCTTGGTCATGTTGGATACTATAGAAGGTTTATCAAAGATTTCAGCAAAATTGCAAGTCCCTTATATTCTCTACTTACCAAGGATATGGAATTTAAATGGACTTCTTCATGCAATGAAGCTTTCTTGAAGCTTAAGAACGCTCTGACCCAAGCACCAGTTCTTAAAGGTCCGAATTGGTCTTTACCATTTCAAATTCATATAGATGCATCTGATTATGCAATAGGAGCAGTCTTAGGACAGAAGATTGATAACTTGGAAAGTGCAATATATTATATTAGCAAGAACTTGTAGGGGCCTGAGTTAAATTACACAGTCACTAAAAAGGAAATATTAGCAGTTATATATGCACTCAACAAATTCAGGCACTATATAACAGGGTATCCCATATTTGTGCATACTGGTCATACTACAATCAGATATCTCATGAATAAGCCTTCAAATACCGGTAGATTAGCTCGTTGGTTATTGTTGATGCAAGAATTTGATATCACAGTTATTGATAAACCAAGAAAGTCCAATGTGGTTGCAGATTATCTTTCAAGACTTCAGTTACAAGAAGATCCTACAGCCATAGATGATGCTTTTTTGGATGAACATCTATTCCTTATACAAGCCCACACTCCCTGGTATGCTGATATTGCCAACTATTTAGCTGCTGCTAAAATGCCACTTCATTTCTCTCCTAAGGAAAGAAGGTTGTAAGTGGAGAAAAGATTTAACTTCTCATGGATTGTTGATTGTTTGTTTTACACTGGACCAGACCAAGTCATGAGAAGATGTGTAAGAAAGGATGAAACATATGATATCCTATAGGCATGTCATGATGAGCCATGTGGAGGATATTTTGCTGCTAAAAGAACAACACTCAAAATACTGAATACAGGATACTATTGGCCCACATTATATAAGGATGCAACACACTATACAAGAAAATGTGACAGATGCCAACACATGGGGAGACCTACTAAATTTGATGATATGCTATTGCATCCACAAATATTGGTTGCACCTTTTGATAAATGGGGATTAGATTTTGTTGGCCCAATTGATTCCCCTTCTAATGGCAAATCCTACATTTTAGTATGTACAGATTATGTAACCAAATGGGTGGAGGCTCGTGCCATAAAACATGCAAGAGATAATAAGGTGGTTGAGTTCCTTTATGAGGAGATATTTACAAGATATGGAGTACTAAGGGAAATTGTATGAGGTCAAGGCCCACAATTTACTTCAACATTTTATTGTAGCCTTGGTCAATGAATACAATATAAGGCACAAAAAATCTACCCCATATCATCCACAAGCTAATGGACAAGTAGAGGTTACAAATAGGGAGCTTGAGGCTATTCTTACTAAGACAGTCGTTGTTTGTAAAAAAGACTAGTCTCATAGACTTTTAGAAGCAATTTGGGCATACAGAACAACTTGGAAGACACCAATTGGTTTTACACCTTTTGAGATGGTGTATGGAAAAGCAGTAATGATGCCTATTGAGTTTGAGCATAAAACTCTGAGGATGACTTTGCAATTAAATATGACACTTTTTGAAGCATAAAAGGAATGTATTCAACAATTGAATGCTTTGGATGAATGGAGAAAAATGGTTGTCCAGCAGACAGAACTAATACAAAATCAGAGAGCAAAGTGGCATGATAAATATATCAAAGAGAAAAAGCTCAAAGCAAGTGACTGGGCAATATTGTATGAATCCAGATATAAAGATACTATGGGAAAGATGCAAACCAGATGGTTAGGTCCATATGAGATAGAGGAAGTTTTCAACAATGGAGCTGTTCATTTGACCATAATTGACCCTGTTCGGTTCAAGCTTTTGGTAAATGGTCACAGATTGTGTCTTTATCATAAGCTGGCCAGCAAAGAGGAGTTCCAATAGCAATTTGCTAAAAATGATCAAACACAAGTTCCTGCAGCCACTTATCAAGTTCCTTCTGCAATTGAACAAAGTATTGGAGGTAAGGTTCCTGCAAACACTGTAGTGAACATGCTTGCCACTTCATAATTCTCCTTGCATCATATCACAAAAATATTTCCATGTCTTATGGAAATATTATTCTCCATAAATAAAATTTTCCATCCACGTCATCCCATCTCATTTCTTTATCTGTCATTTCATTTCATTTTGCCATTGTTTTCGTGTGACTACAAGTATGTACATATTTTATTTTATTTTAATTAGGTATTTATGATTTCATTATGATTATTGTCTTTTCTAAATCTGTGTATACTTCCCTAAATCCTTTCAGCCTGTGTGGACACGTGCCAAAGTAAGTTGGGGGGGTGTTTTATGGTTCGGTTTCCAAAATAGTAATTACTCATCCTTTTCGGTACCTTGATTGCTTGCCATCATTTCTAAGATATTCTTTGGCATAAGAAAGTAATGAACTTTGCAGCCAAATTTGGAAATAGGTAGGGAAGTTTCAATTTTTCAGTCTGTAGAATATTTTGGTTCTTTGTTTCTTAGCTGCAGAGTTTGCTACATTAACAGATTAAGAAATGGGTGGAGATCCAATCCGCCATGAACCAATAGTCCATGATGTGTTGCTACAGGATGCTCTTTGTGAGCATTATTTTAGGCAACATGGTTGGATTTTCTACTTTCTGAAAATAAGGGATTATAATGAATAAATTGCCTTAGAGTTTATGCATTTATTAAATGAAGGAGAGGCTACTATTAAAGGATTAAGGTTCATTGCTACAGAGTAGTGGAAAGCCGAAGTTACAGGGTTGCCGCAGGAAGGAGAATTGTTTCCAGAATCAAAAGTCGCCAAAAGTGCCACAGCAGAGTTTACACTTCCCACAGATGGACCTCTAACAATGGACAAGCAAGGAACCAAGAGGGTTTCCCTTGTAGCAAAGTGGCCCCAGGTGGATTTATATGTAATGAAGTACATTACTTGCAAAGGGAGGTATTCAAATTTACATTCACCCCATTTCAAATTTCTTAGTCATTTACGGTATGGCCGGAGAGTGAATGTTCCTAATTTTCTATACCACCTCATTTCCATAAGTGCAAAAGAAACATGGAAGAATGGAAATCATTCTGTCAGCCATCATGGTCTAATTAAATTGCTGGTAGAATGTTCTCTTAGGGATGTTTCATAGATGGAATGGGGGGTATTTGAACACATATTACAGTTTAGGGTTGAAGATGCTCCTGTTGCAGATGAGCCAATAGTTGAAAAAGAAAATATTGAAGAACCCTCTTCTCCTATAGTTTCTACAAAGAATGAATCTCCTACCGCTGAAGGAGATGTCACTGTTACAAAGAAAGAGATGGCTGAGACAAGCATTGAGCAACCCTCCAGTTATTTTCATAAAGAAGTGGCATCTTCTAAAAGAAAAGGGAAAGAATTGGAAATAATTGATGTAGATGATGAACCTATGGTTCAGCTACAAGAAACTCAAGTTTCTCCTACAGCCACAGGAAACTCAAGTTTCTCCTGCAGCCAAGAGGCGTAGGTCGAAAAGAAATACTCCTGTAGCAAAGCCGCAGGTAGAAACCATTCTTACAGCCACTCCAAAGGTTTATGTGAGAAGGACTCGGAGAAAAACCCAGAAGGCCCATCCAACAGGTGATACAACAAAGGTTATTTTAGTGGAAGCATCAGAAGAAGGGAGCCCTGCAAATGTTGAAACTCAGAAGGAAGATGATGTTGATAGACACTCAAATCTAGCATATGTGGCAAAGCAGTTTGAGGAACCTTTTGAAGAGATTCCACGGCCTAAGGTAATAGCTATTAGACCTCCATCATCCCTAAGCAATTTATCTATTGCGTTAACATTTTATAGGCAATGGGAAATAGAGAGGGCTAGATTACAAGGGATTATTCACAAACAACAAAGAGAAATTGAAAAGAGGGATAATAAAATTGAAGAATTAGAGGCTAAAGTTGATACAATACATAGTATGGTCCTCGAATTGATGCAATGTAGGGCATCACCAAGAGTTTATGCTCTACATTTAAGGGAGCGGTATTTAAATTTCAAATTGAACCGCATTGTTAGGGACCTTAGCCCCTCTTTAGAAACCCCTGAAGAATTTTATGATGCTTACCAGACTTCCCCAACACCTGTGAAATTTTTTTTGTGTGAACTTTATTTGCATAACTATGTTGTAGCTTCTGATAGTGAGTGGAATCCCTTGTTATACATTGGTGATATCCACATAAAAGCTTTAATGTCATGGATTCAAAATGAGATCAACATGGGGACACAAGCCAGACCACACAAGGATTTCAAATTTGATTGTCCATTGCCATTGAGGAAGGAAGCAAAAGAGCCAAGAGTTCTTTATTATGAATGGCGGAAGCTACTGGTAAGACACGATGTTAGGAATCTAGTGTTGTCGATGAGGGAAGAAATATTCCAAGGTGCAGCTACAATTGAAGGCCTAACTCAGCGCTGAAATAACTTGCTAGAAGAATTGAAATAGGGAGAACCTTATTCATTGCCAAATTTCCATGCAGCTATGCAAAGAGCCCATAAATATATACAACTAGGCAGAGTGAAAACCAATAACTAGTTACCTTTGATCTTTTAGCCTCCTATTCTTATGTGGCCATTATTGGGATGTAAGACTACAGACAAGCCCTATGAAGCAGTTACAGAGAGGCCAGATGGTCCAGGTTGGAAAAGATGAAAGGGTTTTACTGGAGTTTAGCTTCAGGAGGAATGAGTCAAGGAACCATTGGTGACCTAAGAGTTAGTGCAAGAATCAGAAATTTTCCTCTTGTTGGAGGATCAACAAGACCTTGAAGTTGGGGGGCATGATGAGTTGAGACATTGGCATATTTTTATCCTTAGAACTCTTAAGATTTTGTCATATTTTGATTTACATAATAGTAATGATGTAGCAGAAGTTTACTATATGTAATTCAGATGTTAGCCTGAACCTATTAAAACATGTTTTGTCTTTGCCAGTTTATTCTTGCAGCCATGTTATTCATTCCTGTTGCCATGCAGATTGTTTAGGAAATATAATGTGTGAAATTAATAGATGTTTTGATTAATTAAAATAGATGTGTATGTTCTTGTATGTTATTTATTTTGAAGTGCAGGGAATAAATTGATGAGGTGGAAGGCTCTCTTATCACGCTAGTTACAGGAAGAGATATTCAAGGAGATGACTGAAAGATCAAACAATAGAGATGTTGCAGAGCGTAAGGAATGGTAGAGAAGAAGTTATCACACGATACTATAGATGTCTAACTCAACTAGACATTAGTGTTGTAAATATTGCCATAGTATGTTATGACTATGGTTCGGTTTAGATCCGCATTTTCTGGAGCTTAACTCCAGCTATCTCCTTTCTCGATTAGTTATCCACCTCTTCTCTTCAACGTGATCTGTGTTGTTTAAAGTAGATTTTTTCTTTTAAAATAATCTCTTTATCTCTTCTCAGAGGTTAGAAGGAAAAGAGAGAAAGCAGAGCAGAGGATTTTGGAAATAAAGTTACAAGTGTTTTTGAAGTTTCTTTTTATGTTGAATCATGTAATGACTTCTGAAGAACAATGAATAAAAATATGTTATTCTGAGAACTTAGAGTTGTTTTGGGGAAGCCTGGAATCAATCATCCAAGGGGGCCCACTTGGTGAGTGTTCCTATGTCTTTGTTAAGATTAGTTTTCTTCTTTAGCTACAGTAGACGTTCTTGCATTGACTATTCCTACAGCCATTGGAAATAGATCCACTGTTTGTTCTTGCAGCCAAACCAAAACAGAGTAGTTTTTGTTTATCAGCATTGAACTTAGCCAGTATTGCTTGAATGAATTTATGTTAATGCAGAAGTTTTCCTGTAGCCTTTCAATAGTTTCAATTTGTGCTTATCTTTTCCGCATAATGTTAGTTGTTGTTGTAATGCAGAGTAGCTATTGCAAGAACTTAGTGCATATATAGTGCAGACCCATTTCAAGTATTACATCCCTGGGTTGACAATCAAATGAACACTAGCTATAGAAATAGTGACTTTACCAGGTGAATGTTCAAACTTTGGGTTGAGAATTCAACTAGAGTTATTATTCTTATTGTTGGGTTGAACACTTTCTCTAAAAATAACACTTCTACTATGAATTACCTTTTGTGCAATAGGGTCCTAAAGCTTGTATCCTTTCACACTATAATTTACCCCATGAAGATACATTTTACAACCTTATTTTCCAACTTTGTCTGCTTCTCCTTTGGCACATGTAGATATTCCTCATAACAAAAAACTCTAAGATGTCTCAATGAAGGCTTGTGACCCGACCACGCTTCCATAGTTATTTTATCAATAAGGGCTGATGTAGGAGACCTGCTAATCAGGTAGCAAGTATTGGCAACAACTTCAAACTAAAATTTTTGTTCTAGACCAGCACCACTCAGCATATTCCTAGCCTTCTCCATCAATGTTCTGTTAAATCTTTCTGCAACTTCATTCTGCTATGGAGAATACAAAGTTGTCTTCTATCCGTTAATACCACAATCTTTACAAAATCTATCAAAATCATTAGAGAAAAAATCGTCGCCATTATCAGTCCTTAAACTTTTAATTTTCTTTCCAGTCTGCAACTCAACCATTGCTTTAAATTCTTTAAATAAACTGAAAAACTTCAGATTTACTCTTTAGAAAATATACCCATGTCCTTCTACTAAAATCATCAATAAATTAAACATAATATGTGGATTTTCTAATTGAAGGAACATCTACATGACCAAACACATCAAAATGAATAAGATCCAAAACACCACAAGTTTTATGATAACTCAAATAAAACTGAAAGAGGTTTTGTTTTCCATAAATGCAATGCTCACTAAAATAAAAGTCAAGATTACAATCGTTCAAACCTTCAACAATCTTTTTATTTTTCAAGTTCCTTATAACATTTTCTCCAATGTGGCCAAGCCTCTAGTGCCATAACATAGTATTCTCTGTAGGTAACTTTGCTTCAGAAGAAGGAGCACCCTTAGGTACCCAAAATCCATTTCCATCTACTAAAGGTGAAACCCTCAAATCTTTCACATATTTTCTTTTTACAAAAGTGCTATTACACTCAATAGTGTATGTGTTTAGCTTATACAAAGTATCGAACCTGACACCTCTATCAATTACCATAGCACCCTTAATCATCTTACATCTTGCTTCAAAAAAGACTATATGCACACCCGCATCTATCAGTTTGATCACAAATAACATATTTCATTTAAAAACAGGGATATATAGCACACCATTAATCCTTTTTATTCTACCATAAAAAAACCTGATTCAAACTTGACCTCGACCAATAATGTCTAAATGTGAATCATCACCCAAGTACACCTTACCTCCATTAAATTCTTCATATTAATAATTGTTGGTGTAACTAATTATTTATGTCGGATATTATTACACCTTACTTAATTTTACTTAAGACAATGGATTTCATAGTAGTTTGGGTATGAGACACTTGGGTGTTTGTGCCACATTGGGATAGTGTGTGTAGGAGAATTTCCACCTTTTGTGGTCTTATCTTATTGTTACATTCCACATTCGGTGGGTGATCCACCTCATGTAGAATATTATATTGTTTCTCCTACCTACCCTTGTTTCTTATTGAGCCACATGTCATGTTTGTGTGCTCACATATCCATATAGTCTTTCCTATATAAGAAGGCTCATATTCATTGTATGTAACAATTTGATCATTTATCTATTGATGAGAATACAGTTTATTCTTGTCCTATATTTTGTCTCTCTATTTTATACTTTCATTGAGCTCTTGATCTTGGCAAAATCTCACAATAATTATGAGGAGTTAAGAAAGGAAACTTAGGAGAACCCATAGCAGAAAAGGTTTCAAGACTTATATGGTCAAGTTGATGAGATTAGGGGATATAAAATTGATAGTGATCTCACCATGTTAGATCCCAAGAACTTTGATACTATACAAGATTATTTCACTAAGGAAAAAGAGTTGAGAGCACAACTCAAGGATTGTGGCATTGATAAGAAGGATTATTAATTTATCTTCAATTTGATGGGCAAACTTCCACAAAATATGCAACATTTGTTTCTAGTTTCCAAACCCATAGGATGACAATGGATTCAAGCTACACAATGCCTACATTTGATGCTTTCTCCAAAATGTTGATGATTTTACATATGATGATTCTTCACATGATGATTGTACATATGATGATTACACTTCTTGTGATGATTCAGATTTTCAGGAGAACTTTGAGTACTTGAACTCTGGGATTATCACATGTGACCCCATTCTTGAGCCTTGCATTTCATATCCTCCTATTGATATCACATCACCTATTGCACCTGATGATGTTTATAGTGTGATAGTTCTTCCTTCTTATGATTCAATGCAACAAGATATATCTTGTCTTCCAGCTTTAGTTTCATGGGATGAGTACTTGACAGACATTGCAGGCTTGTTTATGGAATCCTACATTGCAGATTTGCAAGACATCATTGATGACATTAATATTCTCTTTGATGAAGATTATCCTTCTTCGATTATTGTGAGGTAACACTCTAACCCTCTTGTTCATTCTGTACATGATCATTCTTTTGAGGTTGACAAGATTGTGGATACTTATATACAACAGTTGGAGGAGGTCTCTTTATCTTTTGAGGAGACATGTGAGTCTTTGGGACTTGTTCTACATTCATCTCTACTAAATCTTGGAGTGCAGGGGGTATCTTTCAACATCAACGTGGGGACACTTGAGCAGTTTTTAGAGACTTCATTCATCGTGATTTTTTCCCCTACATCTTCCCTTCATGATTGGGGAGATCTCATGGATACACCTTTGGTTTTGTATCTTCCCAAGGGGAGGAATGTTGTTCGACATTCATGGAGTAGTTTTTTCATTCATTCTTGAGCTTCTACCATTGGTGCAGATTCTACATTGAGGGGGGGCTATCTAGATTCTCTTCTTCTCCCATATGGGGGGACTTTTTCCTCACATGGGGTTTTGTCCTTCACATACTTCTATGAGAGTTATCTTGTATAGTTTTCATCTCTATTTCGGGGGAGGGTTTTTTGCCCATTGGATTTTTCTCTCTTTCCCTGCTTTATGAGAGATTTCATTGCATTGATTTGCATGCATTTGCATTTGTACATGGATACATAACATGGCCTAGTAGTCAGGACCCATCTTGCATTGCTTAGTTGCATTGTAGACTTAAGTGCATTCCCTAATTTTTACTTTAGGGGGGGTACTGGTGTAATTAATTATTCTTGTTGGATATTATTACATCTAACTTAAGTTTACTTAGGATAATGCATTTCATAGTAGTTTGGGTATGGGACACTTGGGTGTTTGTGCCTCATTGGGATAGTATGTGTAGGAGAATTTCCACCTTTTGTGGTCTTATCTTGTTGTTACATTCCACATTCGATGGGTATTCCACCTCATGTGGAATATTATATTGTTTCTCCTACCTATCCCTACTTATCCCTACCTACCCTTATTTCTTATTGAGCTACATGCCATGTTTTTGTGCTCACATAACCATATAGTCTTGCCTATATAAGCAAGCTCATATTCATTGTATGTAACAATTTGATCATTCATTTATTATTGAGAATACAATTTATTCTTGTCCTATATTTTGTCTCTCTATTTTGTACTTTTCATTGAGCTCTTGATTTTGGCAAAATCTCACAATAAAACGAATCTCTATTGGCAATCATATGAAAAGATGCACTTAAGTCAATTAACCAGGCATCATTACCTGCATGAGTTGCCAAAGATGTAATAAATACATCACCATCTTCCTTCTTAGATAGAATCATAATCAATCTTCTTCTTTTTCTTCTTATTTTCTTCTTTGTAGTCCTTACGGATGTGACCTGATTTACCGCAATTCCAGCAAATGACTTTGGACTTTCCAGGAGATTTCAATCTGCCTCTCGATTTGGACTTATCATGCTTCTCATTCTTCTTGCCTTTCTCCTTAGGTCTTCCATGAATAGTTAGGGCTTCCTTTCAACTGTGGGATACCTTCCTTTGCATCTATTCACCAAGTAGGGCACCGACCACATCTTTAGACTTCAAAACAACAAAAGTACTACTGATAGCTATAACAAGATAATCCCATGAATCAAGCAAAGAGCAAAGCAAGATCTGACATTTCTCCTCTTCATTAATCTTAACACCGACAGATACTAATTGAGCCACCAGCATATTGAATGCTTTCAGGTGGTCTACAACTCGTCCACCCTCTTCCATCTTCAAGGAATTAAATTCGTTCCTCAAGAAAATCTGATTTAATAAAGATTTTCCTTGATACATTTCACCAAGCTTAGTCCATCATTTCTTTGAAGTGTTTTCTTTGTGGACATTGATCAGAATAGATTATGCCTGGTATAGTCTACTTAGACCCTTGGATTTTTCAGTCCATAACATCATAATGAGTTGTCACAGTAGGATTTGAGGGCCTTTAGACATTCTCATCAACAACATCCCATAGATCTCAATCTATTAGCTGATCTTCCATTTTCAACTTCCACAACTCAAAATTTATTCCATTAAATTTCTCCACCTCTATTTTCCCTAACGAACATGCCATCTGAAAATTCTTGCAACAAGATCAAAAAGTGTCTTCTGCAAACGCTCCCACTCAAATTTGGATTAGTTCAAAAAGCCCAACAACTCACAAATGAAACCAAAGGTGATCAAGATATGATACCAATTGTAAGGAATTTAAGTACCGGAACAATTTCCTACACTAACCTTGAGAGGAGGGTAATGCAAAAACTTTTACAATTCATAACAAAAGTTATAGAAAATAGAAATAGATAATAACATTCAAACCATAACACAGTGATTTACATGGGGAAAACCCTTTGAGGAGAAAAACCACACACTCCAAAAGCCACCCAATATATTATAAATTTAAATATCCTCCTCCAAATCACCATGAAGGAAAGAAATTTTCACATCCATTTACTCAACCTCTAAATCATAAGCAATAACAATAGAAAGAAAAAATCTAATGGATGTCATTTTGGCAAAAAGAGAAAATATCTCACCATAATCAACACCCTCAACCTCAGAGTAGCATATTGCAACCAACCTTGCTTTATACTTCTCAATGCTTCCATCTGAACCAATATTTTTCTTGAAAACCCATTTTCAACCAACAGGCTTTCGTTCTTCAGGCAATGGTACAAAATCCCATGTATCATTCTTTTTCAAAGCTGCCATTTCTTCTTCCATAGCAATCTTCCAGGATTATGCATCATTCATACCTAATTCCTCTTCTAAAAATTTTGGTTCATCCACATTAGTATTCAAAGAAAAAATACATCTCCAATCATGAGGTGAATACCTCTCAGGTGGTTGTCTATGTCTTGTAGACCTTCGAACAAGCTGAGTTGGAGGTTCTTCCTCCTCTTCTGAGGATTCAGAGCTAGATGAGCTCTCCTCAACTTCTTGCCTGTCTGGGGGTCTCGATTCAACTATTTTAGGCGTAGAAGGAGACTTACTTTTTCTAAAAAAAATACTTCTACTATGAATTACCATTTGTGCAATAGGGTCTTAAATCTTCTATTCTTTCACACCATAACTATACCCAATGAAGATACATTTCACAACCTTGTTCTCCAACTTTGTCCACTTCTCCTTTGGCACATGTGCCCATGCCTCACAACCAAAAACTAAAAGATGTCTCAATGAAGGCTTGTGACCCGACCATGCTTCCAAAGGTCTTTTATCAACAAGGGCTAATGTAGGAGACTTGTTAATTAGGTAGCAAGAAGTGGCAACAACTTCAAACCAAAACTTTTGTTCTAGACCAGCACCACTCAACATACTCCTAGCCTTCTCCATCAGTTTCCTATTCATTCTTTCTAGGACTACATTCTATTGTGGAGAATATGGAGTTGTCTTATATCTGTTAATGCCACAATCTTTACAAAATCTATCAAAATCATTAGAGCAAAATTCATCGCCATTATCAGTCCTCAAACTTTTAATTTTATTTCTAGTTTGCAACTCAACCATTGCTTTAAATTCTTTAAATAAACTGAAAATTTCATATTCTCTTTAGAAAATATACCCATGCTCTTGTACTAAAATCATCAGTAAATGAAACATAATATGTGGATTTTTAAATCGAATGAACATCTACAGGACTAAACACATCAGAATGAATAAGATCCAGAACACCATAAGTTTAATGAGAACTTGATTAAAACTAAACATGGTTTTATTTGCCATAAATACAATGCTCACAGAAATCAAAGTCAAGATTACAATCATTCAAACGTTCAACAAGGTTTTTATTTTTCAAAGTCCTTAGACCCTTTTCTCCAATGTGGCCAAGCCTGTGGTGCCATAACATGGTCTTCTCTGCAATTAACTTTGCTTCAGAAGAAGAAACACCCTTAGGTACCCAAAAGCCATTTCCATCTATTGAAGGTGAAACCCTCAAATCTTCTATAGATTTACTTTTTACAGAAGTGCTATTACACTCAATAGTGTATGTGTCTAGCTTATACAAAGTGTCGAACTTGATACGTCTAGCAATTACCAGAGCACCCTTAATCATCTTACATCCTGCTTCAAAAATGACTACCTACACACCTGCATCTATCAGTTTTCTCACAAATAATAGATTTCATTTTAAACTAGGGATATTTAGCACACCATTAATTCCTTGTATTCTACCATAAGAAAACCTATTTCTAACTTTACCTCGACCAACATTGTTTAAATGCAAATCATCACCCAAGTACACCTTACCTCCATTAAATTATTCATATTTAGAAAACCAATCTCTATTAGCATTCATCTAAAAAAATGCACCCTAGTCAATTAACTAGGCATCATTACCTACATGACTCACCAAAGCTGCATTAAATGCATCACCAACTTCCTTCTCGGACATAATCAGAATGAATCTTCATATTTTTATTCTTCTTTTCTTCTTTGTATTCCTTACAGATGTGACCTAGTTTACCACAATTCTAGCAAATGAATTTGCACTTTCCAAGAGATTTCGATCTCCCTCTCGATTTGGACTTATCACACTTCTCATTCTTCTTTCCTTTCTCCTTAGTTCTTCCATGAATAGTTAGGGCTTCCTTCGAACTGTGAGATAACTTCCTTCACATCTCTTCACCAAGTAGGGCACCCACCACATCTTCAAACTTCAAAACAAAAGAAGTACTACCGATAGCCATAACAAGAGAATCCCACGAATCAGGCAAAGAACAAAGCAAGTTCTGGCATTTATCCTATTCATTCATCTTAACACCGAAAGATACTAATTGAGCCACCAACATTTTGAATGCTTCTATGTGGTCTGCAACTCATCCACCCTCTTCTATATTCAAGGAATACAATTTCTTTCTCAAGAAAATATGATTTAAATATTTCATTTGATACATTTCTCTAATCTTATTCCATAGATTCTTTGCAGTGTTTTCTACATGGACATTGATCATTACAGAGTCTTCCAGGGACAGTCTGATTAGACCCTTGGCTTTTTGGTCCATAACATCATACTGAGCTATCGTAGTAGAATTTGAGGGCCTTTGGACATTTGCATCAACAACATCTCATATATCTCAATCTATTAGCACATATTCCATCTTCAACTTCCACATATCAAAATGTTTCATCAAATTTCTCCACCTCTATTTTCCCTGACGAACTTGTCATCTGAAATTCCTACAACAAGATCAAAAAGTGTCTTCTGCAAAAGCTTCCACTCAAATTCAGATTAGTTCAAAAAACCCAACAACCCACAACTGAAACCAAAGGTGATCAATCTCTGATACCAATTGTAAGGAAGTTAAATAGCAGAACAACTTCCTACACTAACCTTGAGAGGAGGGTAATAAAAAAACTTTTACAGATCGTCACAACAGTTACAAAAAATAGAAATAGATATTATAGCCTTCAAACCATAACATTGTGATTTACGTGGGGAAAACCCTTTCAGGAGAAAAACCCCACACTCCAAAAGCTGCCCAATATATTCCGCAGTAAAAAAAAATTACAATATACTTGAAGTGAAAGATCTTTGCAGGAGTACCACTAATCAAAGATTCAGAGGTAACTCAATAGCCATAAGACTCTTACACACAACCTCTATCTCATGCACCTCATATATAGGAGATACATTATAAGAAACCGTCAAATAGTATTACAAAACCATGGGCTAAAACCACCCAATAAGGTGTAGGCAACCTTATGTCAATTCTAGATGCCCTATGACATGTCCCTCCCTTTTTACAGCTCATCTCTGTGTCCGATGTATTTTATATTTCCTATTTAAGGAGCACAAACTTCCAGAGGCCATAACTTGAGAACCGTGTGTCCTATTGACGAACCGTTTGAAGCACCAGAAAGCTCGTGAAGTGCTCTATTTCCTCATAAACTACTATGGTGTTTAATCCCACTTTTGAGGGACTTTTGGGGCCTCTAATTTCCTCAAAATGAAATTTATGTTGGGATCCGAGATCACTGAGAAGGGGGGGGTGGGGGGTGAATCAGTGTTCTACCGGAATGGAGAAATTTAACCTTATTCACACAATAACTCGGCAACTAGTAAATATTAAATCATATAACAATAAGTAACATTCAACCACAAAGATGAACACCATTACACCATAGATTTATATGTGGAAAACCTCAATAAGGCAAAACCATGATGGGATTGGAGACCTGCAATATCTATCCATTGATCAGATGAATAAATATTACAATAAGGGGTCTGCACATGTAGGAACACCAATAGCCTAGAGCATACTGCTCATCACAAAAGGAGTCTCACTGACTACAGAAAACATCAGACTACAATCCAAAATGAAGATTGAATTGCAAGTATAACATCTCCTATGCTTGAGTATAGTTCTAGTTAAGCTCAATACCAGAGGCCTAAAACCTCTTACACAAACCCAATTTTATCACCTTTGATCGACCAAAAACTCTGCATATGATTACAACATTATTCGCACACAGATAATCCCATAACCTTAATCCCATGATCTACAAAGAGATCTTACATCATATTCATACCAACCTGGGACCTAAACAATTAGGTCGGCCACCTAAAAGATAATACAATAAATTTGTTACATAATCCCACAAACCAATGATAAACCAAGTCAGCCTAAGGCCAAAACAACATAAACTAATCAATAAATCCAATCGGTAATGCATCGGGAGCATCAACCAACACGTTATATAAACCGGTCCATAACCTAGCAAAATAAATAGAATAGAATAGGTCTGGTGCTAAATGCAACACCACCAATTGACTAGAACATGAACAAGATAACCATCAACATCCTGCTAACCTTCTAGAAGCCGCACCAATACCACTTATCAGATTCATCAAAAGATCTTCAAGAAAGCTCTACTGGTAAAAACCTTACCAATAACCAAAAGGCCTACTAGAACAAATGATATCTTTCAGATCATCAAATCCTAAACCAACTTAATGTGATACACATTAGGAACACATGAATAACCAATCCAAACCAATTCCACAAGACAAAAACATACCGGAGAAGATCTCTAAATCAACATTATAATCCAACCACTCTATTAGAACCCAGTAGACATCAAAACATCTAGTGTTGAGATCAATGACAAACATCAATGCAACACATAATCAATTCCTCCAAATTGCCAACAATTTAAACCATTCATTGGACCCCTCCAAAATGGTTAATTTAATATCTTCAAAACTAGTTGTGATCTTGCTATGCAACTTTACCAAAATGATTATCTAGCCAACCAAAAGCTTCAGTGAGAATTTTGCACCATTACGTGCTTAAATAAAAAAATACTATAAATAGTAACCTCATGGAAATGGAAGGGTGAGACAACATTTTCCCAACAAATCTCCCACTTGTCAAACACCTTGCAAGAGAAAAGGAAGTATCAACACAATAAATCAATTTCTAGTGGCCATGAGGCCCATAGACTCTGAGCACCATCTGAACTTCTCTATGCTCACAACCTTAGTTAAAGAATTTGCAACATTCATCAAAGTTTTTTACATTAAAGAGACTCACCTTGCCATCTTGGACCATATCTCTAACAAAATGGTACTGAACATCAATGTGCTTGGTCTGAGCATGAAATGTTGTGATCTTAACTAAGCAAATCACACTCTGACTATCACAATAAATTGTCACGACTCCTTGTTTTACTCTGATGTCTGAAAACAATCTCTTAAGCCAAATGGCCTCTTTACAAGCATGAGTAGCTTCCATATACTCTTCTTTAGTAGTGGACAAAACAACAATAGCCCGTCGCTTACTAATCCAACTAATTGCACTGCCAAATAAAGTAAATACATAAGCACATGTGGATCTTCTTCTATCAATATCACCTGCCAAGTCTGAATCCACATAAACCTGAAAAATCAAGGGAAATCACGTCTCCAACTGAATTACCATGATAACACAAAGAATACTCTGAGGTACCCTTCAAATATCTAAAGACACTTTTGACTACATCCCAATGAAATCTACCAAGATTAGACATATATCTGGATAGAACTCCCAAAGCTTGGGAAATATCTAGTCTAGTACAGACCATAGCATACATCAAAATTCCAACTGCACTTTGATAAGGCACTTTGCTCATGTCTTCCATCTCTGATGGGGATGTAGGACAATTTGTAGTAGATAATTTCATTCCAACTATAAAGTAACACACATTGGTCTACAATCCTCCATGTTGAACCTCTGTAACATTGAATTCACATACTTACTATGGCCTAGTTATTGCTTTTTGTTCACTCTATCTCTTCTAATTTCCATCCCAATAATGTGTTTCGCTGCACCAAGATATTTCATTTCAAATTTAGCAGCGAGATGAGACTTTAGTTCTAAAATCATACCTTTCCCTTTACCAATGATTAACATATCATCAACATACAATGCAATGTACATGAAATGATCACCATCGGTTTTATAATAAACATAGTGATATGATTTAGAATGCTAAAATATCAAACTCAACACATATGTATCAAATTTATGGTACCACATCCTAGGACTCTATTTGAGGCCATAGAGGGATTTTTTAATTTATAGACCAAATTACTTTTACCTTTCACCACATAGTGCTACGGCTATGTCATATAAATATCCTCCTCCAAATCACCATGAAGGAAAGCAATTTTCACATCCATTTTCTCAACCTCTAAATCATAAGCAGAAGTAATAAAAAGAAAAAATCTAATGGATGTCATTTTGGCAACATGATAGAATATCTCACCATAATAAACACCCTCAACCTAAGAGTAGCCTTTTGCAAGCAACATTGCTTTATACTTCTCAATGATTCCATATGAACCAATCTTTTTATAGAACACCCATTTGAAACCAACAGGCTTTCGTCCTTCAAGAAATGGTACAAGATCCCATGTATCATTATTTTTCAAAGCTTCCATTTCTTCTTCCATACCAATCTTCTAGGATTCCATACCATTCATACCTAATGCCTCTTCTACAGATTTTGGTTTATCTGTATTAGTATTCAAAGAAAAAATACATCTCCAATCATCAGGTGAATACTTTTCAGGTGGTTGTCTATGTCTTGTATACCTTCGAACAAGCTGAGCTGGAGGTTCTTCCTCCTCTTTTGAAGATTCAGAGCTAGATGAGCTCTCCTCAATTTCTTTCCTATCTAGGTGTCTCGATTCAACTCTTTTAGGTGTAGAAGGAAATTGGATCACATCTTCCTTTTTACTCTATTCTAGCTACAATGTAACAAAAGGAGACTTACTTTCTCTAAAAATAACACTTCTACTATGAATTACCTTTTGTGCAATAAGGTCCCAAAGCTTGTATCCTTTCACACCATAACTATACTCGATGGAGATACATTTCACAACCTTGTTCTCCAACTTTGTCCGCTTCTCCATTGACACATGTGCATATGCCTCACAACCAAAAACTCTAAGATGTATCAATGAAGGCTTGTGAGAAGACGACACTTCCATAGGCATTTTATCAACAAGGGCTGATGTAGGAGACCTGTTAATCAGGTAGCAAGCAGTGGAAACAACTTCAGACCAAAACTTTTGGTCTAGACCAGCACCACTCAACATACTCCTAGCCTTCTCCACCAATGTCCAGTTCATTCTTTTTGCAACTCCATTCTGTTGTGGAGAATACGAAGTTGTCTTATGTCTGTTAATGCCACAATCTTTATAAAATACATCAAAATCATTAAGAGAAAAATTCATCGCCATTATCTGTCCTCAAAATTTTAATTTTCTTTCCAGTTGCAACTCAACCATTCCTTAAAAAATTTTAAATTAACTGAAAAACTTCAGATTTACTCTTTAGAAAATATACTCATATCCTTCTACTAAAATCATCAATAAATGAAACATAATGTGTATTTTCCAATTAAAAGAACATCTACAGGACGAAACACATCAAAATGAATAAGATCCAAAACACCACAAGTTTTATGAGAACTCGAGTAAAACTGAACGTGATTTTGTTTTCCATAAATACAATGCTCACAAAAATCAAAGTCAAGATTACAATCATTCAAACCTTCAACAAGGTTTTTATTTTTCAAGTTCCTTAGACCCTTTTCTCCAATGTGGCCAAGCATATGGTGCCTTAACATAGTCTTCTCTGTAGGTAACTTTGCTTTAGAAGAAAGAGCACCCTTAGGTACCCAAAAGCCATTTCCATCTGTTGTAGGTGAAACCCTCAATTCTTCCATAGATTTACTTTTTACAAAAGTGCTTTTACGCTCAATAGTGTATGTGTCTAGCTTATATAAAGTGTCAAACCTGCCACCTCTAGCAATTACCATAGCACCCTTAATAATCTTACATCCTGCTTTAGATAAGACTACCTATACACCCACATCTTAAAGTTTGTTCATAGATAATAGATTTCATTTTAAACCAGGGATATGCAACACACCATTAATCCTTTTTATTCTTCCATCAGAAAACCTGATTGTAACTTTACCTCGACCAACATTGTCTAAATGTGAATCATCACCCAAGTACACCTTACATCCATTACATTATTCATATTCTGAAAACCAATCTCTATTTACAGTCATATGAAAAGATGCACCTGAGTCAATTAACCAGGCATAATTACCTGCATAAGTCACCAAAGTTGCAATAAATGCATCATCATCTTATTTCTCAAACATAATCAAAATCAATCTTCTTCTTTTCCTATTTGCATTCCTTACGGATGTGACCTGGTTTACCGCAATTCCAACAAATGACTTTGGACTTTCTAGGAGATTTTGATCTCCCTCTCGATTTGGAATTATCATGCTTCTCATTCTTTTTGCCTTTCTCCTTAGGTCTTCCATGAACAGTTAGGGATTCCTTCAAACTGTGGGATACCTTCCTTCACATCTCTTAACCAAGTAGGAAACCCACCACATCCTCAGACTTAAAAACAATAGAATTTCTACCAATAACCATAACAAGAGAATCCCACGAATGAGGAAAAGAACAAAGAAGGATCTGGCATTTCTCCTCTTCGTTGATCATAGCACCAATAGATACTAATTGAGCCACCAACATATTGAATGCTTCCAGGTGGTTTGTAACTCATCCACCCTCTTCCATCTTCAAGGAATACAATTTATTCCTCAAGAAAATCTAATTTAATAAAGATTTGGCTTGATGCATTTCACCAAGCTTAGTCCATAGCTTCATTGCAATGTTTTCTTCATGGTCATTAATTAAAACAAAGATTGTGAGGCATAGTCTAATTAGACCCTTTGATTTTTTGGTCCATAACATCATACCGAGCCGCCACAGTAGGATTTGAGGGACTTTAGGCATTCGTATCAACAACATCTCATAGATCTTGATCTATTAGCAGATCTTCCATCTTCAGCTTCCACATGTCAAAATTTGCTCCATTAAATTTCTCCACCTCTATTTTCCCTCATGAACTTTCCAGCTGAAAACTCCTCCAACAAGATCAAAAAGTGTTTTTTGCAAAAGTTTCTGCTCAAATCTAGATTAGTTCAAAAAACCCAACAACCCACAACTGAAACAAAAGGTGATCAAGCTCTGATACCAATTGTAAGGAAGTTAAGTAGTGGAACAACTTCCTACACTAACCTTGAGAGGAGGGTAATTTAAAAACTTTTATAGATCATCACAAGAGTTACAGAAAACAAAATTATATATAATAACATTAAACCATAATAGAGTGATTTATGTGGGGAAAACCCTTTCAGGAGAAAAAACCCCACACTCCAAAAGCTTCCCAATATATTATTTTGCAATAAAAAGAATATTACAATATACTTGTAGAGAAATCTCTTTGCAAGAGTACCACTAATCAAAGATTCAGAGGTAACTCAATAGCCATAAGACTCTTACACACAACCTCTACCTCAGGCATCTCATATATAGGAGATACAATACAAGAAACCATCAAATGATATTACAATACCATGGCCTAAAACCACCAAATAAGGTGTAGCTGACCTTATGTCCCTTCTAGATGCCTTATGATGTTTCCCTCCCTTTTTACAACTCATTTATGTGTATGATGTATTTTACATTTCCTATTTCATGATTACAAACTTCTGGAAGCCATAACTTGAGAACCATGTGTCCTATTGACAAACCGTTTGAAGAACTAGAAAGCTTGCAAAGTGCTCTATTGCCTCATAAATGGCTATGCCATTTACCCCCAATTTTCAAGGAGTTTTGGGGCCTCTTAATTCCTCAAAATCAAATTTAAACCTTTTATTGGACCCCTCCAAAATGGTAAATTTAATATCTTCAAAACTAGCAGTGATCTTGGGACGTAACTTTACTGGAATGCTTATCTATCCAACCAGAAGCTTCGGGGAGAATTTTGCACCATTATGTGCTCAAATGAAAACTTACTATAAATAATATACTCATGTAAATGCAAGGTTGAGACACCATTTTCCCAATAAATCTCCCACTTGTTGAACACCTTGCAAGAGAAAAGGAAGTATCAACACAATAAATCAATTCCTAGGGGCCATGAGGCCCATAGACTCTAAGCACCATTTGAACTTCTTTGTGCTCACAACCTTAGTTAAATAATCTACAACATTCATCAAATTTTCTACCTTAATCAACTTCACCCTGCCATCTTTGACCATATCTCTGACAAAATGATACTGAACCTTAATATGATTGGTCCGAGCATGAAATGTCGGGTTTTTAGCTAGGCATGTCGCACTCTGAGTATCACAATAAACTGTCATGACTCCTTGTTTTATTCTAATGTCTGAACACAATCTATTAATCCAAATGGCCTCTTTAAAGACATGAGTAGCTACCATATACTCTTCTTTAGTAGTGGGAAAAGCAACCAGAGCCTTTCGCTTTCTTATCCAACTAATTGCACTGCCAAATAAAGTAAACACATAAGCACTGGTGGATCTTTTGCTATCAATATCACCTGCCTAGTCTGAATCCACATAATAATTAATATCGAGGGAAATCATGTCTCCAATTGAATTACCATGATAAAACAAATAATACTGTGAGGTGCCCTTCAAATATTTGAAGACTCTTTTGATTGCATCCCAATGAGCTCTACCAGGATTAGACATATATCTGAACATAACTCCCACTACTTGGCAATGTCTAGTCTAGTACAGACCATAGCATACATCAAACTTCCAACTGCACTTTGGTAAGGAACTCTTCTCATGTCTTCCATCTTCGATGGGGATTTAGGACAATCTGTAGTAGATAATTTTGTTCCAACTGTATAAGAAACACACAATGGTCTACAATCCTACATGTTGAACCTTTGTAACACTGAATTCAAATACTTACTCTAGCCTAGTCATAGCTTTCTGTTCACTCTATCTCTTCTAATTTCCATCCCAAGAATTCATTTCACTGCACCAAGATCTTTTATTACAGATTTAGTAGCGAGCTGAGACTTTGGTTCTGAAATCATACCTTTCCCTTTACCAATGAATACCATATCATCAATATACAATACAATGTACATGAAATGATCACCATTGGTTTTATAATAAACATATTGATCTGATTTAGAATTCTCAAATCCCAAACTCAACACATATACTTCTCAATGCTTCCATCTAAACCAATCTTTTTCTTGAACACCCATTTGTAACCAACAGGATTTTGTCCTTCAATTAATGGTACAAGATCCCATGTATGATTCTTTCTCAAAGCTGTCATTTCTTCTTCCATAGAAATCTTCTAGGATTCTACATCATTCATACCTAATGCCTCTTCTACATATTTTGGTTCATCCAAATTAGTATTCAAAGAAAAAATACAGATCCAACCATCAGGTTAATACCTTTTAGGTGGTTGTCTATGTCTTGTAGACATTCAAACAAGCTGAGTTGGAGGATTTTCCTCCTATTCTAAAGATTCAAAGCTAGAAAATCTCTCCTCGACTGCTTACCTATCTAGGGGTCTTGATTCAACTCTTTTAGGTGTAGAAGGAAATTTAATCACATCTTCCTTTTTAGTCTGTTTTGGCTGCAATGTAATAGAAGGAGAGTTACTTTCTCTAAAAATAATACTTCTACTATGAATTACCTTTTATGCAACAGGGTCCCAAAGCTTGTATTCTTTCAAACCATAACTATACTCGGTGAAAATACATTTCACAGCCTTGTTCACCAACTTTGTCCGCTTCTCCTTTGGCACATGTGCATATGCCTCACAACCAAGAACTCTAAGTTGTCTCAATGAAGGATTGTGACCCAACCATACTTCCATAGATGTTTTATCAACAAAGGATGATGTAGGAGACTTTTTAATCAAGTAGCAAGTAGTGGCAACAACTTCAACCCAAAAATTTTGTTCTAGACCAACACCACTCAGCATACTCTTAGCCTTCTCCATCAGTGTCTTGTTCATTCTTTCTGCAACTTCATTTTGTTGTGGAGAATCTGGAGTTGTCTTTTGTATGTTAATGCCACAATCTTTAAATAATTTATCAAAATCATTTGAGCAAAATTCATCACCATTATCAGACCTCAAACTTCTAATTTTCTTTCCAATCTACAACTCAACCATTGCTTTAAATTTTTTAAATAAATTGAAAACTTCAGATTTACTCTTTAGAAAATATACCCATGTCCTTCTACTAAACTCATCAATAAATGAAACATAATAGATGGATTTTCCAATCAAAGGAACATCTTGTTGGCAATTTGGAGGAATTGATTATGCGTTGCATTGATATTTTGTCATTGATGGCAACACCGGTTGTTTTGGTTGTTTACTAGTTTTTGGTTGATTTCAGTAGAGTGGTTGTTTATGATATTTATTTGGTATGCTTTGGTTTGTGTAATTGGTTTGGATCTGTCATTCATGCTATTTATATGTGTATCATGATCAGTTGGTTTGGGATTTGATGTCTTAGGAGCTATCATTTATTCTAGTAAGCCTTTTGGTCACCGGTAAGGATTTTACCTCCAGAGCTTTGTTGAAGATCTTTTGACGCACGTGATAAGTGGTGTTGGTGCAGCTTCTAGATGGGTTTTAGGATGTTCTTGGTTATCTTGTTCATGTTATAGTTCACCGGTGGTGTTGGATTTGGTTTATGGCGACCTATTTTGGGTCTGGTGTTATCGAGGTTGTGGACCGGTTTTTGTAACGTGCTGGAGGATGTTCTTGATGCGTTACCGACGTGATTTAAGGATTGGTTTACATTGTTTTTGGCCTAAGATGACTTAGTTGATTATTGGATTGTGGATTTATGTTATGATCTTATTGTATTATCTTTTTGGTGGCTGACCTAATTGTTTAGGCCCTGGGTTGGTATAAATATGATGTAAGATCTCTTTGTAGATCATAGGTCAAGGTTATAGGTTTATATGTGTGTGAATAATGTTGTAATCATATACAGAAGGTTTGGTTGATCATAGGTGATAGAATTAGGTTTGTAAGAGAGGTTTAAGGCCTCCAGTATTCAGCTTAACTAGAATTGTACTCATACATAGGAGATACTATACTTGTAGTTCACTCTTCAATTTGGATTGTAGTCTGATGCTTTTTTAGTCAGTGAGGATCCTTTTTGCGATGAGCAGTGCACTCTAGGCTTTTGGCCTTCCTGCATGTGCAGGCCCCTTATATTGTAATCACATACTTACTGCATAAGTATTATTTGATTGTGGGTAGGCTTCCCATCGTGGTTTTTCCTTTTACCGGGTTTTCCTCGTAGAAATCTTGGTGTCATGTGTTATGGATGGATGGTAACTATTCTGTGATTTATGCTTAAGTTTAATTTCTATATCTATTATTTTGGTATTTGGTCTATGCATTCCGATATTGAGTTTATGTGTTCCGATAATAAGGTTTTGAATGCTTAAAGTTCTAAAATCCGATGACAACTGATTCACCCCTCATCTCAGTTGTCCTCTGGTTATTTGAGTTGTCGAACAATTGGTATCGGAGCTTGGTCCTCTTTGCAGAAGCTTAACTTCTTGGGGAAGACCCTATGGAATCTAGAAGTTCAAGTTCATCGAATACATCTGCAACTATTTTCCAGAGAGAAATTCCTAGGCTTGATGGAACAAATTACAGGGTATGGAAGATTCAGATGGAGACTCACTTGAGATGTCTTGGAAAGGAGATTTGGGAGATCACTAAGAATGGTGTTACATTATTTAATCTGGCATTTGGCAATCCTCCTCTTGCAGGTCTGGATAAAGAGCTTGAGAATGATTGTAGAGCAAGAGAAGCCCTTTTGCGTGCACTTTATGATCAACAAATAATGGGACTAACTGACAAATCAACTGCAAAAGCTATATGGGTCAAATTGGAGACTCTAAATGAAGGTGACCCTACTATTAAAATTTCTTAACTTGATGGTTATCGGATGAGGTATGAAAACTTGAAGATGGAATAAGATGAAATGATTGCTGCTTTTATGGAGAGCGTTAATGAGATTGTTTTGGGAATTCAATGTTGTGGTGGATCTTTGAGCGGAGATGAAATAGTTTCTAAAGTACTAAGAGCTTTACCACTAGCTTATAAGATGAAGGCTACAATAATTAATTAGTTGAGAACTATGGCAAACACCTATGTTAATAGGGATACCTTGGTTGGGAAGTTATCTGCTTTTGAAATTGAGGAATTTGGACCTTCTGGTGCTGTGAAATTTGAACCTGCTTTTCATGCATCTATATCATCTACCGACAAGAGTGATTGGAAAGATTTATATGTGAAGGAACTAGAGGATATGAAGAAAGAAGATGAACAATTTGAGAAACTTGAAGCCTTATTTGCTAGAAGAGTACCTAAAGGACCGACAGGAAGTAAGTATGAAGGAAAATCACATTTTAAATGCTTTTCATGTAATAAGATAGGTCATTTTGCATCTAGATGTCCTTAAAGGAATTCAAGATTTGAAGAAAGAGCTATAAGATATTTTAGGCCTTACCATGATTACTAGAATAAGCATAAGTACAGGAAAAATAAAGACAAATCATGTTACTATGCGGATGAGGAAGGTGTGACTAATTCTAATGATGAAATGACACAAGATTCAACTAGTGGATCTGGAAATGGAAAGGAATGGGTATTTTTGGCTATCAAGGAAGATGATCCGGTACCTGAAGAGAAGGTCATTGCTGCTAAAATTGAAGACAAGGATGAATGGGTAATTGATAGTGGATGTTCACATCAAATGACTGGAGATAAAATGAAGTTCTTATCTATGCAAAAATTTGATGGTAGTCTGGTTAGATTTGGAGATGACAAAACATGCATGATCAAGGAAAAATGAACAATATCTTTGGATGGTAAGCATAACACTGATAATGTTTATTATGTTGAAGGTTTAAGGCATAATATTTTGAGTGTAGGACAGTTGGTGGATAAGGGATTTCAGTTACAGTTCAAGGATGGAAAATGCAAGATTATCAACAGATCTAGATTGGAAATTGCAACTGATACATAGACTAAAGGTAATATATTTCATTTGAACTCTGGTGAGAAGACATGTTTGATTGCAGAAATGGATGAGAGTTGGATATGGAATATGAGGTTGTGTCATGTGAATTTTGATTGCATTGTGAAGATCAGTTATACTAAGGTAGTTAGAGATATACCTAAGATTGTAAAGCCCTATAATCTGGTATGTAAGGAATGTCAAATGGGAAAGCAAGTCAGAATTTATTTTAAGAGTATGCAAGACAAATTTAATGATGTTCTTGATCTTATTCATACTGATTTGTGTGGTCCTACTAGAATGAAAAGTTTTCAGGGTGATAGATATTTCATGCTAATCATTGATAATTATTCTAGAATGATGTGGGTTATTTTTCTAAGGGAGAAGTCGGAAGCATTTACAAAGTTTAAAATCTTCAAAGCTAAAGTTGAGACAAAGACAAGACTGAAGATTAAATATTTAAGGTCAAATCAAGGTGGAGAATTCACATCTGGTGAATTTAACTGCTATTGTGAGAAGAATGGGATAAGGAGACAGTTGTTTGCACCCCTGAAACATCAATAGAATGGAGTTGTGGAAATGAAGAACATAACTATCTTGGATGTAGCTAGAAATATGATGATGGAAGATAATCTACCTCATATCTATTGGAGAGAAGCTATAAGCATGGTGGTATACACATTCAAAAGAGTTCATATCAAAGGAGATACCGGTAAGACACCTTATGAGTTATGGTTTGGTCATACACTGACAGTTAAGTATTTCAAAATCTTTGGTAGTAAATGTTATATCAAAAGAGATGATTCCATTGGAAAGTTTGATCCCAGATGTGATGAAGGAATATTTCTTGTTTATTCTAATGAAATCAAAGCATATAGATGTTATAACAAAAGATTGCAGAGAATTATGGAGAAAACAAATGTCAAAGTGGATGAGAAAAACATAAGTCAAATCACAACCTATGAGAGAAAACCAATAGTGGAAATGATCATAACTGAACCGGTAGCACCTACACCAGAACAAAATGTTGAACCAGTTACTCTGGTAGTATCAGAAAATTCAACAGTAACTGAAGATCAAGACAGAGGAATAGAAAATCAGAAGACTCCTAGGTATGTAAGGTTGAATCATTCAGAAGATCAAATCATTGAAGACAAAATTAAAGGAGTGATGATAAGAACAAGGTTGGCAGCTAATGAGGTATGTTTTATTTCTCAAGTTGAACCGACATCAATAATTGAAGCTTGTAAAGATGAAAGTTGGATGAAAGCTATGGAAGAAGAATTAAATCAGATAGAAAAGAATAACACATGGACTTTAGTTCCCCGACCTAAAAATAAGAATGTTATTGGAACTAAATGTATTTTTAGGAAGAAAGCTAGATTGGTTTGTAAAGGATATTCTTAGAAGGAAGGAATTGATTATGGTGATACCTTTGCACTGGCAGCTAGGATTGAAGCTATGAGATTATTTCTTGCTTATGTTGCTCATAAGAATTACACGGTTTATCAGATGGATTTTAAGGGTGCATTTATGAATGGAGATCTTGAAGAGGAACTTTATATTAAGCATCTTGATGGATTTTCAATTTCAGATGACAAAAACAAGGTTGGTAGGTTAAAGAAAGATTTTTATGGATTGAAACAAGTCCTTAGAGCTTGGTATGAAAGACTAGATAAATATCTTTTGAAGTTTGATTTCACTAAAGGTAATGTTGACAATAATTTATATTATAAGATCACTGATGATGACATATTGATTATTGAGGTCTTTGTTGATGATATCATTTTTGGAGGTGAAGATAAGTTGTGTATGAAATTCTCTAACAATATGAAGAATGCATTTGAGATGTCTAGGATTGGGGAGATGATATTTTTCTTAGATTTAAGAATTACTCAAACTAATAAAGGTATTTTCATCTATCAAACTAAGTATGCTAAGAGTTTTTGAATAAATTTGGTATGGAAAATTGTAAACTGGTTAGTACTCTGATGGTTACAAGTGATAAATTGACAAAGAATGATGAATCTACATCTGCAAATCCTAATAGGTACAATTCTATGACTGGTGGTTTGTTATATTTAACTCAGACTAGACTGGATTTAATGAATGCAGTTTGTATGGTATCAAGATATCAGAGTGATCCTAGAAAAAATCATGAGAGTGCGATGAAAAGGATTTTTAGGTATTTGTAGGGAACAACTAAGTATGGTTTGTGGTATCCTAAAAATGATGAATTTACATTATCTGCATATACAGATGCAGATTGGGCTAGAGATGTTGATGACCGGAAGAGCACATCTGATGGAGCTTTCTTTATTGGACATAAACTTGTTTCATGGATCAGCAAGAAGCAGTCATGCACTTCTTTATCTACCATTGAAGTTGAGTATGTTGATGCTGCTACTAACTATACAAAAGTTCTATGGATGAAGCAAATGTTGAAGGATATAAAGGTGGATTGTAATGAACCGGTAGTTATTCACTATGATAAGTCTGCTGCTATTGATATATCAAAGAATCCGGTATTTCATTCTAAGACAATACACATATCTATCAAGTATAACTTTTTGAAGGGGAAGGTGGAAGCAAATGAAGTCAGACTGGTTTATGTGAACACTAAAGAGTAGATTGTAGAAATTTTCACTAAACCTTTTCCTAAAGAATCATTTGAGTACTTTAGAGATAGATTGGGGGTTTCTGTCCCTCTGGAAAAGACCCGAGTGATGTTGATTGGCATCAGTCTGGTATGCATTATTAGAGCTATTATTCATTTCAGATTGATGTGGTGGTGCTACTATTCAAGAGGAGTAGTCAGCTGTAAGAATTAGAGGATTTATGACTTTTCTTTGATGTTTATGTTAGATTTCTGGCATTGATGTCAAAGGGGGAGAGATGTATGTGAAAAAAAGAGCATAACAAATATCAGTCAAAAGGGGAGTTTAGTTCAGAACTTCATTGCTATATCATTTTGTGGGAGATTGTTGGTTGTCTTCCATTGGGGGAGACTTGTTTGGCATTTTTTGGCACTTGGATGTTTCTCCGATCAATGCCAAAGGGGGAGATTGTTGGCTATTTGGAGGAATTGATTATGTGTTGCATTGATATTTTTTCATTGATGGCAACACCGACTGTTTTGGTTGTTTACCAGTTTCCGATTGGTTTCGGTAGAGTGGTTGTTTATGATATTGATATGTTGTGATTCGATATGATTTGGTTTGTGGAATTGGTTTGGATTTGTCATTCATGTTATTCAAATGTGTATCACAATCAGTTGGTTCAGCATTTGATGACTCAGGAGCTATCATTTGTTCTAGTAAGCTTTTTGGTCACCGGTAAGGGTTTTACCGGCAGAGCTTTCTTGAAGTTCTTTTGATGCACATGATAAGTGGTGTTGGTGCAGCTTCTAGATGGGTTTCAGGATACTATTGGTTATCTAGTTCATGTTCCATTTCATCAGTGGTGTTGGATTTAGTTTATGACGACCTATTTTGGGTATGGTATTATCTAGGTTATGGACCAGTTTCTGTAACGTGTTGGAGGATGTTCCTGATGCGTTGCCAGGGAGATTTAAGGATTGGTTTACATTGTTTTTGGCCTAAGTCGACTTGGTTGATCATTGGATTGCAAATTTATGTTATGAACTTATTGTATTATATTTTTGGTGGCCGACCTAATTGTTTAGGCCCCAGATAGGTATAAATATGATGTAAGATCTCTTTGAAAATCATAGGTCAAGGTTATAGGTTTATCTGTGTGTGAATAATGTTGTAATCATATACAAATAGTCTGGTTGATCATAGGTGATCAAATTGGGTTTGTAAGAGAGGTTTAAGGCCTCTGGTATTGAGCTTAACTGAAACTGTACTTAGGTATAGGAGATGCTATACTTGCAGTTCACTCTTCTTCCTGGATTGTAGTTCGATGTTTTTGTAGTTAGTGAGGCTCCTTTTTGTGATGAGCAGTGCGCTCTAGGTTGTTGGCCTTCCGGCATAAGCAGGCCCCTCATATTGTAATCACATACTTACTATAGAAGTATTATCTGACTATGGGTTATCAAGTTTTCCATGTACAAATCTTGGTGTCATGTGTTATGGATGGATGGTAACTATTCTGTGATTTATGCTTATGTTTAATTGCTATATTTTTTATTCCTGTATTTGTTCTATGCATTTCGGTATTGAGTTTATGTGTTCTGGTAATAAGTTTTTGAATGCTTAAAGTTCTAAAATCTGGTGACAACTAATTCACCCCCCCTCCCAATTGTCCTCTGGTTATTTGAATTGTCTAACACATCTACAGGACCAAACACGTTAGAATAAATAAGATCCAAAACACCACAAGTTTTTTGAGAACTCGAGTAAAACTGAACGCAGTTTTGTTTTTTCATAAAGGCAATGGTCACATAAATCAAAGTCAAGATTACAATCATTCAAACCTTCAACAAGGTTTTTATTTTTCAACATCCTTAGACCCTTTTCTCCAATGTGGCCAAGCCTTTGCTTCCATAACATAGTCTTCTTTGTAGGTAAATTTTCTTTAGAAGAAAGAGCACCCTTAGGTACCCAAAATCCATTTGCATTTGTTGAAAGGTGAAACATTCAAATCTTCCACAGATTTACTTTTTAAAGAAGTGCTATTACACTCAACAGTGTAGGTGTCTAGCTTATACAAATTGTCTAGCTTGACACCTCTAACAATTACCAGCACCCTTAATCATCTTACACCTTGCTTCAGATAAGACTGCCTGCACACTCGCATCTATCAGTTTTCTTATAGATAACAGATTTTGTTTTAAACCAGGGATATGCAACACACCATTAATCATTTTTATTCTACCATAAGAAAACCTAATTCTAACTTTACCTCGACCAATAATGTCTAAATGTGAATCATCACCCAAGTACACCTTACCTCCATTAAATTATTCATATTCATAAAACCAATCTCTATTGGATGTCATATGAAAAGATACACCTAAGTCAATTAACCAAGCATCATTACTTGCATGAGTTGCCAAAGCTGCAATAAATGCATCACCATCTTCCTTCTTGGACAGAATTAGAATCAATCTTCTTCTTTTTCTACTTCTTTTCTTCTTTGTAGTCCTTACAAATGTGACCAGGTTTACTGCAATTCCAACAAATGACTTTGGACTTTCCAGGAGATTTTGATCTGCCTCTTGATTTGTACTTAACACGCTTCTCATTCTTCTAGCCTTTTTCTTTAGGTCTTCCACGGACAGTTAGGGATTCCTTCAAACTATGGGATACCTTCCTGCACATCTCTTCACCAAGTAGGGCACACACCACATCTTCAGACTTCAAAACAATAGATTTACTACCGATAACCATAACAATAGAATCCCATGAATCAGGCAAAGAACAAAGCAAGATCTGGGATTTCTCCTCTTCATTCATCTTAATGTTGACAAATACTACATGATCCACCAACATATTGAATGCTTCTAGGTGGTTTGCAACTTGTCCACCCTCTTCCATCTTCAAGGAGTATAATTTATTCCTCAAGAAAATATGATTTAATAAAGATTTCACTTGATATATTTCACAAAGCTTAGTCCATAACTTCTTTGTAGTGTTTTCTTTATGGACATTGATCAAAACATAGTGTGTCAGGTACAGTCTGATTAGACCTTTGGCTTTTTAGTTCATAACATCATACTAAGTTGTCGCATTAGGATTTGAGGGCCTTTGGACAGTCACATCAATGGGACCCCATAGATCTCAATCTACTGTTAGATATTCCATCTTTAGCTTCCACATCTCAAAATTTGTTCCATTAAAAATTTCTCCTCTATTTTCACTGACGAACTTTTGATCTGAAAATTCTTGCAACAAGACCAAAATGTGTCTTCTACAAAAGCTCCCACTCAAATATGGATTTGTTCAAAAAACCCAACAACCCACAACTAAAACCAAAGGTGATCAAGATCTGATACCAATTGTAAGGAAGTTAAGTAGTGGAACAACTTCCTACACTAACCTTGAGAGGAGGGTATTGTAAATTTTTTTATAGATTACAATATAAATTTACCACTAATCAAAAATAGATTACAATATACTTGTAGAGAAATCTCTTCGTAGGAGTACCACTAATCAAAGATTTAGAGGTAACTCAATAGACATAAGACTCTACACACAACCTCTATCTCACGCACCTCATATATAAGAGATACAGTACAAGAAATCATCAAAGGGTATTACAAAACCATGGGCTAAAACCACCCAATAAGGTGTAGCTGACCTTATCTCCCTTCTAGATTCCCTATGGCACGTCCCTTCCTTTTTATAGCTCATTTATGTGTCCGATGTATTTTATATTTCCTATTTCAAGAGTACAAACTTCTAGAGGCCATAAATGGAGAAGCGTGTGTCTTATTAACAAACCGTTTGAAGCACCGAAAAGCTCGTGAAAATTTCTATTGAATCACATATTTTTATGCCATTTACGCCCACTTTTTTAGGGAATTTAGGGGCCTCTAAAGTCTTCAAAATGAAATTTAAACCTTTTATTAGACCCCTCCAAATGGTAAATTTAATATCTTCAAAACTATTTGTGATCTTGCGATGTAACTTTACCGGAATGTTGATCTAGCCAACCAAAAGCTTCGGGGAGAATTTCACACCATGATGTGCTCAAATGAAAACTTACTATAAATAGTAACCTCATGTAAATGCAAGGTTGAGACACCATTTTCCCAACAAAAAATACCTCACAAATTTCCCATTCCTCTAATTCCTTAATAGGTATAGCCTCCTCCTGATTCAAATCCAAAGTAAGTCCCTGGTCTTGGATCAAGCGAATGATATAATCTAGCTAGTCTAGAGCAACCTTTTTACTGAAGTGCAAGTTTCCAAAACACTGCCTATTCCACCTCCTAAGCTTGTATTTCACATATTGCAATATTTTGAAAAATAAATACATAGCCTTTCCATTAAAAGGATTTCCTTCATACTATCAAACACCAACTAAATTCTAAAGAGAAAGATCATGTAACCACATAAGTTGAAACTTAAAAGAAAGGTTCTTTGAAGTTATAGAAGAGACCACTGAGATTTTGATTGGCCAATGATGAAAGCCTCTTCAGTCCAAGATCTTTGAGCTAGTAGTCCATCTATCCCCCATCCATTAACAAGAGACAAGGAATCTATCAAGTTTCTCAGAGATTGCATCCACACTACTTTTCATGTTGTTCCAAGTAAATATGCCATTATTGGGCTTCACATGAATAACATTCAAAAATTTCATATTATCATTAAGGAGGATGGAACAAGAATCTAATTTAGCCACCCCCCTCTTTTTTCCTCCAATTTACACACTACATTGAATTCACCATCCATAATCTAGGGGAGAAAGGGAGCCAAAGAGAGGACAAAGCTAATGTGGTCCTAGAGTTGTGATTAACCCAAAATATCAGTAGGAGCATAAACATTATTAAAAAGACAAACTTGTCTTGAATTCAAACAAGAAGCAACCATATACATAGAACAGATAATTGAAATCCACCACTAAGGGACAATCTTCCTAGGATCTAAAAAACAAGCTATTCCACCAAAACTGCCATGAGCACCAACACACTCCCAAGCTCCATGAGACCAAATCCTGGGAGCTTTATTTTCCATACCCTGCATTGTCAATTTAATTTCTTGAATAAAGATAATGTTAAGAAAATGAAAAACAAACAAATCCCTAACAACCTTTTGTCTAAGGATGTTGTTCAAACCCCTCTTATTCCATGATAAAATAATCATTTATAAGGATGGAAGAAATGGGAATCAATGGGTTTCACTGACCCAAAGAACCAATGTATCCCCAATATTTTTTTACCTTCTCCTAATCTGTCTTCCTTCCACTCCTTTAAGGTTTCTGCAAAGGCCCCCTTTTAACTTGGGGTTTTACTTAATTAATGCCTAAAGCTCAAGAATCCCTATTTCTCTTTCTTGATACCAAGGTCTCCTTCACTAAAGGGGTAGAAAAAACTACCAAAGCTACATTGTCTTTCAAAGCCACAGTCCCACTAGGTTTAGATACATTTGGAATCTTAGGCGGTAAATTTTTATCTATTTGCCCATCCTACTGCTCCACTATAAATAATTTTTTATTTTCATTCCCTTTATTCTCTTCCAATATCAATCCTATAATTTTAGCTCCCGAGGATAATTCAACTAGAATTTACTCTTCCTAGACCAAGTCATCTAAAACCTCAAACTAGTTAAAATTCTCGTCATCTTGTCTATATATTAGAGTTCTCTTCTAACCTCTTCCCTTATTGCAAGGTTTAACATGAATGAAACCCTCCTTATTAGAAGCCCATTTAGATAAGGAACCCTTCCCCTCATCCACTTCAGGGTCAAAATTGGAAGGGACATTAGATGTTGAAGAGGTTGCCTTAAATCTAGGGAAACTCCTTTATAAATGTCCATACTCATTATAGATTCTATGCCTGAAAGGAAATGTCTCATAATTCAATTGTTGAATCCAGGATGAACTAAACTAGATTTCTATAGAATTTGATAACAAGTTATTTAAATAAATTTCAACACATGCAATCATAAGAAATTACCTTTTTGTCCTGATTTTGAGCAGAGCCAACAAGTTTTCCTAGCAGAAGATCAATGGAGTGGAGAATGTCACCTCTCCAAAACTCAAGGGGGAGTATTGGAAGACAAACTCGAATAGAAACTCTTGAGGGAATCTCCTCTATAGAATTAAACCCCACATGTCAATGTTTGACAAAAACCCAACCTGAGTAAAGAAAAATGGGACTCCTTCAAAAGATTTATTTATATCTTCCATGCTTGAGAATACCACCAAAAAAAAAATTTCCACGTCCCCTTCAGGGTTCCAAACTTGTCCCACCAAAGAATTCAGGACAAGTAGATAAAATCAAAGCCCCATGAACTTGTCAATGAGAGCACGATTTCTCTAATACGTAACATCATTCGGAACTACTTTTGGTTAAGTCACCAAGACATGATGCTCTTGACATCTCTCCAAACACCCATTCACCTTTTTATTTTATTTTAGGAACTCCTTTCAAAGAAGTAGCACCTTCACCAAAATTTTTGCCTAGATGATCCTTAGCACTTGCATGCAAAGGAGGATCTAAAAAATCCATAGTTTCAGAGAGCACCTAAATCGAGGAAGCTCTATGTTGAGCCATACAAACGGCATGAGGACAAAAATCTGAGTCCCACCTTCCCAACACAAATTAGTCTCCAAAACCCCACAAAAAAACCTATCTTCAAAACCCACTAAATAATACACAACATTGCAAAGAAACTCACACAAATCACTGCAAAAACTTCCACCAGTAGAATTATTTCTTATCCACAAATAAAGAGGGACCCCCATCGTTGACCACTCCTCCCAACACACCAAAATAAACTCCCATCTCTCACAACACTAGCACATAGACAACAACTAGGATAGGAAAACCCTGACCACTATGTGATACCCTTTGCAGACCACCATCGCACCCTCAAACCTTTCATTGTGGCTTTGTCATCAAGTGAGATGATTATTCAATTGTTTATAGTATTAGTTGCATAGAACTAGTATGATAACTATAAAAAAATCAAGAAAGATAAATATTAAAAGTAAAACGATATGCTTGGACATATTTACTTTATTAAATAAATTGTATAGTTTTCATTATGAAGAGGAAAGATCAAATCACATACAGGAAAATTATGTATTTGTTATTGCATGGGGTAATATGTACGATTAATTACATAAAAACATATAAGGAATGATTGCATTAGAGTTATTATTGCAAAGGAAGAAAGAGTAGAAATGCATAATGTATGTTTTTAATTGTTTTGCATGTGTGTTTAGGAAAGCTTATGTAAACACATAAAAAATTCTCATTAAAAGTGTCCTCTTAAATTAACTTAATTTTTCTTACATCATCACGTGGATCCATTGTTCAATAATCCTATTTTCTATTATTATATTCATATTATCCATTATTTTATAATATTCATAATATTATTATATTTCATCATTATTCATTAAAATTCATATATTCAATTATTCTCCATTAATTCATTTAATTTATTAATATATTATAATATTAAAACCATTTTCCAAATCTCTTACATATCCAATCCATCCTCTATTTATCTTGTTTCATTCCCACCTATTACACTCACCTAATGAATATGGGATCACTCAGACCTCCAAACCAATATTTTATACCACATTCATACTACAACCTAGATCCACCTTGACAATAACTATTTAAACCCAACCCCTTCTCTCATTTCAAACATCTAGCATTTAGTTAATCTTTGGTATTTTGCATTCTTGTTATCTCGCATTTTGCTTCATCTTTCAATCATCTTACATTCATCATTCTTAATCTTCACTTCCTCATAGCCTTTTTTGTGTGCTTCTCAGAGCAATATTGTTACAAAACACAAAATCTTGAGGAATATGAGTGCAATGGAGTAGGTTTTTAATAGCATGCATGTGTGTTTTTAGATTAGATATCCATATTTGGATGTGTGTGACTTGCAGAAACTCCATTGTGGATGTTGGATGTTTTGGATCTTTGATTCAAACCCATTTCCTCCATCTTCAATTGGCACACTCGGTGTGTTGGGACTTCAAAAAAATTATCAAATTTTGAAGGCCCAGGTACAAATTTTTATTTTTGCACTAAGAATGCACCTTGTTGAATAGGCTCAAGTAGCTCATTTTGGGAGCCTATATTTTTGCACGAGTGAATTGTCATAAAAAAAATTCTCAAGAAATTGTAATGAACCTTAAAAATATGCCATATGTCCATTTGCAACCTCCCATAATTAGTTTTGATGAGTTTTGAAGTCTCCTATGGACGTTCAGAAGTTGGGGTTGTTGTTTGCACCTTTTGCAACTATAGTGTCCTTCCCTGATTTGTCCTTCTTTTGGTGCATTGGTAGACTATATTGCTATAGCTTAGACTTCTTTGAGATGCTTTTAGTGGATGTTTATGGATTTTACTAATGATTTGGATGCTTTATTATGGATTTGGGACATATTATAATGCATTTGATACTATTATTTCATGTGGATTATGACATTATGGATTTTTATATGGGTTATTATGATGATAGGTGCTCACTTGATGACATATATGTATCTCTTTCTATGTGTTGTTTAATCTCTTTCACGATGATTTGAGGACATTTTATGATGTGCTATCCCTATTTCATGTTGTGAGATTTATTATGATATTGCTTGATTGTGTGTGAGTGTCTTCTATTGTCTTCGTGATAGGGATGATGTCACATCACTCATTGCGAGCAGGATGTGCCATTGTGATTCTCTATCACTTGCATGTACTATATATATTATCTATGTTGTATCGTGGCTTTGTGGATGCAGGATTTGCAGGTACCAAACATCGACTCCACCTGACTTCAAAGGTCTGAGCGTGTCTTATCCCAATGGCAAGTTGATCCAAGATGACATGAAATCCCATTCTACACTCTAGGTTTAAGATTGATTACCCTTGTCAGTCTTGTCTGAGTTGTAGTTCGGTGTTGAGTGATCTCTTAAGTTGTCTTTTGTTGGTATGTTTGGAGTGTTGTATGTATGGATTGGTTTAATTATTAATTTATTAAGTAATTTATATAGTTTAATAATGTTAAATTAAATCAATATGTTTATATGGTTTATAATAATAAAAGAAATCTAAATAGTTGGAAATAATTAAATAAATAAATATTTGGTAAATGATCTTATAATCATTGGAAGTTTATTATTATTTATGGGATTTTTGAATTATTATTGATATTATTATTAATATTATTTTTTAATAAATAAGGCTTTGATATTTAATTAATTAAATAGCCTTTGATTATATTTTATTGTGACTTTAATTTATTTATAAGCCTTGGTTTATTATATTTATTTATTGGGCTTAATATTTAATTGTGCCCATGGGTATTATTTTATTGATTGATTTATTATTTACCTCTTGGGTTGATTAAATATTATTTTGCCTACCCTTTCATGTGATTGGTTGAATTATTGGGTAAGTAAATTAACTATCATTTTATTCATATTTACCTTGGAGTTTGATATGGGTTGGTAAGGAATATTATTTTGTTTATTATTTTGATTGGCCGACATATTCTATGGTTTGGGCTTGATTTTCTATTTAATGGGTTTTTTGTGCATTCACCCCGGTTGGTTTTCGAGAAGAATTTTCTGCATAATCGACTTGGCTTTGAATTTTGGTTTCTTGAGGATTGTTTTGGTTGTTCTTCATAAAACTCTTGGCCATAACTTCTATTTTCTAGGTTGGGAGATTCTTTCTCTTGCATTTTTAGTTTAAAAAAGTTTGTCTGCGTCGTGCTCTCTCGGGAGTTTTGGAGAAATAATCATATGGTTTTGTATAGTTTAAAGTTTTAATTTATGTTATTAGCATTATATACTATAGTTGAAACTATATAAGATTAAGGAAGATATTTTTATTGTGGTTGTATGCAGCCATGAATGGTCGGTACTGTAGATATTGTCTGTGTATTATTGCCCTGTAATCTTGGCTTCCTGTGAGTTATGTTTTGTTAAGGCTTGAGATCTAGTCTCTGTCTTATCCTTGTTGTTGGTTGGGGTAGTCAAATTTTTGTTTATTCACTATAGTATGCCTACATTTTTGGTTCAATGCCGAGTCGACCATGTTTGGGAAAATCTTTTATTTCAGCTTATGGTTTGGCATTTTACTTATGTCATTCGATTTCTATGGTTAGGGCATTTCTTTTGAGTCTTCGTTTGTGAATTTTTGATACTTGGTTGATTTTATTTTACTCTCGTAAGTTCATTATTTCTATCTATATATCTGAGTAATTGTGCTGAAACTACATATGCGCTAACCCGTTGATCATTTGCATTGTTTTCCTTGTCAAATGTGTTATCTTGTGTCTCATTTGCATTGTAGAGTAATGCAGTAGCACTGAATCCTTATGTATGCGCTAAAAAATTATGTATGTGCCATATTTTTTTATGTATATGTGTTGTCTTATTTATCATATTTGATGTTTTGTATGTCAAAAGTGCTGTAGAAACTTGTATAAGCACTAAACAATGAGGTAAATGCACCATTCTGGCATTTTTCTGTGTTTTGAGTCTTTTTTTCCATATTTTCTGAGTTCAGTTTGGGTTTTTTCTTAATTTTAGTCATTTACAGGGGTCTTTTGAGAGGCTATGTTGTGTTTTCTGAATACTCTTGGATGTCTGGAGTAAGATTTGATGTGTTATTTGATCACTTGTATTGTTGCAAGAGGAGTGATGTCTTTCTATGGATTCTTTTCTCTATGATGTTGTGTGGTCTATGTGACCTATGTGATATACATAATTGGTTCTGGTGCATTTATGATGGTCTATCTTGGTTAGCTGGATAGTGTATTAAGAGTTTCCTTATTGATTTCTTATGTTGTTGAGGCCTAGATGCATGATTAGGGGGAGTGGGCTTCCATGAGTCTATTGAGGTCATGAGGAATGGGCTACTAGGATTCTTGAAGTAGGAGAGTTAGGGTCTATACCATTTGGATAACTCATTGGAGGTTTTCCATTGTAACAGTTAAGTGATAACATAATAATTAATACTAGGTGGGTTGGGTAGAGTAACTCATCTAAGAAAGATAATAAATGTGTTTTTTGGTACCCATCTCATGGATCGAAAAACCATAGTGAGTTGGAAGATCTAGTAACTAGTTAAACCGAACTCCCTTATTTTGTCAAAGGTTGAGACAGTTTCACATGTGTATCCTATGTGGTAGCATGTTGAAACTATTTCCCTACATGTTGATCCTAGTTCCTTACACCTTGTTGATGAGTCACCTCTGGAGGTCTCTTGGTTGTTTGGTATGTTTCCCTTAGTTATGTTAGAGTTGCTTCCTCTTTGGTTGATAGGTGTCAGCTTAGATCTAGAGTGTGTGTGGGATCTTGTTCCATATCCTAGCACAGGGGGTGGTTCCTTTGGTTCCACATGGTTGGGTGGCTGGTGTCTTTCTTCCATTGGGATGTTCTTCAGTGCATGTTTTTCCTGGATGCTTTGCGTGGATGTGGATCTCTTATCTCTTCATGTCATGGATGGATATTTGTAGCAGCTTATTGATCATGATTCATTAGACACATAGATGTAATTGTATTTGAGGGATATGATCATTATTGTAAAGGACATTGTACTCATGAATCTAGTAGATGTAATAGGGAAAATGATGTATCATATATATCTTGAGAATGATTCATTAATTGGAAATATTGACATTGAAATATGGATGTGTACCTTGTATTTAGATGATGTAATTAGTTCATATTGCAATGGTTAATAATGTTGGCAATTGACACTCATTGGACTCATATGTTGTCATTGATGGCAACAAGATTCTATAGAAGACATATACCAGCATATACTAACATTGGAGTATTCAGGGTCATCACCGACACTAGCACCAACATCCAACACTTCAGTGAAGCCGACATCAGTCTAGGATCTGAAGGAAGTTTTATTTGTAAAATAATTTTATAATTACTATATTGGGCCGACACTGAATATCTTTTGTAATATATTGTAAGCCGACATAAGGCATATTGTTTGTAGAGGGTATATGTTAGTCTGTTAGGTCATTTTGATATATGATATGATAGAAGAATAAAGTGATGTGAAGGATATGTATTTAGGTCATTTGTATGAGAAAGTAATATCATGCAATGATCAGTAGATGGTTTGTAAATAATTCTTGGAGGAAAGGAGATACTGGTAAAAGGGTTCAAGGTTTATGAACCGGTACAGAACAAATCTATAACTGGAACTCTTTTTGGCATTGCAGATGCATTTTGTGAGTTCACCATTACTATTTTATCTTAACAAAAGCTTGTAGTCAGTGAGACTCTTTTGTGTTGAGTAGTGTGCTCTAGGCAGTGTGACTTCCTGCATGTGCAGGCCCCCATACTATGTAATATCTTTCATATGGCCAATGAATTGATATTGTGGGTCACAAATCCCACCGTGGTTTTTCCTCTTTGAGGTTTTCCACATATAAAATTTAGTGTTATGGTGTTTATTCATGTACCTGGTTTATTTACTTCATGTTATATGTTTCTTCATTTAGTGGTTTATATGTGTATGTTATAAAAGGTTAAAATCTTGTTTTATCGGCAAAACACTGATTCACTCACCCCCCCTCTCAGTGTTCTTAGATTCATTGTATTCCAACAATTGGAATCAGAGTCTGGTACCTTGGAATAAGTTTAAAAGCTTGAGGAAGAGCTTGAAACTGGAATCATTGAACATGGTTGTGGAAAAGCAACTTGAGATGGCACTTGAGGATTATGATGCTGAAAGGTTGAGGAACTTAAAGATGCAAAATGAATTGAATTCTGCTAATGAATTCATTCTTGTTCTTCAAGAAAGGTTATCATCAGCTCAAGGTAGGAGGGAGGAACTTTTGCAAAACCAGGATGATGAAGAGAAAAATGCACTTAAGGAACAATGTTAGAAATCGAGTCAAGCAAACATGCTCATGGAATGAAATGCAAGACTTTACTATGAGGATATCAAAAGATATTGAGGACAGAAAGAAGAAGGAAGAAAATCTTGTTGTAGCTCTGAAGGAAAAATTTGAAGAAAGTGGAAGATTGACTCATGAAAATAATCTGTTGAGAACAGATTTGGTACAATCTCGAAATAATGAACAAGAGCTTGAAAGACAAATAATGACTCTAAGAGATGATCTGACTACTGCAAGTGAGTATAAAGAAAAATTCAGTATTAGTGTTGCATAGTTGGATGATTTATTGAAAAGGCAAAGGTAGAGTGAAGATTCTAGAGGACTTGGATTTGTACAAGGTGAAAGCTTCGGTACTACAAATGAAGATCAAACAACCGGTATGCAGAACTCATCAGACCATAGGAAATTGGTCAGGAAATCTAATTCTTACAAATTCAATGGTAGATGCTTTGTTTTTAATAAATTTGGGCATATGGCTAAATAATGTAGAAATATAGCAAATCAAAACTACAATTATGTTCCCGGTCAATGCACAAATTGCAAGAAATATCATCATAAGTCAAAAGATTGCAGAATGAATGTTAAATGTCATGCATGTGGAAAGTTTAGACATTTGGCTAATCAATGTAGATCAAAGAATGACACCAGATTTGTCAAAGCAATTCAAAAGAACAATGTTGCATGTCATGCATGCAACAAAATAGGTCATATTGCTAAGTACTGCATAAGCAAGACTAAACTGGTTAGCAATGACAAAGAAAATGAGAAAGGAAAGAAGAAGGTAGATGAAATACAACAAGATCACACCAAGAGATGGGTTAGAAATTTTGAAGAACCAAGTGGAGATGCAACTACACCGGTAATTGCACCAGTAACTCCACCGGTAGACTAGAGCATTCCTGCACCGACAGGAAATTCAACAGGTAACTAAGGCATACACCTTAGGGGTTGGAAAATTCATTTCAAATCTTGCATATTACCCAGAAGAGATCTGGAGAGTTGTATTGATCATTGATGGAGGTTTATTCGACATAAAACTGTGAAACTGATATCCGGTAGGGTAGACCACTAAGCATTTATGATTGTGAAGGATTAGGGTTTACTTGCTGATAAAAAGGGAAAATGGACTCATTTTCACTCACCCAACCAGAGTGAAGCAAAGGTGAAACATAGGAGATCAAGAGAGAGAAAAGGCATTCTAAAGGATTTCTAGCAGTTATCTAAGAAGTGATCAAGATCTTCAAACCGACAATCATTTTATAGGTATTTCTTTGAAATGGCATCCAGATAATCATCTGCTCCTACTTTCATTATGAATCCCACTATTGTTGAGGTTAAGGATAGGCTTAGACCTGTTTTCAAGGAACTTCCTCAAATTGTGATGAAGGAAGACTCTATTGGCTCATTTTCGAGGGTTCTGATGGCGTGGTTTATGTGGAATATGTCAGGGCCTATATTCACTACACATTGGAGGATTTAGGCACTAATGAAATCAAGGGAATGTATCAATCTGTGATACTAGGAAGCTCTGGAATAATCAAGCCTGAATATCAAATCATTGAAGACCTAGGGTTAACCAGAATCCTGTATATACCGGAATTCAAGGATGAAGTTATTAGATATGTTCTGAGCAGGGTCCATAATGAATTCATCTGGCTGGACCAACCTCACATGATCACCAAGGAAGTAATTTAGGTAGTCACTGACTTACCCAAAGTTGGACAGGAACCAAGAAAGAAGATCTCCAACACTAAGGTTGAAAATCTCACCGGTGCAACCCATGATGGAATATCATTGAGGGTCAGGACCATTAAAGATACATATTTGAAATTTGCCATGATCATTGGCTATAAGGTAACTCAATCAAGTCGATTGAAATCTCTTGCCAGTTCCTGTATCCATGTTGCATACCAAATGATAAATAATGACGCAAAGTACAATTTGTGTGAATGGTTAAGAAGTGAATTAATGTTGAATCTTGGAAAAATCAAAGGTGTTAAGAAAGGAACATTCTGGTTTGGCATTTACCCTGCAAGCCTTCACATTTACCCTCAAACACAAGAAGGGAGTCAAGAACAAAGTTGCAGATGCTTTGAGTAGAAGAGTCTTGACTGTAAACCAGATCAAGATGGAGAGTGTTGGTATTGATTCCTTGAAGAGTATGTATGTTGTTGATGAATATTTTGGAGAAATATACAAAGTATGTGAAACTTTGAGTGATCGGTATCATATGGAGTTTTCTAAGTTTTTGATACAAGATCAATTGTTGTTTAAGGGAGAGTAGTTGTGTATTCCTAAATGTTACATGAGGTTGAATATTATTAGGGAGAAGCATTGTGGAGCTATGACAGGTCATTTCGGTCTTGACAAGACCCTAGACCTTGTGAAGAGACATTATTTTTGGCCTAAATTGCAAGCAGATGTGAGAAAGTTTATGGAAACATGTGTCAGATGTCAGAAAGCCAAGGGGAAGTCTATAAATGCAAGTTTATATCAACCTTTACCCATTCCTTCTAGGCCATGGGAGAGCATAAGTATGGACTTTGTGTTGGGTTTGTCTAGAATAAGGAGAGGATTTAACAATGTCTTTGTAGTAGTGGACAGGTTTAGTAAAATGGCTCATTTCTTGCCGTGTAAGACTTCTTGTGATGCATCATATGTTGCAGACCTATTCTTCAAAGAGATAGTCTGGATACATGGATTTTCCCTAAACATTGTTTCAGACAGAGATGTGAAGTTCATAGGTCACTTTTGGAGGTTTTCTTTGGAAGAAGTTGGAAACTAACCTATCTTTCTCATCCGCCTACCATCCTCAAACGGATGGGCAAACTGAGGTTGTCAATAGGTCATTAGGAAACCTATTAAGGTGTTTAACAAGGCAACATAGAGAGAAGTGGGATAAAATTTTGTCATAGACATAATTATCATACAATGACACCATAAATAGGAATACTAGTAAATCTCCTTTTCAGATTGTTTATGACATACACCCAAGGGGAGTGTTGGAGTTAAGAGATTTACCCAAAGAATAAGCCATTAGTGCAGATGGTGAGGCCTTTTCATCAGCCATTAAAGAGGTTCATGACCAAGTCAAGTCTCATCTCCAACAATCTGCAGTGAAGTATAAAGCTCATACTGATAAGAAAAAGAGAGATGTATAGTTTAGTGTTGCGGATTTGGTATGAGTACATTTGAAGAAGGAGAGACTACCAAAAGGCAAATACACCAAACTCATGCAAAAGAAGATTGGACCATGTCAGATAATGAAGAAGTGTGGAAAAAATTCCTATGAGATCCAACTTCCTCCTGATCTTGGATTATCACCTATTTTTAATGTGTGTGATCTTACACTTTTCAAATGTACTGGCAATGTTGAAGAAGAACCAATGCAGGTTGCAGCAGACAATGATCTTCCAAGGTAGGAATCACCTAAGTTGGGCAAATTGATTGACACTAGAGTCACAAAGAAGACAAGGAACAAGGAGTACATTAAGTACTTGGTGGCTTGGTAGGATAAACCAAACTCTAAGGCAGTTTGGATGACAAGTGAGCAAATATCCAATCATGGTGTAGATTTACAAACTCTGATCTTAAGTGGGCTTGAGATCTCTTCTCCTAGGGAGTATGGTGCAGGAGAAACTCATCAAAAAGATATTCATGACCCTAAGGATGAAGACTAGGACCATTAGGATGTGTTAGAGTGTCTTTTGTTTCATGTATGCAAATAAACCCCACCGTGTAAGCCCATGTCACCAATTAAGCAATTTGAGAAGCCAATTGGGACAATGTGGTAAAAAGGGGTAGTAGATGGTTTAGATTTATGTTTTATAGGTTTTAGAAAAATTTTATGTGTTTTTGGTTGGTCCATGTGTGTGGATCCCAACCTTAGGAAGTATGACAACTTTTTGTGCAAAATTGCAACAATGCAACTTTTGAGTGCAAAAGTGCAACTTTTTGTAATTCGGTTGGGGGAAGTCTTTCAATGGCTCCAACCTACTCCAAATTCAGTGGAAAATATTTGGAGAGTTGTATAAGCCTTTTGGTATCAATTCTCAAGGAGGTTGATGTTGGAGTTGGAGTTTATGAAGCAATAATACTCAAAATACTTTAGTTTAATGAGAAATTCTGAGTTTGCAGGTGTTGTACATGACTGTACGGATTGGTTTGAACCCCCACCATCCTTGGAGTAGATAGAGAGATTAATTATCTTTATTTTTGTGGTGTTATGAGGTCTTAAATATTTTGGAGTAGAGAGAACCCTTCATTTTACTGACTGTGACCTGAAAATTGAGGGTTTGGAGAGGGTTTTGAATCAAAATGGCTTTAACTTGCACTCCAGTCCATTAGAAGAATCTTCCTTTGGAGGGATGTAGTATAAGAATTTTTTATTTTAATTTTTTTATATTTTTTTGCAGGGGAGACCTTTTTGTGTGGAGAAAAGAACAAGTTTAGGTAGGCATCTCTATGTGACTACCTAGGACAAGTTTTAGGACAATCATCATAAACTATCTTAGCAATAGATTCTAAGCATGAAACCTAAGAATTATAAGTTTATCACTACCCCCCACATTTCCATTAAGTTTATTTTTCATTTGGTCTACCGGTAAGGGTAGTTTCTTTGGAAAATAGGGCTAATTGCCCCTATTAGGTCTCTTAGCCTCTAAAGGAAGCAGACCTTATATTTATAGATCCAACCAGACCATTTTGGGGATCATTATATCTTCCAAAAGGGTGTCCTAAATTATAAGTTTTTTGTATTGTTGTGTGGAACATTTTTGAGTTAAGGTCTTTTCTATCGTCAAATAGGGCTACACACCTAGGGGGTAGGTTTACAAAGGAGGTATAAGGATTTGATGCCCAAGATCAAAAATAGTGATTGAAAGAGGTCTTAGATGTTATGTGTTGACCAAATTCAAAATCCAAAGGAGTAGGGATCACCGGTAAAGCATGTTTGAAGAGTTGAAGCCTTTTACTCATCTTGAGCAGGCCTAAGACTAGGGAATGTGTTTGTAGTTTCATCCAAGGTGTAGAGTCCTTCCTTGTAGGACCCTTGTGAGTAGTTGAAGGGTCACTAGACTAACCTAATTTGGGCTTGTTATTAGGAGTTTGGGTAGGCCTCTACATTACTAATTATTAGAAAGGTCGAGAAGAAAGGTATTGTTGTGAAGGTATGTGAAAATGGCACCATACCAAGCGGAATCAAGACCAGCGATACATATCATCTTGATAGGAGTGATCTCATATGAGGAAAACAAAAGATTATCAACCAAGAACTCACAACGGGTCTCATTTTATGGTAGATCAATCACTGAAGCAATAGTAGCCATGGCATCTATAGCTTGATTGTTATCCCTTGGAATCTGCTCAAAGATTATCTCTGTGAAGTATTGTTTGAAGTCATCTACCATTTTCCTATAAGGAAATAATTTTTCATCTTTTCTCTGTAGTCATCATTTGCTTGACAAATTACTAGTTGACAGTCCCCAAAATATGAAGTTCCTGGTGTTCGGATCTAAGAACACTGAGAGGGGGGGGGTGAATCAGTATTCTACCGGAATGAACAAATTTTAACTTTCTAGACCATGCATATATATATATATATATATATATATATATATATATATATATATATATATATATATTGGTAAACAAATAAACATATAGAAAGAACCAAATAAACCATCCACATAAATGAACACCATAACACATAGAATTTATACATGGAAAACCTCAATGAGGAAAAACCACGGTGGGATTTGTGGCCCACAATATCATTTCACTGGCTATATGAAAAGATATTACATATAATAGGTACTTGCACTTGCAAGAAGGCACACTGCCTAGAGCACACTGCTCATCACTAAAGAGCCTCACTAACTACAAGCTTTTTACCAAAGTAAATTACTGAAAAATGAACTCAAAAAGGCATCTACTATGCTAAATAGAGTTCTGGTTCTGGTTCTGCTCTGTACCGATTCATAAACTCTGAACTTCTATCGATATTACTTATCATCAAAGAATTATTTCCAAGCTATCTACAGATAATTGCATGATTCACATACAAAATTATCATATATTTTGCATTATATAGTTCTGCTATACCCACACATGTCATATTTCTCTCTATCATCTGTCACCTCTATAAATTGACCTAGCAGACTCACTTATATACCTATTACACATGATATGCTTTATGTCGGCTTACAATATATTTACAAATGATATTCAATGTCGGCTTAAAATATATTTATAAAATATTTATTAAGTAAATTCTCTTTGATGACGGCTTCCAATGAAGTATTGATGGCGGTGTCGGTGTAGCCCTGAATGCTTCCAATGTTGGTATCTTGTTGGTATATTCCTCCTAGTGCCAATTTGTGACTTTCATCAGATCTTGCTACAATCAATGATAGCAAAATGAATCCAATAAGTGTCAATTTCCAACAATCTCCCCCTTTGGCATTAATGGCAACACTCATGTGAAAAATGGATCCCCTATCAGTGTGCTCCCCCTGAGCAATACGCTCCATATACTTCATCTGATAACATTTTCCCTAATATTTTTCACATATATACATACTCCCCCTTTGAAATTAATTCCAAAGTTCGGTGAAAGAGTTGGAAAAAAGAATATTGTTAGTGTCACTAGAGCTTAGCCATCTTCAGGATTTCCGCATATGCTTTTTGTAGCAACTGAAGATATGTATCCCGGCCTGATTTGAAAGTATCAAATATAGATACAAGTCCACTTAGTAAGTGGGCAATTGTTTCCTTCTCCTAGATATTTGTCGGTGTGGTTTTTGCTAACATATCCATGCATTCTCTCTTGTGAACACCCAGTGAATCAAGTCTAGGGCTTACCAATCCTCTTAGATTTCTTTCTCTCCTTATGATTTTATCTTTCTCCTTCTCAAAAGAAAAAACTTGGTTCTCCAAGGACAAAATTTGTCCATCAATAGATGTAGTAAATGCAGTCAATCCATCAAAAGTATTAGAAATATTAGCCATTTTGTCATATAACTCTTTCAATTTGCTATCTACATCAGCTGTAAGACTTCCTATATTACAACATATTCTGTAAATATTAGTGCATTGTTTTAAACAAATCTCAATGGGAATAAGTTTGTCTTCTATTTTCTTCTTCCCTGTTTCTATGAGCTAACCAAAGGTTCCTCTTTTTGTTGTAGAAAAACTATCCAAGGCCTGTCAGTCCACAATCGGTCTCAGAGATTGAAAATTATTTGATATGTGCTCTGTTAAAGTCTTGAGCTTACCGGAAGAATTTACTCCATCCTCAAACTGATAGTCAGGCATTAGTTTATGTAGTACAGAGACTAATTTATCAATTAACCCTTTATCCACAATCCCTTACTTTAGTAATTTCTAAGTGGCCATGATCATTAATTTTGTTGGACTCAACTTAGAGACTGATTTCTTCTCAACCTAAGAAGTGTCAATTGTTGAAACTCTTGCCAGGGAATCAATTTTACCTACCAGTATGGACTCAATTGATTTTACCTTGTCCATCTCAACCTCTTTTGCACCGGTGGCTTTGCCACTTGGTGTAGTATCGGTTACTATCAATGGAGTATCATCCATAGTGTTTCCAGTGCCTTGTATATTCCCTTGCTCAAAATTGCTCTGTGTCAGTACATACTATACACTCTATTTAACTACTAATTGTGGTTGTGTATCTATAGTTACTGTCAATTTTGGTTGTGCCAAAACTAGAGTTGAACTTCCCAAAATACCCTTCCCTTTTGATTTGTCAGGAATGGTGGAATATGTTGCCCTTGCAAATTCTTCTCGAGATGTAAGAAGGTGAGGATTTTTCTAAAATAATTTGGTCCATCCCTTGCTTGTCTCATTTACCACCTCATTTACTCTCCCCATCATAAGGCTTATCTGTTGGTTTTTACTGCTAAAAATTGTCCTATTTGTAGTGTCTATACATCTTTTCATTTCTTCATTATTTACAGTACCACACAAATCCAAAAGTGCAACTTCCTTGATTTCCCTATCCCTCTTGAGAGTGTCAAGTCTTCTAGCTTCAAGTTTATTATATAGGGATAAAGGTATTTCCTTCAAAATTTCAACTAAAGCTTTCTTATAAATGTTTATATGCAATAAAATAGCCTCTTCTAATTCATTTTGCTCATTCTCTTCTAAATCCTCATAATACTTTGATATATTCTTTAATATTCCATCTTTTGTAATTTCATCAATGAGTTTAGCACAAGTCATTTTTGTCTTACCGGTTCCAGTATCATCACCCTTATGCTTTTTGCTTGTGGTTTCCAGTGTGACTGGTTTCCTCTTTTGCATAGGCTTCCTTACCAGTGGTAGAGGTGCAGTAGGTTGAGTTGCCTTTCTGACAAGTCTCCTCCTAGGTTCTACCTTTTGTTGCTCTACCAGTGGTTTCACCACATTATTCCTTTGCACCCTTCTAAAACCCAGAGGTCCATGATCCTTAGAGTCAAAGTCAGAAGTGATTGGGGAAATGTGAACTTGTTGCTTCTTCTCTTGTGCAGTACCAACCTCTATTGGTTTGGCTGCCTGTTTAGATTTGGAGCCTAGCTGAGTGTCTAACTTGTGGATCACATCCTACACATATGCATACATCTTCTCTATTTTATTCTCTCTTCCTTTCCTATTAAAACTTGTTTGAATTTCAAGAGCCTTCTCTCCTGTTGTACAGAAATGCTCTATTTTATCATCTAATAGGGCATCTAACAATGTCTTTGCATAGAGTTAAAAAATGTTGTCATCTACCTCATATCCAAGCTTAGTAATCTAGATTTGCCTGGGTTCAATTTCTTCCATGAGAGTTTCATCAATTTTCACCATGAAACATATATTAGTAGAATACTTCTCCACAATGTTCTTTGAAATTCTTTCCTTTTGCCTCATATTTTCCTGAAATGTCTTAAAATATCCCCAAAGTTTCTCATCTCTATTTGTACCAAGACCGATGATAGCTTCTTTGATTTTCATACCTACTGATATGTCATGAGCCCAGTGCTTCTTTCCTAAATTGGGTAGCTCATTTAGGAAGTAAAGCATTAAACAAACAATCAAGTTTCCATATCTGAAAGTGCCTTTCTTGGTTCCTTTGATCTTAGTAAGGTTTAGCATCAATTCTTTCCTCAATTCTTTGCTCACTCTTAGTTTGCCTTTACTTCACTCTCATTGCTTGAATTCTCGATGAGTGAAAATGAATTCACTTACCCTCTTTTATGAACGAATAAAACCCTAATTTTCTGTAATTAATGCTTCACCAACAACCCTACGGATGTCGGTTCCATAGTTATGTGTCGAGGTAACCTTCATCGATGATGAACATAATTCTCTAGATCTCTTTCCAAATCTTCTTAGATCACTTTCGAGGTAATATGAAAAATTTAGCAGTGACTTTGCCAACCTCTAAGGCTTATGCCTCAGTTACTAGTGGAATTTCCTGTGGTGGAGGAATACCCTGTTCTACTGGTGGAATTGTCGGTATAGATCCATATCCACTTGGTTCTTCAAATTTTATAACCCATCTCTTGGTGTGGTCTTTTTGTATTTTATTTACCTTCTGCTTTCCTTTCTCATTATCTTTATCATTATTAGCTAGTTGACTCTTGCTTCTGCAATACTTAGCAATATGACCTATTTTGTTGTATGCATAGCATGTAACATTCTTCCTCTAAATTGCTTTGACATATCTAGTATTATTTCTTGACCTACAATGATTAGAAAAATGTCCAAATTTTCCACATGCATGACATTTAACATTCATTCTACAATCTTCTGATCTATGACCATATTTTTTGTAGTTTGTGCATTGACTAGGAACAGAATTGTAGTTTTGATTTGCCTTATTTCTCCATTGTTTAGCCATATGCCCAAATTTATTGCAAAAAAATATCTACCATTGAATTTATAAGCATTAGATTTCCTTACCGGTTTCCTCTGTTCTAATGAGTTCTGCATACCGGTTGTCTGATCTTCATTAGCAGTACCAAAGCTTTCACCTTGTACAAATCCAAGTCCTCTAGAATCATCAATCCATCTTTGTCTTTTATATAAGTCATCCAACTATGCAACACTAATCCTAAACTTTTCTTTATACTCACTTGCAATAGTCAGATCATCTCTCAAAGTAGTTATTTGCCTTTCAAGTTCTTGTTCATTATTCTAAGAGTGTGCCAAATCAGTTCTCAATAGATTATTCTCATGAGTCAATCTACCACATTCATCAAATTTGTTCTTCAGATATATAACAAGATTATCTCCCTTTTTCTTCCTATCCTCAATATCTTTTGATAACCTCATGGTCAGATCTTGCATTTCATTTTTCATGGGCATGTTTGCTTGACTTAGTTTCTGGTATTGTTCCTTAAAAGCATTCTTCTCCTCATCATTCGGTTGTTGCAGAAGTTCTTTTCTCTTGGCTTGAGCAGATGATAACCTTTCTTTCAGGATAAGAATGAATTCATTTGCAAAATTCAATTCTTCTTTCAATTTTAAGTTCTTCATCCTTTCAGCATCATAATCCTCAAGAGCCATCTGAAGTTGCTTTTCCATAGCCATGTTCAAAGATTTTGGTTTTAGGATCTTCCTCAGCTGTTAAACTTCTTTTGAGATACCAGGCTCTGATACCAATTGTTGGGATCTAAGAACACTAAGAGGGGGGATGAATCAGTGTTCTACCAGAATGAACAATTTTTAACTTTCTAGACCATGCATATATATATATATATATATAAACCATCCACATAGAATTTATACGTGGAAAACCTCAATGAGGAAAAACCACAGTGGGATTTCTAACTGACAATATCAGTTCACTGGCCATATGAAAAGATATTACATCTAATAGGGGTCTGCACTTGCAGGAAGGCACATTGCCTAGACCACACTGCTCATCACTAAAGAGCCTCACTGACTACAAGTTTTTTGCCAAAGTAAATTACTGAAAATAAACTCAGAAATGCATCTACTATGCTAAATAGATTTTTGGTTCTGGTTCTGCTCTGTACCGGTTCATAAACTCTGAACTACTACTGGTATTACTTCTCCTCCAAGAATGATTTCCAAGCTATCTACAGATCATTGCATGATTCACATACAAAATGATCATATATTTCACATCATATAGTTCTGTTATACCCACACATGTCATATTTCTCTCTATCATCTGTCACATCTTTAAATTGACCTAGCAGACTCACTTATATATCTATTACACATGATATGATTTATGTCGGCTTACAATATATTTACAAAAAATATTCAATGTTGGCTTACAATATATTTACAAAAAGATTTATTAAGTAAATTCTCCTTGATGTCAGCTTCCAATGAAGTATCGATGTCGGTGTCGGTGTAGCCCTGAATGCTTCTAATGTTGGTATCTTGTTGGTATATGCCTCCTAGTGCCAGTTTGTGACTTCCATCAGATCTTGTTTCCATCAATGACAAGAAAATAAATCCAATGAGTGTCAATTCCCAACACCTGGATCTTCCACTGAACTGCAATTCATAAACCTGTTATTAATGCCTCATAATCTTCTATGTTATTGGTCCAAGGAAATGACAATCGATAGGATTTAGGAATGGAATCCCTTTGAGGTGTGATAAATAGGATTCCAACTCTTGCACCATTTTGCATGTAGGAACCATCAATATATAATTTCCAATTCTTCGTGTGTGTCACAGTCAAAATGGATTCATTCGAAAACTCTGAAGTCATAGGAGCATCATCAATTATGGGTGTATCTGCTAGTTGATCTGCGATAGCTTGTCCTTTAATTTCTTTTCTATCCACGTAACTCACCTAGAATCATGACCCATTCAACTAATCTTCCAGTGAGTGTTGCATTATTAAGAAGATATTTTAGTGGATCTATCCTACCAATGAGCTTTGTTTTATGAGTTAGAATGAATGTCATAATTTTTGTGAGGCAAAAACCATAGCAAGACATGCACACCCAATCAGTGTGTAGTTAAGCTCATAGCCAACCAATGTACAACTGATATAATATACTGCTCTTTCTTTGCCTTCACTATCCTTTTGCACCAAGAGTGCCCCCAGTGTTGTTTGTGCAACTTATATGTAGAGCAACAGGAGTTTCCCTAGAATTGGTGGTATCAAAACTAGTGGATTTAGGAGATAATATTCAAGTATCTGAAAATCCCATTAGCATTTATCATCCCACTTGAATTTGATGTTTTTGTGGAGTAGGTATTGAAAAGGATGATATTTATCTACAAGTTGAGAAATAAATCTTCGTATAGACTAGAGTCTACCTTGTAGAGACTAGAGTTGACTGATATTCTTTGGTGGTGGCATTTCTAATATAGCTCTAACTTTTTCTGCATTGTCTTCAATTCCACTCTTTGAGACAATGTATCCAAGGAGCTTCCCGGAAGTTACTCCAAAGACACACTTCTTAGGGTTTAATCTAACTTCTAATTTTTTTAACCGATCAAAAACCACTAAAAGGATGTCCAAATGTGTTTCCTTTCTAATGATTTACCCAAGAGGTTGTCAACACAATCTTTCATGGTAACATGCATAAGATTATGAAAGATGGTAGTCATAGCTCTTTGTTATGTGGCACTTGCATTATTTAGTATGAAGGGCATGAAATTCTAGTAGAAAGTTCCCCAAGGACAAGTAAATGTTGTTTTATGTTGATCTTCAGGTGCGATTTTTATCTGGTTGTACCCAAAAAATCCATCCATCAAAAATTACATTGCATGACCAACTATAAGATCAACTATCAAGTTAATATTTGGTAAAAAAATATTATCTTCAGGACAATCTTTTTTGATATCCCTGCAATCTATACATATTCTGATGTTGTGATCTGGCTTGCTGATAGGTACCAAGTTAGAGATCCACTCGGGGTAATCAATCAGTCTTATGAATCCAACGTCCAACAATTTCTCAAGTTCTACTTTTACTAATAGTGCCGCTTGCGGATGCATTTTCCTCAAATTATATTTCACTGGCTTTTCTCCTGGTGCGACTGCCAAATAATGCATTACTAGATCAAAATCCAATCTGGGCACATCTGCATATGACCATGCAAAATTGATTTGTTGTTCTATGAACAAACTTATGAACTTCGGTCTCTCTTTTTCTATCAGAGATTGTGCTAAGAATATATTGTGTGGAATCTCTTATGTGCCTATGTTTTTCTTGATAGTTTCCTCCACCAACATGGATGATTTCTCTTCGTATGATGTAGATCCTTCCATCTTCGAGTGCCTCAGAGAGGTTTTCACCCTCAGATACATCCTTTCTTTTTAATTTTTTGGGGTCAGACAATGTCACAATGTGGTTTTCACCATAAGACCCATGATTTGTTTTTATTTTTATGTTTTTGCAACTAGAAGGCCCAACACTCTCACCGAAGTATGCCACGCTATTGAGTTCTATAGTGTATTCTACTTTATGGTCCTAGTTCCCAAGCAGAAGATCATCTCGTATGCCCAAATAGTCTATGAAAGAATCATCATTCTCAAATGTGTCTAATTGTAAAGGTCCTTGGTCCCAATTAATGAGTTGTGGATGAATGAGGGGAAGACTATTGGTGTTTTCAAAGTCAACATGAGTAATGGTAAAGACACATGTGTCTTCAGGTATGTCAAGGTAATTGTCAAGGTCATCTCTAGCACTCTCCTCATTCGTCTCAATCGTAAACGAATCCAAATTGACATTACTAGAAGCACATTAATCAATGTGAGTCCTCACTCTATGTGAATTTGACCTAGAACCTAGGAACGGGGATTGTTTAAGATCCTTCGAAGTGTTTTCTTTGTCATTATTTTCTTGTGATGTAGACTCTGATAAAGTAGCTTGACCAATCTTGAATTTTATATTAAACTCTTATTCTTTCATGGGTTCACCTGGTTTTCTGAATGTTTTAGTGAGCTCATTATCACTAGATCACTTATCTGAACCCCATTCCCATTCATGAGAGTCAGTGGAATAGTGTTTTTCTTGTTGATCATTAGAGTCTATAATTTTCAATGCTTCTTTAGATTTGTGAGTGCCTAATATGAAGGGTATGAAACCAAGTCCTTTGGAGTGTTGATTTTTGAATGTCAACTTTGGTTGCAATGGTTCAACAATGTTGGCATGTTGGCATAACTGATAGAGATGATGATGTACTAGTAAAGGATGCTAATATATTGATGGACTGTTGGTGATAATATAATTATGATATGATGCTCTATAATTAGTTATTTGTGTTGTCATTGATGGAAACCATGTGTGTTTATGTCTAATATATCATCTAAGTTATCTAAGCCTATCCGGTAATGGAATGTTTGCTAAGTTGATAGTGAACCGGTAAGTAGAAACAAAGAAGGAGATGCTTGTGGTAGAGATCTATGTTGAGTTAGGTGTCATGGTTTGGAATGTATGCTTATGACATTATAATGAGTCTATGACTAGAACTGCATCATGTTTAAAGAATCGGAAGTCGTGTTTGTAATTGACAGTTGTATATTCAATGTAGGGTTTGAGAACCAGTGACAAGATCTTTAACCGGTGATGTTTTATGGTTTGGTGGTGGATCTTTTCATGATCTTATCTTAGTGGTGATGTGTTAGAATCTATGTGCATGGATAAGATGCTTTTTGAGCATGATCAAGAAGCGAATTTCTTGGGAAACAATGAAGCGCTTAGCAAAATGTGTTAAGGGTTTGACAACTTCTGAGATCGATGTGCGGTGATGTGTTATGATCATTCAACAACTATAATTGTCTTGAAATTTGTTATAATAATCTATATAATAAACTGTAATGATCTGTAATGTAAATTCAATGTATTTTGAATGTTGTTAGGGTTATGTAACCGACCTAGTTGAAAAGTGTATATAGGTCGAGGTTGAGAAGAGATTTTGTGTTAGTGATTAGAGAAGGTGAGTGTGCCAAACCAGATTGTGATGTCTGCATGTGTGAACCAGATTGGAGCTAAAATGGATCTATACTAGCAAGCAAAGAGTGCATTAATCAGATCATTTACCTGTTGTTTCCTAGCAATAACAACAATTTTAAAATCGCTTAACCAGGTAGGTCCTAACATGCCTAATCTTGTAAATCCCTTCATTAGGTGACTCGTTAATTTGGGTTTAAATCCTTTAGAAAGGTTACTCCTAATAGGGCCGAGGTTAAAATTTCTTCACCGGGTGACTCCTAATAGGGTCTTCTCTTAACCAGACATTATTGTAAAGCTCCTAACTAGGTTAGGCCTTTAACAAGCACATTCCAAAAGAGTGCAAATTTTGTGGGTACCAATTCCCACCGTGGTTTTTCCCATTTGTGTTTCCATGAGAAAAATCTATGTGTTCATATTGTGGCTGATTTGTTTATGTGTGGATTTGATCTTATTACATTTCTTACATGTTGATGAACACATGAATGAGTAGTTTGGTAAATTTTCTTTAAGTGATTGATTGAGTAGTTACCGGTACTGGTTATGAACTATATTTGAGAAGTGTTTTTAGATTGATAAAATATTTTAGTTTATTGTTATTACGGATTCACCTCCCCTCTCAGTAACAACTGGATCCTGACAATAACAATTGGTATCAGAGCATTAGGTCCTCTTTGTGTAGAAGCTTAACCGCTTGAGGTAAATATCTAAGAAGATGATAAAGAAGGAGGGTTCCAAATTCACTAAGGATAACTACATAACATGGAGTGATAGAATGAAGATTTACATCAAAGGTATGGGTGTTTAGTTCTAGCAGCATGTTATTACTAAATATGTACCTCCTATCGGTCTTCTAATAGCAAATCAGCTTAAGGAGCAACAAGAAAACATTCAAGCATTGGAAGCCATTGTAAGTACACTTTTTGATACTAAATATATTTATGTCCATGGTTTAGAAATTTTTTTTGAAGTTTGGGAAAAGTTAGAATTAATCTATGGTGGTGATAAGCGTGTGCAAAAGCCTAAAGAAGAAAGCCTTAGAGGAAAGTTTGATGATATGATAATTATGGAAGGAGAAAATATCAGTCAGTATGGATAGAGGATAAAGAAGTTGTCATGGAATTAAAAGTGTTGATGGTACTATAGAAGAAGACACTATGGTGAGTAAAATGCCTAGAACCCTATTGCCTACCTATGCCATTAGAGTGTCTACTATTCAAGAGTTGAGGTCAATCAGTAATGATAAGGTTACTATTGACTCTTTGATTGGTAAGCTCACTTCTTTTGAGTTGAATATTTTTTATTACAGTGTACCTAAAAAAAAATCTGCTTTCAAAGCATTTTTATTTAGTGTACCAGTGAGAAAAGGGAAAGATGTTTGTCATAGTCATGAATGCAGGTCAAGTCATCATGGTGGTAGAAAAGATGATGTGGATGATGAAGATAATCTGATGGAATTTGAAGCTCCATTAGCAAAAAGACTTCCTAGAGGCACTGGTAAGTACAAAGGCAAGTTTTCTCTTAAATGTTTCTCTTGTAACAAAATAGGACATATTGCCACAAACTATCCTAATAGTGATCAAAAGGAAAGAAATAGTGTTATGTTGCAGTGGATGAAGGTGCTACTGATGAGGAATCTGAGGATGAAGACAATGAGGAGATTGTTTTTGTTGCTATTAAGGAAGTTCTATTTGATAAGAAGGCTTTAGTATCTCACATTGACAACAGTGATGAATTGATTATTGACAGTGGTTGCTCACACCATATGACCAGTGATAAGAACAAGTTTATTTCTCTTGAACAATTTGATGGTAGTGTAGTAAGATTTGGGAACAATTCACCTTGTATGGTAAAAGGTAAAGGTTTTATCTCTTTGAATGGTAAAAGTAATGTTGATAATGTATATTGGGTTGAAGGTTTGAAACATAACTTGTTGAGTGTTGGTCAGTTGAATGACAAAGGTTATCATCTTGAGTTTAAGAATGGAGTGTGCATGATCTTAGGATGCAAAGGAGAATTAATTGCTACTAGTAAACAAACTAAAGGTAACTTATTCCATCTAAATTCTAGTGTAAACAATTGTTTGGTTGCTAAGGTTGAAGATAGTTGGTTATGGCATATAAGGTTTTGTCATGTGAACTTTGATAATGTGGTTAATGTCAACAAGTCAAATATGGTGAGAGGTATGCCACAACTTATTAAACCAGACAATGTGATGTGTAAAGAATGTTAGTTGGGTAAGATGATTACATCTTCTTTTAAGAGTAGATTTTTTTCTTCAGAGCATATTCTAGATTTGGTGCACACTGACTTATGTGGCCCTATGAGGACTAGAAGTTTTTATGGTGATAAGAATTTCATGTTATTCACTTATGATTTTTCAAAGATGATGTGGGTTACTTTGATAACTCAATCATGAAAAGTGAGTACCAAACCGGTACTGAGAGGGGAGGGTGAATCAGCACAGGCACAAAAACTTTTCATGAACTGGTTTGATTGTAGATTGTAAACTGCTAGCAATCCCTAACACCGGTCCAAACCAGATTACTATCGGTTAAACACAGTGCAACTGTGAAAGACATGAACCGGTCAATCTTCTTAGCTTTCCATACAACCAACTCCCTCATTTCCACTTTGTTGTTATGCATAAATAGATAATCTATCATCAGAAATATAATAACTTGCTAGATCAACATGATTCACCACTTGACAGAAAACAACAAAGCATCACATGAAAAATACATCACATATGACACACATATTTTTCATGTGGAAACCCAATTGGGAAAAACCACGGTGGGGATGAATACCCACAAGCTATTTTGAACTCTTTAGAAGTCCGCTGTGTTAGAAGCCTAGTTCGGTTAAAGACAGTTACAATAGGTTTTGTTAGGAACTGATCCTGTTAGGGATCACCTGGTTAAGGGATGGCTAGAATACCCAGTTAAGGGTTAAACCCTATTAGAGGTTACCTTGTTAAAGGATTTTATGAACTCAATGTCTTTGAGTCACCCTATTAAAGTATTTACAGCAAGTTGGTTAAAGCTACCCTGTTAAGGGATTTTCCAACTGTTGAAGTGATTAGAGATCAACAGGTATTACAATAATCTGGTAATAGCACTCAATGCCAATGTAGATCCACTTTAGTTCCTTCCTTTTGCACACACACTATGTAGGTATCAATCCTCTCAACTAGTCTAGCAAGAATCACATATCTCTATACATAGATACACACACAACATTTGCCAACAACCTCAGCATGAAACACCACATCAACCTTATAGGAAACAGATAGGTCAGTAGCATAAACCCTAAACCCTAAACACTTAGGTTGAGAAATTTAGTCGGTTCAATCTTGACCATTGAACACTTTTCATTTGAATACAATGGCCTTGAACAAATCTCAAGACATTCTCCATCATTCATTCTTCATCGCTTCTTGGAGGTGATAACCCATCATGCATTCTCCACCATTTGGAAAGACTTCACACATTCCTGAGGTAGATAGGATCAATCTCCTTCATGCAAGATCCTTCATGTGCACGAGGCTGACGTGGCAACACGATTTGATCCCCATTACAATGCTAACTCATCACACAATGCCATCGGTTGAAACACACATGCTCGAAACACTTAAATTAGAAACCCTAAAGCTAAGACTACAAACCGGTAGTCATGCCATATGATCCCTTGATACAAAACATTCCATATACCGGTTCTCATTCCAACATACTGGTTATGATTCACAACATCATACCAGTTCACTTTGTTAGTTGCTTAACTTCAATAATCCTGTTCACTCTTCATCATGTTACCGGTTCGCTCTTCAGCATATTACCGGTTCTCTTTCAGCATATTGACATCAATGACAACACAATATCATGATGTCAACATATTCTGCACATATGTCAACAATCTCCCCCTTTGGCATTGATGGAAATATACAAAGATATCTCTCTTTCTGCATCACATCTTCTCCTTAATACTATAGATATCTTTTCCACTTCACATCTTCTCCCCCTTTGACAATAATACCAAAGTGGAGGCACAAGCTTCCCTATTCCACTATGTTTCTCCCCCTGAGGAGTAGCATCCTTCAACACATCAATCCTGAAAAGATACAGCAAAGTAAGATATGACTAATGTGGAGCACAAACCTTTAGATTACCTCTTAAAGGGGTAGCACCCCTAACTCACCTCTTAGATAGGCAAAAGTAGCCTTCAATAGAGGCTTGGTGAATATGTCTGCTAACTGCTCCTTACTGGAAACATGTTCCAATACCACCTCTTTGTTCTGAACCTTTTCCCTCAAGAAATGATACTTGAGTTCAAAGTGCTTGGTTCTAGCATGTAAAACTGGATTCTTGGAAATGTTAATTGCACTTGTATTGTCATAGAATATACTTACCGGTTCAAATATAGGAACTTTGAAGCCATTCATTACATGCTTCATCCAAATAGTCTGGGTACAGTTCATAAAAGTTGCAACATACTTTTCTTCTACTGTAGACTGAGAGATACAACTCTACTTTTTACTCATCCATGAGACCAGTCTACCACCGAGAAAGAATGCACCACCGGTTGTGCTCTTCCAGTCATCTACATTACCAGCCCAATCAGCATCTGTGAACACTTTCAGGTGGAAATCATTATTGTATGGATACCATAACCCATAGTAAATAGTTCCCTTCAGATATCTAAGAATATGCTTGATTGCTACCAAGTGGGATTCTCTTGGGCTTTGTTGAAACTGAGCGGTAATACCCACTGCATGTGCAAAGTCCGGTCTGCTATGCACTACATAATGCAACTTACCAATCATTGATTGGTATTCCTTCTCATTTACCAATGTTGAGTCATCCTCTTTTGATAGTTTACAGCCGGTCACCATTGGTGTACCAACCAGTTTACTATCTTCCATGCCAAAGGTCTTCAACACCTCTTTGACATACTTGGACTGAGTAATAAAGATTCCATTTTTCATTTGTTGAATCTACAGTCCAATGAAGAACTTAATTTCCCCTATGACTGACATTTAAAACTCCTTTTTCATCTCATTTGCAAAGTCATGACTCATCTTCTCATCTCCACCAAAGATTATGTCATCAACAAATACTTTGCAGATCAAAATCTGATCTCCTTCTGATTTGAAGTAGATATTGCTATCTTCACTTGTTCTTTCAAATACAATCTTCACAAGATGGGAATGCAAGCGTTCATACCATGCTCTTAGTGCCTACTTCAGTCCATATAAGGCTTTATGTAGCCTACACACCATGTCACTATCTTCTGATAGGGCAAACCCATCTAGTTGCTCTATATACACCTCCTCTTCAAGTATTCCATTTAAAAATACAGATTTTACATCCATTTGGTATACCTTGAATCCTTTAAAAGTTGCATATGCAAGAAGCATACGAACTCCTTCCAATATTGTTACTGGAGCAAAGGTTTCACCATAGTCTTCTCCCTCTTCTTGGGCATATCCTTTACATACTAGTCTAGCTTTGTTCCTTACCACTGTGCCATCCTCGTTTAGCTTATTTTTAAAAACCCATTTGGTTCCAATGACATTTATGCTCTGGTTTGGGTACCAAAGACCATGTACCATTCTTTTCTATCTGGTAAAGTTCCTCCTCCATTGCCTTGATCCAGTCTTCATCTTTATGTGCCTCTTTGAATGATTTAGGCTCAAATTCAGAGATCATACATGAGCTTTCTCTGACCTTTCTCCTTGTAAGAATTCCTGCATCTTTGTCTCCTATGATCTGCTTTGGATCATGATTGAATTTGACATACCTAGGTATGTTCTTAACAACTTCCTCTTGCTTTTCTTCATCATCCTCATCTTCATCAGCATCAACATCTACCGGTGTAGGATCATAATTACTAGTACTAGGCTGATTTGCAACTAGTTCCCAGAAGGTTACTACCGATTCATCTCCTACATGCTCTCTGTTGGTTTCCTCTGATTTCTCAGAGTTTTCATCAACCCTAACATTGATACTTTCAACAATTCTCTAAGTCCTATTGTTGAAACATTTGAGAGCTTTTCTCTTAGTGGAATACCCTAGGAATATTCCCTCATCACATTTAGCATCAAACTTGCTTTGATGTTCACTCCTCTTGATATAACATTTACTACCAAACACTCTAAAGTAGCTTACCACTGGTGTCTTACTGGTCTAGTACTCATGAGGAGTCTTATCCTTTCCTTTTTTGATGAGTACCTGGTTCATTGTGTAGACTGCAATGCTCACCACTTCTCTCCAAAAGGTGTGAGCGACCTTTCCTTTGATCAACATAGTTCTAGCCACTTCAACCATAGTTTGGTTGTTTCTCTCTACTAGGCCATTCTGCTGTGGAGTCCAAGGGGCAGACAGTTGCCTCTTGATGCCATTCTCTTCACAATATTTGTTTAATTCCCCTCCTTGATCAGTTCTAAGGCATTTGATTCTTCTACCACTTTCCTTTTCTACCAGTGCTCTGAAAGCTTTGAACTTTCCAAATGCTCCAGACTTGTCCTTCAAGAATGTGACGCACATCATTCTTGAGAAATCATCTGTAAGAATCATAAAATACCTATCTCCCTGCACACTCCTAGTTTTCATAGGACCACACAAATTAGTATGCACAAGATCAAGTAAGTTGTCAACAGTGAAAGATTTACCTTTTAAGGTTGAGGAAGACATTTTCCCAATTAACATTCTCTGCACAAAGGATTTTCCGGTTTGCTCAGCATTGACAGTCCTCTAACTGCCTTGATCTTACTGGCCTTTACTATGTTATCAAAGTTTACATGGCAGAGTCTCCTATGCCATATCTAGCTATCATCAAACTTAGCCATAGGACATGTACTTATATTTGCATTTAGCTAAAAGAAGTTACCTTTGGTCTGCATACCAGTGGCCATCAGTTCACCATTCTTTCCTTTGATTTTGCAAACTCCATTTTTGAATTCCAGAGTGAGTCCACTATCATTCAGCTGGGCAACACTCAATAGATTGTGTCTGAGACCTTCCACCCAATACACATTGTCAACACTACTCTTTCCATTTAGAGAGATGGACCCTCTGCCTTTGACCATACATCGTGCATCATTACCAAAATGAACCACACCACCATCATACTCTTCCAGAGATATAAACTTGCTCCAGTCACCAGTCATATGGTGAGAGCAACCACTATCAATAATCCACTCATTGGAATTATCAAAGTGGGAGACAAGAGCCTTCTTGTCTGACACATCCTCCTTGACTACAACAAACACAATATCTTCATTTTCTTCATCTTCTAATTCCTCATCTGTGACACCTTCATCAACTGCTACAAAACAGTTTCTCCGGTTTCCTCCTTTGAATTTATTGAACCTTTCTGGTTTGTCCTTGCTATCACCAATAGGATAGTTTAGAGTGATGTGTCCTATCCAGTTACAAGAGAAGCATTTCAAAGGAAGCTTACCACTGTATTTTCCGGTTCCCTTAGGAAGTCTCTTGGCAAGATGAGCTTCAAATTCCATCAAAATCTCCTCATCATCCATTTCTTTGCTCTGTCTTGGTTCACCGCTGGTGCTTGCTTCTTTTCCTTTTTTGGATGGTGCAGCAGATGCTCTAAAAGTTGATTCAGTCTTCTGAACACTGCCATCAAAACTATTTAGCTCATAGGATGTCAACTTTGCAATGATGGAGTCTAGGGATACCTTAGTCTTGTCTATTGATCTCAAATCCTGAATAGCAGCAACCCTTATTGCATAGATCGGTAATAAGGATCTCAAAACTTTTCTAACAACAGTGGAATCTTCCATTTTACCACCTGCACTCTTGATATCTCCAAAAACAGTTTTGATTCTTATTCCATATTGTTGAATGGTCACACCTTCAACCATTCGCATGTCTTCAAACTTCCCTCTAAGGCTTTCTTCCTTAGCTTGTTTTACATGCTCATCACCGCCATAGATATTCTCAAGAGTATAACATACTTCTTTGGGATTTTCTTTATCCTGGACATCAATAAACTCAATGTCAGATAAACTACTGATTAGGGCTTCCATGACTTGCCCATTTTCCTGAATCTCTCTCTTTTGGTCATCGGTGAGAGTACTGGTAGGGATAACATAAACATTCTCAACATAGCTCCAATGTTGAGCACCCATGCTTTTGATGTATATCTTCATTCTCTCCTTCCATATTTTAAAGTTATCTCTATTCAATTTTGGACCTTCCCTCTTCATCATTACAATGGGATCTTTCCTTCAAGCGGTTAAGCTTACAACACAGAGGACTTGGAGGGTGCTCTGATACCAATTGATAACTCAATGATAAAAAGTGAGTACCAAACCAGTACTGAGAGGGGGGGGTGAATCAGTACAGGCACAAAAACTTTTCCTGAACTGGTTTGATTGCAGACTGTAAACTACTGGCAATCCCTAACACCGGTCCAAACTAGATTACTACCAGTTGAACACAGTGCAACTGTGAAAGACATGAATCGGTCAATCTTCTTAGCTTTCCATACAACCTACTCCCTCATTTCCACTTTGTCCTTATGCATAAATAGATAATCTATCATCAGAAATATAATAACTTACTAGATCAACATGATTCACCGCTTGACACAAAACAACAAAGCATCACATTAAAAAGACATCACATATGACACACATATTTTTCACGTGGAAACCCAACTGGGAAAAACCATGGTGGGGATGAATACCCACAAGCTATTTTGAACTCTTTAGAAGTCTACTCTATTAGAAGCCTAGTCTGGTTAAAGACTATTACAATAGTTTCTGTTAGGAACCGATCCTGTTAGGGATCACCCGATTAAGGGATGGCTATAATACCCAGTTAAGGGTTAAACCCTGTTAAAGGTTACCTTGTTAAAGGATTTTATGAACTCAATGGATTTGAGTCACCCTGTTAAAGGATTTACAGCAAGTTGGTTAAAGTTACCCTATTAAGGGATTTTCCAACTGTTGAAGTGATTAGAGATCAATAGGTATTACAATGATCTGGTAATAGCAGTCAATGCCAATGTAGATCTGCTTTAGTTCCTTCCTTCTGCACACACACTATGCAGGTATCAATCCACTCAACTTGTCTGGCAAGAATCGTGTATCTCTACACATAGATACACACAACATTTGCCAACAACCTCAGCATGAAACACCACATCGACCTTATAGGAAATAGATAGGTCGGTAGCATAAACCCTAAACCCTAAACACTTAGGTTGAGAAATTTAGTCGGTTCAATCCTGACCATTGAACACTTTTCATTTGAATACAACCGTCTTGGACAGATCTCAAGACATTCTCCATTGTTCGTTCTTCGTCGCTTCTTGGAGGTGATAACCCATCACGCATTCTCCACCATTTGCAGAGACTTCACACATTCTCGAGGTAGATAGGATCAATCTCCTTCATGCAAGATCCTTCATGTGCACGAGACTGACATGGCAACACGATCTGATCTCCATTACAATGCTAACTCATCACACAATGCCATCAGTTGAAACACACATGCTCGAAACACTTCAACCGGAAACCCTAAAGCTGAGACTGCAAACCGGTAGTCATGCCATATGAACCCTTGATACAAAACATTCCATATACTAGATCTCATTCCAACATACTGGTTCCAGTTCACAACATCATACCGGTTCACTTTTAAGTTGCTTAACTTCAATAATCTTGTTCACTCTTCATCATGTTACCGGTTCACTCTTTAGCATATTACCGGTTCTCTTTCAGCATATTGACATCAATGACAATACAATATCATCATGTCAACATATTCTGCACATATGCCAACATACTTTTCTAAAGGAAAATTCAGAATCTTTCAGCAGGTTCAAGGCATTCAAGGCCTTAGTAGAAAAGGCAACCGGTAAGAATATTAAGTGCCTGAGATCTGACCGGGGTGGAGAGTTTACATCTAATGATTTTGTGAGATATTGTGATGAAAATGGAATAAAGAGGTAGTTATCCACTCCAAGGACACCACAACAGAATGGACTTGCTGAAAGGAGAAACAAAACCATTGTTGAATCAGCAAGGACTATGTTGATATAGGGAGATGTACCTAAGATGTTTTGGAGAGAAGCAATAAGCACTGCAGTATACACATTGAACTGGATACTGGTGAAGAAAGGTAATGACAAGACACCCTATGAGTTATGGTATGGTAAAACTCTGAATGTTGTTTATTTCAAAGTCTTTGGCAGCAGGTGTTTTATAAAAAGAGATGAATATATTGGTAAATTTGACCCTAAAAGTGATGAAGGAACATTTCTTGGCTACTCTACTAAGAGAAAAGCTTTCAAGTGTTTTAACAAAAGGACAAAGAAGATTGTGGAGAGTGTGAATGTAAAATTTGATGAGTTCTCTAATAAACCTGATGATACCAACAAATCTGATCCAGCAGATGATGAACAAAAACTTGTGATTATTGAACCCAAAGTGCAGAAAAATGCTGAGCAGAACAGTGTAGAGGAAGATGCTCAACTAGTAGAAGATGAAGAAGATATAGAACAAGAAGAGGTTATTGCAACAGAATAGATTATACCTAGGTATATAAGGTTAAATCATTCTAAAGACCAGATAATAGGTGACAAGAATGCTAGAGTGAAGACTAGAAGAAAAATTAGAGAAAGTGCATGTCTGATTTCTTGAGTTGAACCGAAGACAATGAGAGAATCTCTTAAGGATTCATATGATTATTTAAAGACAATGAATGAAGAGCTTGATCAAATTGAGAAAATCAGCACTTGGGCACTTGTTCCTAGACCTGATGATAAAAATGTGATTGGTACAAAGTGGGTATTTAGAAATAAGCTGAATGAAGAAGGAGAAATTCTTAGAAACAAGGCAAGACTAGTTTGCAAAGGGTATGCACAAGAAGAAGGTGAAGATTATGGAGATACTTTTGCACCGATTGCTAGGCTTGAAGGTGTTAGAATGCTTCTTGCATTTGCAGCTTTTAAAGGTTTTAAAGTTTACCAAATGAATGTAAAGTCAACATTTATGAATGATATTATTGAAGAAGAGGTGTATATTGAACAACCAGATGGGTTTACATTGTCAGAAGATAAGGATATGGTATGTAAACTGCATAAAGCCTTATATGGATTAAAGTAAGCACTAGGGGAATGGTATGAAAGACTTCATGTACATCTGATAAAGATGGGATTTCAAAGAACTAGTGAGGACAACCATAATTATTTGAATACTAAAGGAGAGAAGATGTTGATTGCACAAGTATTTGTTGATGACATCATATTTGGAGGAAATGATGATATGTGTATGACTTTTGCAGATGAGATGAAGGAAGAGTTTGAGATTTCTCTGATAGGTGAGATAAAAAATCATTCATTTGCAGGTCCAACAACTGGAAGGTGGGATTTTTATCAGTCAGTCCAAGTATGTGAAGAAAGTGTTAAAGAACTTTGGAATGGAAGACTATAAACTGGTTGGAACACCTATGGTTATTGTACTCGGGGGTAAAATAAGCATAAATTGCATAATCGGGTATCAAAGAGTAGATCACAACTCTAATCTAATCAATATTACTCCTAAATTACAATGGAATAATGCAAAATCAATTGAATTATGAAATGAAACTAATTAAAAGCTCCCTCAATTGACATAGCAAGGCTTCCATTTCTCTTCTCCATTGTCGTTGATGTAGGTGGCTCTTAGGTATTGCACTTTATTTCCTACATAAGATGAACATCAATTTTGAAGACTATGATTCTATGATTCTAGCTTGAATTGAGAAAATGATGTTTAATTTATAGATTTTCAACACAAAGGGGGTGAGAAATAGAACTCAAGTGTTGATTGATAGATAACTGATTTATATTGATTTGTTAACAAAGTTGATTGATTTGTTAACTCAATAGATTGTAGAGTGAACTAAATAGATTGGCTAGTAAACTCAATTGATTTATCAGTGGACTGAATTGATTAGGGAGATGACTGAATTGATGGGATTAGTCAAAAAAAGGTGATTGAGAGTTAAAAAGGATGATTGATGAGTTAACTGAGTTAACTGATTAGACCACTGATTTGATCAATCGGTTCTGATTTTAGCATGCATTGTAGGATTTTGAAATTGAATTTGATTTTCAATTTCAATTTGGATTTGAATTTGGTCATTCGAATGTTGAAATGCACATGATTAATTGAAATTCATATTTGGTAAAATGTGAATTTGGAAATGCGAAATTAGATGAAATGATATGAAATTCAAATTTGGAATAAATGAAATGAAATTAGTTGGAATTAATTGGAATTATAATTTGGAGATTTGGAGGAATTTAATTAATTAATATAAATAACTTAAATCTCATTTAAACTTAGGAGATTGAATTAATTAAATAATAAAAATTATTTAACTAAGGAATAAATCATAATTAATTAAATAATTAATATTCAATTAATATTTGAGATGGGGTTAATTGATTAAATGATGAAATGATAGAAATTTGACAATTAGAAATATTGGATGTGATGATCAGAAGAAATATTTAATTTAATCAAATAATTAATGAATTACTTAATTAAATAGATGAATAATTAGTGTAAGATCAATGAGACATGTTTAGGTGTCTACATTTGCCCCTCTTTGGCACAATGTCAGAACGATGTTGTTTCAAAGAAAATGGAAAGAAAACTACCCTAGTATGTCTTGGTGACACTTAGGGTATAAATATGCCCCCTCAAAAAAAGTGGTTGGAAAATTATGGAATAGAGACCATTTTTTCGGAAATGTGCTAGATAGTGATAATATGAAGTTTGGTATGGTTTTGATCTCATTTGATATGTATACAACTGCGTTGAAGTTGGAGGGGTCCATGAGTGTTAGGGTGATAAAAAACCCTTCTTTGAGCTATAAATTAAAAATTGGTATTGATTTGAGCTCATTTGCACTATTTTGCTTTGTAAGAAGTCCTTAAAGATATTAGTGCTTTCGGCGTCTTTGGAGCGAGATGGCGGGTCACAGAACGAGGCTGCATTTGTTTGAGTGAGTGTGGTCATATCAAAGACCTCCCGACACTGGTGGCATGGTGAGTTGTCATCATTTTTTGCTCGTTTGTATCTATTTTTTTCAATTTTTTCATTGATGTTTCATGTCCAATTTTATGCATTTAATAATTGCATGTCGATTTTTCCGCATTTGATATTAATGATTCGCATTTGCTTTTAATGTTTTGCAATTGATTTTTTAGCTCGCATTTGTAGTTAATGATTCACATTTATTGAAATAAATTCACATTTGCTTGATTTAATTTGCACTTGGTTTAAGTATTTTGCAATTGAAGCTTTAAATTGATAATTGATAATGATAGGCATTTATGCTTGCGTCCTGATGATGTAACTAATTCATTTTTATTTTCAAATGCGGGAGCGTTGTCCTGTATTGCTTGCTATATAGACAAGGCCAGATGGTCTTGATTGATGTAGAGGATGTTGTTTTGTTACAGCAGGTAGGATTGTATCACATAGCACATTTTCCCAAGGTTACGGCCAACAGAGTCATGATTACTGCTTTGATTGAGCGGTGGCATTCAGAGAAATGTTCATTTCATCTACCAATAGGTGAGGCATCCATCACACTTGAGGATGTGTGGTGTATCTTACACATTCTGATATTTGGTACATAAGTTACTTTTGATCATCATGATGGTGTATCAGCTTTGTGTACAATGTTTGAGTGTTCAGAGGAGGATCTCCATAATTGTGGTCGTTACGAGATTCATTGGGATGATTTTGATTATGATAATCTGACCATTGTTCTTGCTAGCAATGTTGTTGGATTATTGATCTCTGATAGGCATACCCATGGTTTCCCTGTTGGATGGGGACGAGTCATGCATGATATGATTATTGACAAATGGGTGTTTTCTTGGGCTCCCTGTCTTCTTGTCACTTTATATCATCACATGCATAGGATTGTTTACTTGCAGCAGATATCAGTTGGATGTAGAATTACATTGCTCTAGACATGGGCTTAGGAGCACATAGTTATCTTTCATCCTACGTTACATGTTGATTTAGAGCCAGATCAACCATATTCTTACGGGTACACTATTGGTGTGTGTTAGGATTGATGATAGTCCCAAAGATACTAAGAGGGAGGGTGAATTGGTATCTAACCAGTTAATAGAATATTTAACCTTATTAAGTATTTTTCATTCCAAAATAGTGTATCAGTAAATAAGAATTAATGCAGTAAATAGGAACAATAAAGATAGCATAGAAAACACACCATAACACAAGATGTTTAATGAGGAATCCCGGTGTGGGAAAAACCTCGGTGGGATTTGTGACCCACAATATTCACTCACTAGCCAATGAATAAATATTACTTACAATGAGGGGCCTACACATGCAAGAAGGCCAACTGCCTAAAGGTCACTGCTTGATCACAAGATAGAAGTCTCACTAAATTACAAAATGGATTATGAAAATCCAATACAATGTACTGCTTCAAATCAGCATCAACTATGCCAGGTTCAATACCAATTTAAGCTCATACTATAACCATAAACCTTATACAAAATATGTCCTTCTTATTCGTTCATTCCTATCTCATCTCCTATTCCATCCTCTATATGAAAATTATTTACAATATCTCATACATATATGAGTCTATTACAATATTCCATGTTGGCTTACAAAAAGATATTTACAATTAAATACAATAAACAAAAGTTTATTCCTGACGGCTGGGGTGTTGGTATGCATTGTAGCCGTTGTCGCTGAAGTGTCTGTCGGTGCCAGTGCCTATCGGTGGTTTACTAGATGAATGTCAGGTGGTTGCCACAAGGTTTCCAGTAGGTTGCCATCAATGACAACACCATCATTTCTCACTAGAGTGTAGAATGCCAACAATCTCCCCCTTTGGCATTGATGGCAACACTCATGAGAAAAATCCAACCAAAAAGATGTGCTCCCCCTGAGTAGATGATCTCCTCTGACTAGCCATTTTTCTCTATCACTACTCCCCCTTTGACATCAATGACAAAGGTTGTCAAATATTTGTCAAACGAGTGTAAAATTCGACCTTAAGGTTTGTAACCAGTTGGTTACAATCTGAAATATATCAGCCAAAACCAAAATTAAGCTCTACATGAATCAGTTGCTATCATTCATGGTTGCCTCAGTTCGTTGGATCGTGTCGATGAGATGATGCATATGCTCCTTCACTATTCTTTCTCCTTGAATTAGAGCCTTAGAGATCTCATTTCTCAGAGAGATAAGGTTATCCAGTTTAGGACTAAGGTTATACTTCAGCTCTCTGGCATTTGCTTTGATCCTTGCTTTTTCCTTCTCAAATTTCTCCAACTTTTCTTCAAATCCTACTATTTCTTGCTCAATAACTGATATAGGTTCGGATGAACCAATGATGTTATTAGCTATATCATCGATTTTCTTTTGTACTCTGCTAATTTCTTTTTCAATGTCCTGGGTCAACAGATGTGGCTTGCATGTTTCTCTGTACAGTTCCTTATACTCCAAAATTGTTGTATTTAGTGTCGGTAAAAGTGTGTTTATATGCTCAGTGCACTTCTTTATTGTCTCCTCAAAGAATTTTTCTTTTTCTTTTTCCATTTTCTCTTTGAATGTATCCTCATTTACCTTATCCACTGTTATTACATTTGCAACAATAAATTTAGACAATGTGTCCAACTATCCTAAAGAATCCTTTGCATTATCTACATTGCATTTTGGTGCAATCATCTTAAGAATGGGTATTGTGTCATCAATTGCCTTGTAGGCCAATGCATTATAGTCAGTTATCTTCTTAATTGAGTCCAGAAGTACCTTTGTCACATTTGTAGGTTTGAATTCTAATGGCTGACCAACTGTCTTTATTATTTTAGTGCTTCCATTGTTAGTAACCAATCTGCTTGTATCAACTGCTGGTGGATCAGTCTAAGTTTCCATTTCTATTAGCAATGGTTTGGGTTTCTCAGTGATTACCGGTTTCACTGTCTCAGTATGTACCTATGCCTCTACCAGTTTCTCTATTGGTTTCTCTGTGTTATCAGCTGCCGGTATCTCTATCTCTATCGGTTTCTCGGTGCCAGCATATAAACTTCTAGTATTCATTCCACTGTCCAAAGTTTGCTCTGTGTGCTCTGTTTGTATTTGAACCTCAACATTTTCTGTCGGTTTCTCAGCAATGTTTTCACTTCCAACAATATCATCATGTACCTTCATGCTATCCTTGTCCACAACAATGTTCACTTCCTGAGTATCAACATTCATGGTGAATAAAATTTCTGATTCAGGGTTAGTGTCATCATGTGTTATGTCCACATTTTCAGTAGCTGGTCTAGTATTAGCATGTACCGGTGTAGTATCCAAGGGTGGTGGTAAGTTGTCAGTTATTTTTATGTTTGGTATTCCACCAAATTTACCTTTCCCTTTGTCCTTGTCCTTTTGATAGACTTTGAATTTTTTCTTGGGTCGATTTAATTCTTCTTGTTTTTCTTTTTTACGAAAAAGATATCCCATTTGTCAGTTGTTTCCTCTGCAATTTCATTTACTCTGTCAGCCATTAAGCTCACTTGTCGATGACCACTTGCAAAAACTGATCTGTTAGCTTCACAAATTAATTCATCAATCTCCTCTTTCGAGTTAACAGGATGTACAACTAGAAGTTTTTCAGCCTTAAGTTTCTTATCTAACTCCATTACTGCAATCCTCTTTGCATCTAGCCTCCTATATAGATCATTTGGTAAATCATCTACAACTTCAATTAGCACTTTCTTATAGATGTCCAGATGTAGAATAATGTTGTTTTCAATACTTTCCTTTTCTGCATCAATGAATGTGTTATACAGCTTGCTCACATTAGCCAAGTTACCGTCATCAGTGATTTCATTCAGTAAGTTATCCAAAGGTGGTATCGCATGTTTTTGTTTCTTCTCGGGTGTCAACTTCTTTGTCAGTTGTCTTACCACTTGTTGCTTCTTTCTTAGAGTTCTTGTTTTCTTGGGTGGAGGAGAGGGTACTGGTGAACTTTTTCTCTTCCTATCAACTCTCTTAAACTCAGCAGGTATCTCACTATCAGATGATGTGCCAACCGGTGATATATGTGCCTCCAGTTGCAATCCTTCCAATTCACTTTCTTTTATTCCAGTAAAGTTCATAACATTTTCTTTTATTTCCTTTACTTGTTTTTATGCACTCCTTATGTACTTTTCTCTTTTCTTCCTTTGTTTTAGTGTTTGTACACCACTCTCAATTGTTTTTACACTACCAAACACTTTTTCTATTGGTTCTCTAGGTGTTTCTAACAGGGCTTTAGCATAAGTCTCAATAATATTTACATCAGCCTCATACCCCATTTTAGTTACCCATACAGTTCTAGAAAGAAGTGCTTCCATCCACATTTCATCTTTCTTAATCACAAAGGAGATTTCCTTTTCATATTTATCTACTATACTTTGTGGCAATCTCTCTCTTTTTTCATTTTGGTTTGGAAACCTTTGAAATATTTGATTATATTGCTTTCCTTAGCAGTACCCATGCCGGTGAAGGCTTCTTGCAATTATTTTCCTACCGGTATATCATATCCAAAGTCTTTATGTCCAATACCGGGAATTTGTTTTGAAAAATACAACATAAGGCATACCAAAAGATTACCAAAATGAAATGTCCCTTCCTTGTCTCCTTTTATCTTTTCAAGTTATCTACAAGTTCATCCTTCAACCATTCACACACATCTATTTTTACATCATTATTTACCATATCATAAGCACTTTTAATGCAAAAACTAGAAACTGAGTTAAGTCAGTTTGCATGTGTGGTCTTATAGCCTAAAATCATACTTATGAATCTCACATTGATATCCTTGATGTCATTTACTCTCAGAGATCTACTATCAAATGTTGCTCTGGTTAAGGTCATGACTGTGTTGTTGGGTACCTTCTTTGTCTTGTCCGGTCTACTACCGGTAGAGGGTAAACTTGTCACTGCCCTAATTGCTTGCTGGGTGAATTTGCAGACTGAATCTAACCAAAGAAATTCTCCATGTGCCCTACTTAGGACAATTCTCACTACCTCCTCTGGAAATTCAGGGATGTTCAAGATTTCTACAAAACCTAAGGTCTCAATAACCTTGTGCTCGAGTTTGACATTTCCATTTTCATCACAAATTACGGTATTAAACATCTTTAATATTTCCATACAACCTAGTCCTTCAATTTTATAGTGAATGTAAATTCTAGGCTCTTCAGCATAAGCTACACCTTTAGGAATTTTTGAGAATACACCTATGGAATCATCTTGCTTAGCTATCTCGGGAATAATTTTGAAAATGGGCCTAGGGAATTTTACAATTTCCACAACAGTAGGGTTTGCAATAAATTCGGGAGTAGAAGATGAAGCCATTTGAAAAATACCTTAATCTACCTGATAATGTTTGAGTGCTTGAAATAAATCACTTCACTTCTTTGCCTTGAATGTCTTCACTCAAATTTTTGTGCTCTCTTCTAGTTTGAATGCTCGGTGATTCAAAAATGAAGGAAAACCGATGATTTATAATGAAATTTCATTCAACAACCCCAATAAATGCTCGTCGGTTAAGTGAAAACTTAACACATCTGTCGGTAAAGAAGAAATCTATCTTCTCACCATCTACCGAGGGTAATCTATGTGATATTCAACTTTATGCAATACCCCCAAGGGTTACTTCTCAATTGGATGAAGAATCTCCTATCGGTGGCGTAATACTTTGTTCTACCAGTGAAGGAATAGTCTCATCAACATTCTGATTTGTCTTTCTAATCCATTGTTTTGAAAATTCTTGCTTTACCTCATCAACCTTTTCTTTGCCTATCAAAGTGGGTCCTTTATTGTTTGTCGGTGAAGTCTTTCTTCTACAAAATTTTGCAATATGTCCAATCTTGTTACAAGCATAACAAGTCACATTATTCTTCTAAACAGCCTTTCCATATCCTATGTCGGTTTGTGTTCTACATTGATTAGATGAATGCCCAAATCTTCCACAAATATAACATCTTACATTCATTCTATAGTTTTATGAATTGTGACCGACTTTGTTGCATTTGGAACATTGACCGGTGGGTGCATTAATGTTCTAATTGTTTCTAGATCTACACTGATTTTCTCTATGACCATACATGTTACAGTTAAAGAATTTCCCATTAAATTTGTAAGGATTAGGTTGTCTTACCGGTTTACTATGATCCTGATTGTTTGCAGTACTGGAACTTTCACCAACTTCAAATCCAAGTCCATTAGTATCTCCATTAGGTTTCTGAAATTTTCTTGAATTTCTCTTTGTTGATTTGCAGTAGCCAACTCATTTTCCAGAATTCTCATTTGTCTCATAAGTTCAGTTTTATCATGTTGCATGTGATTCGGATCTTTTTTTAACATATCATTTTCATGACTGAGTCTTAGATTTTCATTTCCAGCATCATTGAGTCTCCTAGTCAAGTCATCTTCATTCTTTTTCTTGTCTTCAATGTCTTTACAAAATCTTATTGTCATATCTTGCATTTCATTCCTCATAGCCATGTTTTCCTGCCTCAATTTGTTCACAATCTCATTAAGAGTTTCCTTTTCATCATTATCATTCTGCATCTTCTCATGAAGTTCTTTTCTTTTATTTCTAGCAATAGTAAGATTCTCCGGAAGTCCTTGAATGAATTCCTGTGCAGTCCTCGGATCATCTTCAAGTTTGATATTCTTCAACTTCTCTGAATCATAGTCTACAAGAGCTCCTTCCAATTGCTTTCTTAAGTTCTCCATCTGTACCAATGTCAAAATCTTCCTCAAGTTGTTAGGCTTTTGAAAATAGAGGACCAGGCTTTGATACCAATTGTTAGGATTGATGATAGTCCCAAAGATACTAAGAGGGGGGGGGGGGGGTGAATCAGTATCTAACTAGTTAACAGAATATTTAACCTTATTAAGTATTTTGCATTCTAAAATAGTGTACCAGTAAATAAGAATTAATGCAGTAAAAAGGACCAATAAAGATAGCATAGAAAACACACCATAACACAAGATGTTAAACGAGGAAACCCGATGTGGGAAAACCTCGGTGGGATTTGTGACCCACAATATTCACTCACTGACCAATGAATAAATATTACTTACAATGAGGGGCCTGCACATGCAGGAAGGCCAACTGCCTAAATCTCACTACTTAATCACAAGATAGAAGTCTCACTGACTTACAAAATGGATTATGAAAATCCAATACAATGTACTACTTCAAATCAGCATCAACTATGCCAAGTTCAGTACCGGTTTAAGCTCATACTATAACCATAAACCTTATGCAAAATTTGTCCTTCTTATTCACTCATTCCTATCTCATCTCCTATTCCATCCTATATATGAAAATGATTTACAAGATCTCATACATATATGAATCTATTACAATATGTCATGTCGTCTTTACAAAAAGATACTTTCAATTAAATACAATAAACAAAAGTTTATTCCTATCAGTTGGGGTGCCGATATGCATTGTAGCCAGTGTCAGTGCTGGTGCCTGTTGGTTGTTTACTAGATGAATGTCAGGTGGTTGCCAGAAGGTTGCCAGTAGGTTGTCATCAATGACAACACCATCATTTCTCACTAGAGTGTAGAATGCCAATAGTGTGAGACATAAGGCATCGAGTAATATTTTATATTGGCATCATCAGATTGATATCTTACATTATTTCTCATGGAGACCTTATCTTACTTGCCCTGGTTGTGCTTATGATGCCCAACATCTTCCTTTTTATTGACAACAGAGATATCTTATTGGTCGAGACGTGTGTAGTAATAGGGTTATTGATATGCATCTTCCTGGTCATGTACTCCGATAATTGAGGGAGCAACTAATTTTACTCGCACTACTCAAGAGGTTGGTGATTGGGGTTCTTGCTTGCAACCTCATGTTGCTATTGCTGAGTTTGATGCTCTTTCTCCTATTCAGTGGGGATGACAGGTTGGTGTAGTGGATCTAGGGTCCATGGCACAGTATAGTGTATAGTGGATACTACGCAGGCCTATACCTTTGACAGATCCAACTGTTTTGATTGCTACCCAACAGATTAGACATGGAAGGGGTCCTAAGGGGAGAGGGAGAGGTGGAGGTGGGATAGATCTAATAGCAGTAGTTGCAGAGTAGGTAGATAGTGGAGAGGAGGATGTGGATATTAGTGGAGAGACTGCATCTATGAGAAGTTTTGATAGGAGTGATAGTGAGGGCGATGAGTCAGCATCAGGCTCATCGAGCAGAAATGGGGATGAGGGGGGGCTAGTGGACATGATGTTGAGATGCCCAAGGATATAGATTCAGGAAGTGCAGAGAGAGGAGATGAGGAGAGATTGAGAGATCGGGTTAGGAGTTTAGAGGACTTGGTTGCTACTTTGTGACAATGGTAGATGGAAGATAGAGATTAGTATCGGCAGGCGATGGGGGATTTAACTACAAAGAGTTATCAGATAGCCACTGAGAGAGATCGACTATAGAGGGAGAGGGATGAGGCAGCTAGGTGAGCTCAGATCACCATGGATGCACATGATTAGTTATTTGGGTCAGTGATAGAGGCACAGAACGAGGCAGATAGATATTTTGTTGTTGCACAGGAGGCTATTTACTATAGACAGGCTTATGAGAGAGCCATTCCTGAGGGTCAAAGGGATCCTAGTTTTAGTACTTTCATGGGGAGAAGATTGAGTCAGTCTACCTCTCGACAAACTAGTAGTGGAAGAGTGATGGGTCCACCTAGGGTGTCGTTAGGACAGATTGGAGTTAGGTGAGATACACCTACTAATAGAGGCAGTATAGGTTGAGAGATTTGATATTGATGTTGATGTTATAGATACAATGTATTTTGACACATTTCTATTATATATATGATATGCATTCTTGATGAGCTATTTGATGATGAATTTCATGGTCTAATGTTCCTTTCTTGTTTTATGCTATTGTGATGATGATTGCAATGTGAATGTGATATCATGCAGTGATGTGATGTACCTTTATTTTGCGATGTATAATAGTTAATGAAATTCTTATTATAATGCAATGGAATAATATTATAAAGTGATGTATATAAAAATGTAATGTGATGATGTTTATTGTTTTGTTGTGTCAAAATAGGTGTTGAAAATCATGAATTTGGAATAATTGTTAGTTGTTAGATGCAGAATACATATGAAATGATAAATCAATTGAATCAACCATTGTTTATTCTAGAAATTGATAAAATCTTGATGAGAAAGTCTTCATTGCTTTATTCGTAATGCAATACATTATCATCATTGAGCCTTATTATTTAACAATGGAGCTTATTACACTAGGGTATGAGGAACCAAGATGTATAGATATCTAATTGCAAAGAAACAAACATGTAGCAGACAAGGAATGAACCCTCCATTCTAGGAATTATGCTAGGGGTCGAGGTATGTGTGGCAATCATAAGCTAAATGCTCCTATCACAGATAGCCACTAGAGAAACTGCCCCAAAACTTCTTTGGTTCAAACCATAAACAAAAAGCAAAGAAAAGGATCATGCCCATCACAACTCCTGTAGTCACTTTTTGGACATCCTTGAGTAGCTAAAAGCAATTATCTTTGCCAATTTGATAAAGAGACACAACCAAAATAGACAAAGCTCAGTAGTTGGACTGACAATGCCTTTGCTTTGATATGTTTCATGTGATTTTGATAATGTTTGGTTTCAGAAGTTTTGGACCCCGTTTAAGACTGGCCTATCTAGTTTCAAGTGTACTGATTCTGTTGAAGACAAGATGTTGATCACGTTGATAGTTTGATAGTGATTCGATAGTTTAGACAGTTGATTAGCTTGATTGCAGACATTTTGACAAGATAGTTGTATCCTTTGTTTAACTTCGTGAGAAGTGTTTGCTGGATATCTACTAGGGTGTTGGATTATTGCGAGACAATTTATTGCACTTTTTTTATTTTTGGAGATTTTTAGTTTGTTTTTGAAGAGCTTTTCGATGTTTAGGTTTTTTTTGTCATTTTCTCAATATTTTTGTGCTTTGTTTAGGATCGAGATCTGAATGTTTTTGTTGTGATTTTGATATTTGAATGTTTTGAATTTGATTTTTTTTCAAGAGTTTTTCTAATGTTTAGAATTTTTTCAAGACTTTATTCTGATTTTTAGAATTTTTTCAGGACTTTATCTGATTTTTAGAACTTTTTTCAGGACTTTATCTGATTTTTTAAAGGATTTTTTCAAGACTTTATTATGATTTTTAAGGATTTTTTCAGTTATACCTCTAGGAATGCAACCCTACAACATATATGTGGGGACAATGAATATTGGTACTAATGTAATATGCAAGATGGAGATGTAGTTCCTATTCGAACAAGGATGATTGTTTGTTTCCTTCATTTTGACATGTACTAATTGAATTGAAGGTGTGAAATGTTTCAGAGATAAGAGTTCAATCCATTCTCTAGAAAATCTTAGATCATCCAACCTAACATACTATGTAATCAAGATTTATGAATGGAGGCACGAAAAAATTCTCCATCAATTCTTGAAACTTTGATCTTCTTTTTCCCATGTGTGAGTATTTGGATTCATTCTTACCCTTATAACCATCAAAGACCCTTGGAATCCTATGTGGCTAGCTACATGAGTTATTCTGACTTCAAAAGCATCCTGAATAGAGCCTCACTCCCAACAAGCTTTTAGGGCTCCAACGAGGTTATACACCATAATCTCTAGAATATTGTTCCATTGCCAATAGACGTCCATAGCCCTGATGGAGTTATTCACATGTTCCCATAGTCAAGATTTTTGTTGCACTTGTATGTGTGATATTTTAGTAACATATCATTGTTTTTGTTTTTTTCCTTGAGATTGATATTGACATAACACTTCTTTCTTTTATTTTCTTGCCTTTACTTGTAAGTAATGAAACCTACTTGGGTATGACAATTAGAGTGACACTGAAGCAGAATATTGGATTTTTCATTAGCCACATGACCAACTAGGTATCTGTAATGACTTAGAGCATTGATTAATGTGTGAGATATAGCAATTGATAGATTTTGGGTAACAAGACTTTATAGTGAAGCCTCTACCCAACCAAGGATAAATCTTAATCACAATGTGACATTGAAGATGAATGACTAAAGACTTGATCCTAAAGATTTCATGAACAAGTATCTAGGAAATGAGATAACCTTTGTTCTTTTCAGTGCAGACAGGTGAATGACTCAGACAATCCCCTTTATTAATTGATGCAACTATATGAGAAATAAATATTGATATGAAACTATATGTTGTGCAATGGTGATATGCAACTATATGTTGTACTCTAAAATGAAGATATGCAATGCAATAAAGATATATGCAAATGTCATATTGAAAATTGAAATGAACCCACCTTCAAATGTAATATCTTTTTAGGTGCATGTTGTTAATGGGATCAGGGAGTGGGTATCCCTCTATTTATTTCAAATGATAAGCATTGTTTCCAATTACTTTTGTTATGACAAAAGGACCTAACTAGTTTGGCTCAAATTTTCCTGGTTTTTCGTGTTCAACAAGGTTCCTTTGATTTTCTTTAAGAATGATGTCTCCTATTTTGAAGCAATGTGGGTTGACTCTTTTGTTTTTGATTAAGGTAAAAACATGTTTTGAAGGGGCCCTGAAACCCTTTTACAAAAGATCCTTACAAGAGAATAGCATTAAGAAACCAAAAGGAACATAAATAAGAAAAACCAGCATAGCAACTAAAATTAATGACAACAAGCCAACCCAGACAAAGCACAAAAAAGGAACTATTTTATGTTTTTCAGGGCATTAGCCAATTTATTGCTAATCCCATACAGTTCTTTGATATTATCCCTAAGATTAGGGATTTCCTTAGTAGACGCCATAGCATCTTTCTTCAAGCTTGCCCTAGTTCTCTTTGTCGCTCCACCAGGAGTAGAATCCTTGATCCCAGTCTTGATAGCATCTTCATAAATGTCGAGGTCCACCACTAGTTTGGAGAGCTAAAGCTTTCAAGTACCTTAGAGATTTCCTCTAGGTTCTTTGTAACAACAGTCAAGATGTTCGGAATCATTCCCAGCAAGTTTTTCATTGCCACTTTACCTTCTTCCAGATAGTCAATCTGAGCTTCCATCTTCTTAGCTTTTTCCTCCATGTCCTGCTTCCATTGCTTCTGGTTCCTATCATTCCTTCCTTTTCTCATCCATCTGCTTTTCATTTTTTGCCATATTCTTCAAAAATTCATATGTCCACCTGTCAAAACCCAATCTAGCCTCGGTAAGGTTTTTGAGGTTATCCAGTAATAACCCTTCTCCAGCACCCTCCTTATCCTTACTCAGACTATCCTTAGCCATTTCCTTCTCGGGTTCCTTATTCTTCTCCCTCTCAGAATCCATTTTTTTTCCTCATTAACCATATCATCCTTCTCTACCATAGGCTGGTTGTTGACATTGCCTAAGCTAGCACTGTGAATTGGACTATCTTGGTCAGACATGTCCTCAGCTTCATCTTCCTCTGCTCCCACGTCCTCATCTTTCCAACTTTCTTCACCTCCAGACTCATTTGTTTCCATTTCACTGCCATCTTTTCCAGTATCCTATGTGTCATTCTTGTCCTCTTGGGTTTTCATCCCAGTAGCACTCTTGCTCTTTTTTCTCTGAGTTGACTCTTCCTTGTTGGGTCCACCTTCCTCTAGCTTTCTCTTGCCTTTCCCTGGAGAAGAAGACAATCTCTTATTTTCCTGAATGGCAAGGATTTTGCAGTGCTCATAAATGAGCAGAATGAGGCCATGGTGAAGCACCGGGTTCAAAGGATTCTTGTTGTGTTTGTTGAGAGACCTCGACAAAGACCTAAAGAGGTAGTAGGGTAGGGAAACCCTTTTCTCATGCCTAAAGTGGTTTAAAAGCACAAAATGATAAGTATGGGCCCTAGTAAAATGACCCTCCACTGTTATGTATTCCATGATAGCATTCAACACATAGCCCCAAATTTTTTTGATGTTGGAGGCATCATAATAACCCCCCATGGATTTACCTATTTTAGCCCTCTCCTTCTCCTTACACGAAAAAATTTTAACCGCATTATTGGAAACTTTAAAATCTCTAAAAAAATTGAGACCTAAGTGGGGCATATTTGTTATAGTCGCAATGAGGCCTGCGTCCAATTTGAACCTCACACCATGGATTTTGAAAGACCCATTACTCCAATTTTCAGTTATTTTGGAGACTGCAAGATTAACCCTACCTTTATCATAATCAACTAGCTTATCCATAAAATTCGTCAGGGACCCTTTTCCCAGCTTTGTCCATACTTTTGGCATTTCCTTCCATATGGATATGTTATCTGGTTCCTCCCTCCTTAGATCCCTTCCCATATTCAAGTTCAAAATGCCACCTCTGTTCTTCTGCAAACTCAAAGCTTCTTTCCCATTGTCTCTTGAAATTTTGAAAATTTTAACCCACAAAGTGTGCGGAGGGTTAATATCTTTGATTACAATTCTGCCATTTTTTCAAGTAATCATAACCTTTCTATAAATGCATAAATTACTCATTTCAACTATCATAATTGTGCGGTTCTTATTTCCCCGTGAATCTGTCCTTTCTTAGGAGATCTTTAATACTAAAATTGATATTATCTTCCCCGTGCCAAATGGTTTGAGCTTCAGAATTAACGCCTAGGTTCGCTAGGCCATCCACAACCAAATTTTTTTCTCTAAAGGCATGTTCAATTATTATAACTTTAAAGCTAGCAATAATTTCTCTAGCTTTAAAAATTATGTTTTCTATAGACCATGATGGCTCGGTTTCCCCCTTCAAGCACTTGATAATATTTAGTGAGTCTCCCTCCAGCCATAAGTTGTCATGATTTAGGTTCTTAGCAATTATCAAAGTATTCAGAGTTGTTGAAGCTTCAACATAATGACTCGTTGGACTACCCAGAGGACCAGCGACCGCCACTAGGCAACTTCCAGCAAAATTCCTGAAAATGCCCCCATAACCAGCTTTACCTGGATTCCCCTTCAACGCCCCATCAAAGTTGGCCTTTATCCATCCCTGAAGTGGAAGAACCATGCCAGACCTTCCCTACCCTTCTCCTTACTGGATTTGGTGATAGAAAGATTCTATCTATCATTAAAGTCATCTTTAGCTGCTAAACCATGATCAGTACCATTGAGACATTCAAATATACCTCTATATATTTTATCCACCACAACTTCAGGGTTAGCACTTTTATCCCTAAAGATCCTATTATTATGCTCCTTCCATATGTTCCAGATAACATTAGGGAAAGTAAGTTTCCAAAGTTCCACAATCTTAGGGTTGGAATTAGGACAATAACATTGTTGCCAGGACTCACCTAGAGAGTTCGGGAAAACCCAGCTCAACTTCCACCTATTAAAAATAATTTTCCAAATTTCCTGGCTAAAAGCATACTGGTGGAGAATGTGGCAAGAAGACTCTTCTTCCTTGCAACAAAGAGAACACCTGTTAGGAAAAAAAAATCCCCTCTTTTGAAGGTTGTCCAAACTCAGCACCTTATTTTGGATAAAGATCCAAAAAAAGATATTAACTTTAGGAATTAATTTCTTATTCCACACTTTAGCCCAAATAGGAATCTCTTCCATAACTTTGTTGTGGATAGCCACAACCGATGACACAGAGTAATTCCCATCCAAGGTCTCCCTCCAAATCAAACTATCCTCTTTGTTGTCCCTCAAAATTTTAGAAGAAAGCAAAATCTCAAGAAACTTTAAACCTGGACAATGTTGGCTAAACTCAATCCAATTCCCATTTCTCTAGTAGTCTCTAACCAAACCCCCATGCCTGTTTTTGAACCAATCTTTCCAATCATTAAGGATTGGAATTTCCTCCAAAGGTTTATCCATAAGCCATATGTCTTCCCAAAATCTAATACTTCTTCTATTCCTCAATTTCCACATTCTTCCAGCAGCAGCCCAACTTTTAGCCGATTGAACTGCATTCCAAATTGCAGACCCTTCAATCGTAAAAGATTTATCTAGAAATTCTTCCTCAGAAGGTTGCATGTGAAGATATTTCTTTTTCCAGATTAAATTCCACTCTCTTTCCTCCCCTTTCATTCTCCAAATTTGTTTTGCTAATAAGGCATTATTCATAGATCTAATATTCCTTAAACCCAACCCCCCAGAGGCCTTGGGAGAACAGATTTTGTTCCAAGCTATAAGGGGAATTCTATTCTTGTCTTCCACTCCCGACCAAAGAAACCTTTTTTGGATTCTTTCAATTGCCTCCACAAATTTTCTAGGGATTTTAAATAGACTAAGAGCATAAATAGGCAAGTTTTGGAGAGTAGCTTTAAGCAATGTCACCTTGCCTGCTTGACTAACGATAGCCCCTTTCCAACATGCTAGTTTAGAGTTGAATCTGTCAACCAACTTAATCCAAAAATTATCCATAGGCTTAATACAAAGAGGAAGCCCCAAGTAAGTAGAGGGAAACTCAACCATTTTACATCCAAGAATTCTTTGAATCCTTAATTGTCTTTGAACAAGGGTGTTGATGAAGAACAGAGAGCTCTTATCCCAATTAATTTTTTGGCCAGAAGTAGATTCATAAATATCCATAAAATTCTTCATATTTCTTGCTTCCCTAATAGTAGCTTCCCCCATGGTAATCGAATCATCAACAAACTGTTCATGAGTACAAGTAATATTGGATGAAGAAGGTTTTAGACGTTTGAGATTACCTTCTTCCACATTTTTAAAAATAAATCTGCCAAAACTTTTTGCTAAAATAGTAAACAAGATAGGAGAGATAGGATCCCCCTGTCTTAGACCTCTAGTGCTTTTGAAGAAACTTGAAGGAGATCCATTGACAATAACAACAGATGACAAAGTTTCCATCAATTGAGAGCAGAGATGAATAACTTTTTCTCCAAATCCAAAGGCTTTCATAATCCTGAAAAGGAAATGCCAGTTCACTCTATCATAGGCTTTAGACATATCTAACTTTAGAAAAAAGCCCTAATTTTTAGCAGGTGTTAGAGAATGAATATTTTTATGAACTGAAATAATGGAATCCATAATCTGTCTACCAGGGACAAAACCCTTTTGTTGAGCAGAAATAATTCTGGGAAGAATATCCAGCAATCTAGAAGTGAGAACCTTGGACAAAATCTTGTAAATAGAGTTACAAAGACTAATAGGTCTAAACTTATTGAGAGAGTCATCTCCAGAAATCTTCAGAATAAGAACAATGAAGGTCGCATTCAATTCTTTTAAAAGCCTTCTAGAACCAAAAAATTCTTTAACTCCTTTACAAATATCAGTCTCCACAATGTGTCAAAAGGAATGGAAAAAGAACATTGGAAAACCATCCGGACCAAGAGACTTATCTCCCTGAAAAGAAAACACCACCTTTTTTATTTCCTGACTAGAAGGTATCTGAGAGAGATATTTGTTGTCTTCCTTGGTCAAGGTAGAAGGGATAGCCTACAAAAGGAGGTTTTGATTACTGGCGTCAAGATCATCCACTTCACCCAGGAGATTGCTAAAATAATCCAGAGCTTCCTTTCTTATGTCATTATCATCCGTTAAAATCTCCCTATTACAGGATAACCTAGAAATCCTATTAACCGCCCTGTGCTTAAGAGCAGTTAAGTGAAAAATGGGATAATTTTATCACCTTCCTTGAAATACAAGGCTCTAGATCTTTGTCTCCGGAATGTCTCTTCATTAGAAATAATAGTGTGGTATATAGACAACAAACAATTTTCAACAGATCTCAAATCTTCTAAAAGCCCATCCTCTTAGATTTTATCTTGGACTTCTTTTATTTTAGTCTTAATTTGGGCTTTACTTTTGAAGATATCCCCAAATGTCTCTTTGTTCCAAATTTTGATTTTGCCCTTTATAATATTGAGCTTTGTTGACTCTTTTGTTGTAGCTTCTTCTCATTCTGTTTTAATATCCTTGTAAATGATTCGGAGCACTTTGTCATTTTCATCTAGGAATTCTAGCTCTTGCAAACATGCTACTCTATAGTCTTCTTCTGAGATAATGTTTTTCAGAGAGACCCTTAGCAATGTCAATTCTACCTCAATAGGCAAAATAGCTTCTTAACCATAAACCAAAGAGAATGGTGTGTTACCAATTTTTGTATGGACACTAGTTCGATAGGCCCAGAGAGTTGGATTCAATTGGAGATGCCAATCTTGTCCACTATCATTGACAACTTTCTTTAAAATTTTCAAAATATTTTTGTTTGTTTCCTCAGCTTGACCATTTATTTGGGGATAGTAGGGTGTCACAACACGTTGTTGGATGTTAAATTGTTCACAAATTTCACTCACTTCTTGATTTTTGAAGGGTCATCTGTTATCAGTTACAATGCATCTACAAATAATATAATTAAAAATGAATTTAGCTATTTGCTTTCCTATTGTGAAGGTCATTGATGTTGCTTCAACCCATTTTGTGAAGTATTATGTATCTGTGAGGATAAACTTATGTTAGTTGGAGGAGGTAGGGTTTATTTTCCCTACAAGATCTAATCCCCACTGTGAAAATGGCCATGGTGATGTTAGTGGCTGAAGATCTTGAGCAGATGCATGAATCAGATTCCCATGCTTTTGGCATTGCTTGCATCTTTGGACATACTTGTAAGCATCCTTTTCCATTGTAGGCCAATAATAACCTATTCGCAACAATGTTTTTGCTAGAGAAGGTCCAAAAGAATGTGCCCCACATATGCCATCATGAACTTCTTTCAGGGAGATTTGTGCCTTCTCAACATTAAGGAATTTGACTAAGGTGCCATCTACACTTTTTTGTACAAAGTGTCAGCAATAATTGAATGTTTTGACAATTGTCAGATGATTTCCTTCCTTTGATTTTGTGAAAGATCAGGAGGAATCTATTGATCATGAAGGTATGCATATATATCTTTGTACCTTGGGGACTCAGGTCCTATTATCATACATACATATTCAATGGATGGTATTTAATAAGCTGGGACAATGAGTTGATCCACTTGAAATTCAAAGTGAGTTCCATTGTTTGGCATATCGAAGAGTGAGCCTAACATTTCTATTGCATCTGTTGCCTTGTTTTGCGCCCTTGGTATCTGTTCAAATGTTACATTGGTGAAGTGTTTCTTGTATTCTTCCACCAATTGTTTGTACAGTGTTATCTTATCATATTTTGTATTGTAATTATTATTATTGACTTGATTAATAATAAGTTGCGAGTCTCCAAAGACTTGTAGGTCCATGATCTTTCGTTGTAGTGCAGTATGTAGTCCTACCATTAGGGCTTCATATTCAACAATGTTATTGGTGCAAGGAAGTTGATCCTAAATGATTTGGGAATTAAATCTCCTTGAGGAGTTATGAACATAATTCCTGCTCTTGCTCCATGATTTGTGTGAGACCCATCAAAAAATAATTTCCAGTTTGTTTGTACCAATAGTGCAAATACCGATTCATCTGGAAAATCTATCATCATTGGATGATTGTCTTGTAGGGGTGCTTCTGTAAGTTGATCTGCTATGATTTGTCTTTTTTTACGGATTTTCTATTGACATATTCAATGTTTAATTCACTAAGTATCATAACCCACTTTGCAAGTCTTCTGGTTAGTGTTTCTCTATTCATTAGGCACTTGAGTGGATCAAATTGTGCAATGAGCTGGAGTTTATGACTCAACATATAGTATCTCAAGTTTTGTGATCCAAAAACTACTGCAAGACATTCTCTTTCTATTGGTGTGTAGTTGAGATCATATCCCATGAGTTTTCTACTGATGTAGTAGACAACTCTCTCTTTTCCTTGTTCATCATGATGTGCTAGGAGACCACCTAAGGAGGAGTTTGTTGCAACCATATACAGGAGTAATGGTTTCCCATGTATGGGTGGAACTAAGATCGGTAAGGACAAAAGATATTATTTTAGTGTCTTGAATGCCTCTTGGCATTGTTGTGTCCATTTGAATGTGACACCTTTCTTTAAAAGATGTTTAAATGGTTGGCACTTTTCTGCCTATTCGGCAATGAAACACCTTATGGACTGTAATCTGCCTTGCAAACTTCTGAGTTGTTTGAGCATAGTAGGTGATGGCATGTCTAAAATAGCTTTCACTTTCTCTAGACCTATCTCAATGTTGTGATTGGATACAATGAAGCCCAAGAGTTTGTTGAGCGTTACTCTTAAGACACATTTTTTTGGATTGACTCTTACATTGTATTGTTCAAGTCTATCAAATATCTTAGCCAATATGTGTAGATGATTATCCCTTGTGTTGGATTTTTCTAGCAAGTCATCTACATAGTCCTCCATGATTGTGTGTATCATGTCATGGAATAAAGTGGGCATTTCCCTTTGATAAGTGGATCTTGCATTTTTAAGGTCTAATGGCATCACATTCCAGCAATACTTTCCCCATGGACAAGTGGATGTTGTTTTATGTTGGTCTTCTGGTGCAATTTTGATTTAATTATAACTAGAAAAACCATCCACGAATGATAGCATTTCATTTCCAGTTGTCAAGTCCACTATCATGTCTATGTTAGGGAATGGAAATTCATCTTTTGTGTAAGCCTTGTTGAGATCTCTAAAGTCAGTGTAGATCGTGATACCTCTAGTATACTTGGATACTGGGACTAGATTTGAAATCCATTCAGAATAGTCTACGGGTCTAATAAAACCCACATCTAATAATTTTTGTATCTCAATTTTAACTAACAAGGCTATGTGAGCATGCATATTCCTGAGCTTTTGCTTATATAATTTTGTAGACACCTAAAAATGTCTCATTAATTCTACACTAATTATTCATCTATTTAATTAAGTAATTCTTTAAATTATTTGATTAAACTAACTATTTCTTCTAATCATCGCCCTTCAACACTTCTAATTATTCTATTTCTATTCTCAAATCATTTTAATCAGTTAAACCTATCTCAATTATTAATTAAATATCAATTATTTAATTAATTACGACCTTTTCCTTAATTAAATAATCTTTATTATTTAATTAATTCTATATCCTAAGTTTAAATAAGTTTATTTAAATTATATTAATTAATTAATTAAATTCCTCCAATTCCCCAAATTATAATTCCAATTAATTCCAACTAATTTCATTTCATATTTTCTCCCAATTTCGAATTTCATATCATTTCATCTAATTTCACATTTTCAAATTCACATTTCACCAAATCTGAACTTTAGTTAATTTCATGTGCATTTCAGCATTCAAATGACCAAATTCAAATCCAAATTGAAAATGAAAATCAAATTCAATTTTAAAATCCTACAACACATGCTAAAATCAGAACTGATTGATCTAATTAGTTGTTTAATCAGTTAACTTAGTTAGCTCATTAATCATCCTTTTTAACTCAAAATTATCTTTTTATGACTAATCCATCAATTCAGTCATCTCCCTAGTCTATTCAATTCACTGATCAATCAAATGATTTTACTAGCCAATCTATTTAGTTCACTCTCCAATCAATCTTGTTAACAGATCAATCTATTGAGTTAACAAATCAATCATGACTAGTTCACTGATCAATCAATTTTAGTTATCTATAAATCAACACTTGAGTTCTATTTCTCACCCCCTTTGTGTTGGAAATCTATAAATTGAACATCATTTTCATCAATTTGATCTAGCTTTTTTAGAATCACATTCTTCAAAGTATTTATATGCAGGAAATTGGTGCAATACCTGAGAGCCACCAACCACTCAAATTGGAGAAGCACAATGGAAGCAAAGTTGCAGAATGAGGGAATTTCTTATTTGAATTTATTCCTTATTTAGTATTCATTTTCATTGGTTATGTTTGTTTGTTTGTTAATTAGTTAGAAATTGGTGATTCATTCTTACTTGCTAATTAGCTTAATACACATGATATTCAGGCATAGAAACTATGGTGAACCCGACGTGAATCATGCTAACATTAAATTTTTATTTTGAATGATTTTGCAATTTCGTACCTGAAAGAGGATCCTGATTTTGCAACTGCTTATATTGCACCGCAATTGCTCAGTAGTTGCACCACAATTGCTAAGTAGTTGTACCACAATTACAAAAACATATCGCAATTGCCTTAGGGGGTTGAAAATTCAAAAAATATTTTGTCTTTTCTTTATTATCTAATCTTGCGCACCTAACCCATAAATTTCATCAAATTCTAGAAAATTCAATTTCTACATATAAGATGTATTTAATCTGATGGTAGGAAAGGTGACTTTCAGAATTTCAAGTGCAAGGAAGGAAAAACAACATAGGAGACAACAAAGGACATATCAAAGACTCTTAAAGGAAGAAAGGGATCTCCGTGAGATCGAAGAAAATGAGGAGATTTCTCAATATCACAGAAACATCCACTGTTTCTTAACCAAGTACAAGTTTTTCGATGAGATTGATGTGATGGCTCGCGTGGTGTGGGACAATATTATTGTAGAATGACCCTTCTATCTTCTATCTTTTTCTTCTATTTTTTTTTTTTAAATTACTGTGAGCAATTGATCTTATATCAATTCGCAATTGAGCAGTCATCACATTGCAATTACTTAAACAGTAATTCACAATTGATGATACATCAATTTGCAACTAATTTGATATCAATTCACATTTGATGTGTAGGTAATTCACAGTTGTTAGATTGAGTTTTTCTTTTTCTGTCCTAATTCAATTTTGGTTTTTATTAGAATATCTTTTTGTCCGTAAAAAGATAGAATTCTATAATTGGAAAATTAGGTTAGATATCCCATTATGTGCTTACTAACATCATTTTATGCAGGGGTAGCTTAGAAACACTTCAATTTGGTGCAAGTAAAATGAACCACAAACAAACTTTTCTTTTATTTCACAATTACGATGAAGGTTAAAATTGAACCCCATGCTTTTTTGGAGCAACATCTCCAAATAGAATAGAAAATCATTGCAATGAAAAGTTAAAAATAACCCTTGTCTTTCATGTTTTTGAAGGGATAGGTATTATCCTCTCCCCTTCAATAGGTGATAAAAAAAACCAGACTATCTTCTTTTATTCTTTTATTTATTTCTTGCAATTAAATTCTTTAGAAGGCTTTCCCTCCCAAGTTACCCTTAGGGCGCCATTAAGGCCGGTGAGAGGGGAACAACCTATGTGGCAATGGATAAAGCCAAGTAATCCAAGCCACTATAAATAAATGCGTATGTGATGAAAATAATATGCGATGAGTGTTACATGATGTCACAACAATATTATGCCTCCCATAGTGCCTATACGGTAGGTTAAAATTTGTAGAGCGTAACCTCTACAGACTGGGAGACCTCCCTCAACGGAGTGTAAAACGCTGTTGATTGTGACCACTCGAACGTAACCCTGTCTAAACACCATAGAAATTAGAAGCCAAACAAAGTTAGTAACCAGACACTTGTTTTATCATAGTGCAAGGGTGGGGAAGAATCCGCCCCCAAGACACTCACCATATATCTCCCAAGATAATAGACCAATTGAGGAGCAAGCATCTTTTGTCTAATTTCTAGAAAAAAAAGGCAAAAAAATGGGCACACCCTAGGGTGTGAGAGGGCTATTTGAGCTGACAGAGTATCAAGATATGAGTTGTGGTTATACTTGTGACCTTTTGACTTTAGGAGAGTCTGTCTGATGTGATATCGAATTGCCCCAATATATCAAGAACAAAATGAGGTTTTGAAGAAGACTCCAACATTCATGAGAACTTGAAAAAAGTTCCTTAAAGAATTATTATTTTCATGGTTTTATTCTTTTTGATGTTTCTGTTGTGTCCTTTGGTACATTTCACCAAGTTCAAACATATTATAAAATACCAAAAACAAAGTGGAATCTCAACCAAAGTTTTTTCAAAAACATCAACAAGATCAAATCCCTCAACAAAGTCAAGTTTCAATATCAATAAGACCAAAACCTTGTAGCAAACAAGCATGTCAACATCAACATCAAATCAACCTTTTGCAACATTCAATAAATGAAGAAAACATCTTACATGTTGTGATCCTAGGTCCAAACCAATCAAGCAAACATCATGGATTGGCGTTATGCATTTCATAGGGACGGTGAACAATTCATCCCTTCCATTCCTATTCCATCACCATCCATGGAAACCTTAGCTCAACAAATCAATACTTTGCAATAACAAATGAGAGACATGACTATTCCTAGAAACCATATGGGATGGTTAGAAAATATGATGAGAGAGGTGATAACCATGAGGGAATCATTAGCAGGCCAACCTTCTTCTTCTTGTGAGACCATTCAAACATGCCAACCTTCATTCTTCAACAAAATCATTCCTACCTCAGTTCAACCAACATTAGAGTCATGTCAACCTTCTTTCAACCCAACATATCTATCATACCAATAATATCAACCCAACATTCAAAGTATCTTTCTCAAATAATATCATACTCCTTTCAACCATAATCAAACCCCTTTCAACCAAAGTCCAAAGTCCAAATTAATTCAACCAAAATTAAACCTCTTTCACCCAAAATCATACTCCTTTAAACCCAAACCAAATCCCTTTCAACCAAGTCCAAATCAACCATATCTATCCACCATTTCATCATCCCTTGAAGTCATAAAAGACCAATCCACACCATCTCTATCCAATAACGCAATCTCCCAAGGGGTATCCATAACACAAATCCAATCTAATTCAAGTCATGATTTGGAGAAGTTTTCCTCCCCTCCATTCATAAATCTTGGTTACATAGTGTGTTAGGTTGAATGGTATAAGTATTTTTGAGAATGGATTGAACTCCTATCTCTAAAATGTTTCACACCTTTAGTCCAATCAGTGCATGTCAAAGTGAAGGAAACACACAATCATCCTTGTTCGAATAGGAACTGCATTCTTGTCATGCATCCTGCATTAGCATAACTCATATCAAAAATCCATTGTCTCCACATACATGTTGCATATCATCATCATATGTCTACACTTGGTGGCATAACTGAAAAAATTCTAAAAATCACAAAATGTCATGAAAAAATAAAGAAATCACAAAATGTCATGAAAAAATCAAAAACCAAAAATCAAAGCAAGAAAGCATGGGCCATCCATCAAATCAAATCAACATAAAGAAAACTCTAAAAGTCTACAATCAAACTGATCACATGTCTTGTTAATAAATATATTGATCAAACTCTATCAAACATCAACATGTCTTATGTACAAGGAAGGGTACACTTGAAACCAGATAGATCGGTCTTATACAGGGCACTCACTCTTTGAAACTAGACATTCCTATTAATGATCACACAAATCAAAACAATGACATAGATTAGTATGACTACTGGATTTTGTCCAAGTTAGCCTTATCTTTATCAATTAATGGAAGGCCATGTTTCATCAATACCAAAAACACCAAAAAATTCAAAACAAAAACATTTTGATAAAAGTCCTGAAAAACATCAAACAAAAACACCAAAAAATTCAAAAACAAAAACATTCATAAAAAGTCCTGAACAAATTAAAAACAAACTTAAAATCCAAAACTATCAAAAAACTTGCAATAAATTGTCTCGCAAGAATCAAACACCCTAGAAGATATTCAAGAAACACTTCGCATGAACGTAAACAAAGGATATAACTATCTTGTCAAAATGTCTACAATCAAACTAATCAACTGTCTAATCTATCGAATTAGTATCAAACTATCAATGTGATGAACATCTTGTCTGAAACAGAATTAGTACACTTGAAACTAGATAGTTTTGTCTTAAACGGGGTCCAAAACTTCTAAAACCAGATATTATCAAAATCACACCAAACATATCAAAGCAAAAGCATATTTAGTCTAACTGTTGAGTTTTGTCTATTTTTGGTTGATTCTTTTTATCAAATTGGCGAAGATCATTTTTTTTAGCTACTCAAGGATGTCCAAAAAGTGACTAGAGGAGCCATGATGGGCATGATCCTTTTCTTTGTATATTGTTTGTCGTTTGAACCAATGAAGTTCTGGGGCAATTGCACTAGTGGGTGTCTATGATAGGAGCATTCAACTTGTGAATGCCACACATACCTCGACCCCTAGCGTAATTCCCAAAATGGAGGGTTCATTCCTTGTCTGCTATGTGTTTGTTTCTTTGCAATGAGATATCTATGCATCTTGGTTTCTTATACCTTGGTGTACAAAGCTTCATTGTTACATAATAAGGCTCAATGATGAAAATGTGTTGCACTATGTGATAGTCATAAAAATAACTGCACATGAATTTTCATATTTGAGCCAAAATATTGGTCATTCTGGATTTTATTTTGTCCTATGTCAAAGTTCAAGGTATAGGGTTTAGGGTTTGTGAATATCCAATTAAGTCTTGTGACTAAAAAACACTAACCTTGTTATATTTTGTCATTACCTTTTTCCACTTAAGCTAAGGGTCGGTTACCATTGGTGGGGCCATTGTATTTCCTAGGCATTAAGTCATTTTTAGTGGGCCCCTTATGTTTTCCTAAGTCTAAAGATTCTAAGTATTTCAGTCGGTGGATAAAGGTAGTTTAAATTTGATGGTCCACACTTCCCCATGGTTGAAAGTGCAAGGAAGATAAAGATCACGACATCACAAAATGATACCATGTGTTCTCGGCGAAGAAGGGCAAGCTGGCGGTTTGACTTTCAAGACCTCATGGTACCGGTTCTCAGGAGATAAAGACCTATTTACTTATGGCTCTATCAATTAGGACATGTTTCAAATGGACAGTGATGTTATGATTTGGGCAAAAAGGTGCTCGACTTTTAAATTTGAAAAGGTTAGTAGGCACTATGTTTGAATGGTAAAGTGCAAACATATATGATGGCCCTCGTATCTCCAAGATAGAAGTTGCAAGAAGGTTATGAACCACGGCATCATGACATGATGCCATGTGTCCCAGGATGACCAAGGAGACCTATGGTGGGGTCACTGATAGTGTTGGGTTAAGAGATGATATGGCACTGATTTGTCAAAGTTTTAATGGGTCCACAAGCATCAATGGAAGGTCAATTGCCACATTGACCATTAATGATTGTTTGATTTGCAAGGTTGGGAAAGATCTGTAGCTAAGTTTCAAATTGATTTTTAAAAAGGGTCATTAAAGGTATTGGTTGTCGCCCGCGCGGGTTAGATAGAATGAACATAATGTAGGCTTGTCGACTTGGAACAGATAGCGACAAGTTGGGCCACTTAGATGTTGACTCAATCTAGAAGGACTAATTTGAAATTTTCTACTAAGTTGAAATTGATTAGACAAGAAAGGATGATATCTCAGAGGCGTGAAGGGATTGCGATGGTTTCTGAGCTAGAGATTAAGGATCATGGGTTCCCTAGTGAATTCAAAGATCACCTATTGACAGGGAATCTGAAGCAGAAAATGTACACCAAAGGAGGAATAAAATCATAAACAAAATCGTTCGCACAATATGAGCCTTGGCAAGAAATATAGTGGATGTGACAGGCATGATTTCTAGGGTACATAGCTAGTAGGTTGAGTTGAAAGCACTGGAATGAGGATTTTTCATGTGAAAGAGCATCACCCGATGAAACATTTTGATTATAAATACAATCGGGTGGTAACTTAATTGGTAGGAGAGAAAAGAAATTTTTTTCTTCTGAGAGCAGTTCTTTCTTCTGCAAGGAAAATGATATTTGAGCAAGATTATAAATGGACTTGATGAATGCATTGTGATACCAGATGGATCTTTTTTCTCCTGTGTGAGTATGTTTATTGTCAGAGGGGTTGTGAAAGGGGAGGATCGCCATAGGGGGCATGAAAGATTTTTCTTATGAAGAAAGGCCACACATGGCACAACCTTTGCTTCTACTATGCCACTGGATGGCAGGTTGTTCTAAGAGGAAGCCCACAGAGGAATGAAAGAAGGATTTGTTTGGGTGGGGAGTGGCAGCCAATCATCCATGTGACTACATGGAAGTTGTGGCCCCTCCCCAACATATTATGTTTCCCCTGTAGCTACTCCTTCCACTTTCTCTGATCCTGGGCATGAAGGATTGAGGTCCTCTTCTATTTTAGAGGTGACTTTTCTTCTTGTTGGGACCTAGTATCCCTTCCAAGAAGGGAGATTCTCTATAGGATAGAAGCATAACTTCTCACACTCCATCCAAAGGTGTCAAGGTGATAATGGCACAACTTAAATGGTTTTGCTTCTACCAATTTTTAGTTGAAAGTATTGATTCACAGGTGTCAGTGCATGGAAATAGAATTTCTTCGTAACATAATTGCATATAGCTTTTAGGCCTGATTAATGAGAGTAAATTTGTTGTTGACATGTGTCTCTTGGCCTGAATCTTTTTGCTCCCTTTTTCTTCTATAAAAATGGAAATCAAGGCCATTAGACGAGTTTAGTTTTTTGGGGAGTCTCTTGTAGGTTTAGATATTTCTTGTTCCTTGGGTTTTTCCTTGTCTGTTTCCAGTAGTGAGTCTAGGTGAAGTGAGCAAGTTGTAAAGTCTTTAATAGAGCAAATAAAGAAGTGTTTTAGTGTCAAGCTTTGCATAGGTTCTTGAAGGAGTTATATGTAAATTTCATCCTGTGATAGAAGTTGTATTTTTATTCAAATAAAAATTGAATTCTGACTCTTTTCTCTCCATTGTATGATTCTATCAATTTTTGAGTGAAATCAACCAAGGGTTTATTTTATTTAGTGCATTGTTGTGATGTATAAAGATTTTTGTTTATGCTTTGACCCAAGGGGTCAATTAAATTGCTTAAATAGAGATGCAGAATGATAGGGCTTATATAGGGATTTTAGATAAGCAGTTTGGGTTGGGATTGCAAATGAGATATACTGTAAGGCAGTATTATCTTAGATCTTATACTATTAGATGAAATTCTATCACATTTTCAGTTTATGTTTTATATCTTCAGGTGCCCAATGGATTAAGGCACTAATCACTGCTTGTAATTGTCTTTATTAATCAACCTTGTTTTAGTTTCATTGATGAATCACTGCAATTTGTTGATTATCGGAACATGTTTGCATTTTCATGTATTTATGAGTTGTCCTGCCCATCTCATGCTCCAGTTAAGGTCAAGGATCACTGAAGGATTAGACATCCTTGAGAATTCTCCCTTTCTGTTGAGCCTCTTTTATGAGATAATCTTCTTTGTTTCAATGAATTTTTTAGTGTGGTGCAGAGATCAAGAATTTCACTGATGGGATTACCCTCCTGGGTTTTGCAGAACCCAAAGTGTAGAAGGATTTGCAAAAATCCTTGTCATAGTTGGTCTAAGCCTAAATGATATTGATAGTTGGGAGTGGCTTTCCATAGGTATTCAAAAGAATCAACATTGTCTCTGCCTTGTAGCAGTGGAAACCCATTTTCGGGAACCAACAAAAATGGCAACTTTGTTGGGGAAAGAATTGTGGAAGATCTCTGGTTAGAAAATATTGGCTTAATATATAGTTGATATTTTCCCATCCGAGTCACCAACAAAAATGGTGACTCTACTAGGGAATATTTTTCTATGTCCTCCTACGATTTGATGGTTGATTTTTTATCCCACGTCACAGGACCCAAATATTTTGCCTCATAGAGTGAAGAGTTTCTTAATTTGTCCCTTGTCGGTTTGAGTCAATTCTCATAAATATTGTCGGAGAATCTATTGTAATTCATCTTTTAATGTAAGTTCTATCTAGATCTATCCATTTTTTAAGATTATTACATAATACCTCACAAGTTGTGAGTGGCGACTCTGAGATCTTTGCACCAGTGTGCATTGTTTGAAAGAAGAACTAGGAAGAACCAAACAATTTGCAAAAGAGATGAAGCAGGTTTGGGCTCTTATGATGAAGTACCCTCACAAGTTAAGTATAGAATCCATATGATGCTATATGATGATAAGGAGGTATTGTAGTGTTGGTTTGAAACAAATCTGACTTGTGAAAAAATTCCAGCTGTTTAAATATTTGTCCTCCGCAAGGAGGTGGCGACTTTGTCAAGGATCAGTGTTAAAGATTTGAAGAATTGAGGATGATTTTTTGAATCCCTAATTAAAGAAGGTAGCAACAGCTTCAACATTTCTAGGTATTTTAATTTTCATGAGACAAGTATACTTTCATGAAAATTATGTGTAAAAATGTTCCCTTGTAAGTGAGTAAAGCACTAAGGAAGGGAATGGTGGTGATTGTTTTACATACTTCTGTGACACAATTTTCACATTTTGTATTAATTTGGATGAAGTATGTTATGAGCTATGTATTGTAATAGTTTAAGATTTTGATAAAGGAAAGAAGTAGGGAAATGAATGAAAATATGTATTATGTTCCTATACCTCCCTATGAAATGTCAAGTGTAAATGTGCAAAATGTGCAACCTCTGTCAAATCACAATAGAGTTTTCTTTATGGACAAATATAAGCCATTAATTTTTAATGGTATCCAAGGTTTCCCAAACCTTGTTCCTATTAAGTTTAGGGAACATCTACCAGAATTTAGTGGGAAAAGATCAGAATCAACACGTCAACATATGCAAGAGTTTAATGAATTAATGGGAGATTTGGAGATAAGTCAAGAAGATGTCTTCATGAAGATTTTTGTCCAATCTTTGAAGGAAAATGCCAAAGATTGGTTTTCTTATTTACCAGCATGTTCTGTCTCTTCATGAGATGAACTAAAGGTAGCATTCATGGAACAATTTGGTGAGAGAATTAGTCCAAGTTTACTTATGAAAAGATTAATGGGTATTCAGAAGGAAGACGATGAGCTAGTTCTTGTTTTCAACCTTAGATTTTCTAGAACGTTGGATGACATTCCTAGCCATTATAGGCCAAACGATGTAGTATGTTTGGTTGTTTACTTGGCTGCATTTGATGAGGAAGAGAGTTATTTGCTGAGAGACAAGGATCCCAGAACCTTGCATCAGGCTTATAGGATAGCAATGGATATTGAGAACAACTTGAAATATGGAATTTCAAGGGGTTAGTTATCTGCAAGAGTGTGTTGTTCTAAGATACTAGATGTTGAAGAAAGGTATGAATCAAGAGATAAAAATCAATGTCAAGGCATTTGCATCCATGTTGATCACATTGACTCTATTATAACAAATGTTTTGAACAAAAATATGAGTGAACATAACTTGTCTCAAACAATGGTTATTCCTCATGTCAGTGAAGAGAAGGTTAGTGGGAAATTATATGATACAACTGATATAGAGTTGGACATGATGTCAGTCACTTCACCAAATGAAAATAACATTAGTTGTTCCAGGAAGGAGGTCCCACAAGGGATTCATATGCAGTCTTGTGTTTCAGGTCAATCCAAAAGTGTGTATGAAGAATCAAAAAGTTATACATCTGATGAAAATAGTGCTGGTATGCAAGATTCTGATGGCATTGATTCATTCTCACATAAATTAGTTATGTGTGATGATGAGAACTTGAATGATAAGGTGCCACCAATTTTAGTTGATGATGTTATTGCAAATGAAAGTGGCATGATGTGTACCAATGAAAAAGTAATCCTAGTACAAGCCACTTTTAATAATGTGGATCAAATTATTTTTTGTTGTTCTCATCACCAAAATGCCCCTAAATTGGCTTGTATGTTTGAGAGGGATGTAGTTCAAAAGGATAAAAATGGCCATGATGACTTTGTTGAAGCCTATGAAGATCATGACATTGAGCATTTGTATTATGAGGATTATATTGCTGGGAGTTGTTCTAGATTATGATTCTTTGATTCCTGATGAATGTGAAATTAAGATGAGTAGTGGTTTTAATGAAAATTCTAATGCATTGTTTGATGAGGATGCAAATATGGACCAATTAGTTCTTTTCTATAATGTTTTTTAGAAGGGTTTTCATATGGTTCTTAACCCTTTGTATAAAGAAACAATTGAGAGTTTGGATGCTACTGCATCAACTTTTGAAATAGATAATTACAAAGATAAAGATGTGATACCTGAATTGATGTTAAATGACAATGATGAGTTTCTTTATGTTTCTCATATCGTTGATATCAAATGGGATTTAGAGCAAGAGGTTGAAGTTTTTCTCTGGCTTGATGATTTGCAGTTACATGAAAGGATCAAATGTGATCCTTTTCCTCCTCTTGATAATAGTTTTCTTTTTGTGTACAGTAAGAGAGTTGATTATTTCAGGAGTTCCTTTTTCAATAAGCAAACTGATGGTTTAAACGAAGCCTGTTTTCTCAGTTGTATGCCAGAATATGAGATTTTCTTCTTTCAGCTGGATGATGGTTTTACAGAGTGTGATATTGGTTTTAGTTAGGATATGTGTTGTGTTCAATACAACACATATATATCACAAGGTGACCAATATTTTAAATCATTGTATAAGTTTCAGGGTTTCAATAGTAAGTGCGATGATAATTTTAAGCATAGTAGTTGGACAAAAAGGGTCAGCAGGTTTGGAAAATGGCATTCTAGCTATGTTATTAAATTGCTTTTGGTGCATTCAAAGGAGAACCATGTTTATGAAAGAGGGAAACATTGGTTGATGTTGACTGGTGGCATTGAGCCATCACGTGTGGTTTGACCTTTAGGCCACAAGCAACTTGGGGTAGAGTATTATTTTTTGACTCTATTCCCAATGGAATAATTATCAATTCCCTCTTCAATTGCTTGTTAATGGGTAGTTTTTGAGGCTCTACTTTTCATAAAGTAGTTGTTATCCATGAGTATTAGTTAGTTTCCTTCTGTTGAAGTTGCTATGTCCAGGTAACTTCTTTTTGGGTCTACTCTGTAAATGGTCTGCTTAACCAAAGATTATGAATTATCGCCTCATTCCTGTGAAATGAGAGTCCCCAACTAGAGCCACTGATAGTCCTAAAAATAACCACACGTGAATTTTCATATTTGAGCCAAAATATTGGTCATTTTGGATTTCATTTTGTCCTATGTCAAAGTTCAAGGTACAGGGTTTAGGGTTTGTGAATATCCGATTAAGTGTTGTGAAGAAAAAACCCTAACCTTTTTATATTGTGTCATTACCTTTTTCCACTTAAGCCAAGGGTCAGTTACGGTTGGTGGGGCCATTAGATTTCCTAGGCATTAAGTCATTTTCAGCAGGCCCCTTATGTTTTCCTAAGTCTAAATATTCTGAGTATTTCGGCTGGTGGATAAAGGTATTTTAAATCTGATGGTCTGCGCTTCCCCATGGTCGAAAGTGCAGGGAAGATAAAGACCGCGACATCACAAGATGATGCCATGTGTTCTCGGTGGAGAAGGGAAATCTGGAGGTTTGAAATTTCAAGACCTCATGTTACTAGTTCTCCGGAGATAAAGACATGTTTAGTGATGGCTCTATCAATTAGCACATGTTTCAAATGGACAGTGATGTTATGATTTGGGAAAAAAAGGTGCTCGACTTTTAAATTTGAAAAGGTTAGCGGGCACTATGTTTGAATGGTAAAGTGTGAACATATCTAATGGCCCTTGTATTCCTAGGATAGAAGTCGCGAGAAGGTTATGGACTGTAGCATCACAAGATGATGCTACGTGTCCCAAATTGACCAAGAAGACCTATGGTAGGGCCGCTGACAGTGTTGGGTTAAGAGATGATATGGAAATGATTTGTCATGGTTTTAATGGGTCCACAAGCCTCGATGGAAGGTCAATTGCCACATTGATCATTAATGATTGTTTGATTTTCCAGGCTGGGAAAGATCTATGGCTGAGTTTAAAATTGATTTTTAAAAAGGGTCATTAAAGGTATTGGTTGTCACCTGCGCGTGAAAGATGGAATGAACAGAATGCAGGCTTGTCAACTTAGAACAGATAGCAACAAGTTGGGACACTTAGATGCTGACTCATTCTAGAAGGACTAATTTAAAAAAATTTACTGAGTCAAAATTGATTAGATAAGCAAGGATGATATCTTAGAGGTGTGAAGGGATTGGGATAGTTTTTGAGTCAGAGATAAAGGATCACGGGTTCCCTGGTAATCTTAGAGATACCCTGTTGACAGGGATTCTAAAGCAGAAAATGTACATTCAAGGAGGAATAAAATCATATACAAAATCATTTGCAGAAGATGAGCCTTGGCATGAAATACAGTGGATGTGATAGGCATGATTTCTAGAGTCCATAGCTGGCAGGTTGAGTTGAAAGCACGGGAATGAGGATTTTTCATGTGAAAGAGCATCACCGGATGAAACATTTTGATTATAAATACAATCGGGTGGTGACTTAATCGATAGGAGAGAAAAGAAACTTTTTTCATTTTCTGAGAGCAGTTCTTTCTTCTGCAAGGAAAATGATGTTTGAGCAAGGTCATAAATGGAGTTGATGAATGCTCTATGATACCGGAGGATGTTTTTTCTCCTATGTGAGTATGTTTATTGTTAGAGGGGTTGTGAAAGTGGGGAGGATTGCAAGAGGGGGTGTGAAAGCTTTTTTTTATGAAGAAAGGCCACACATGGCACAACCTCTGCTTCTACTCTACCACTGGATGGAAGGGGGTTCTAAGAGGAAGCCCGTAGAGGAATGAAAGAAGGACTTGTTTGGGTGGGGAGTAGTAGACAATCATCCATGTGTCTGCATGGATGTTTCCACCTCTCCCCAACATATTATGTTTCCCCTGTAGCTCCTCCTTCCACTTTCTCTGATCCTAGGTATGAAGGATTGAGGTCCTCTTCTATTTTAGAGGTGACTTTTCTTCTTGTCAGGACCCGCTATCCCTTCCAAGAAGGGAGATTCTCTGTAGGACAAAAGCGTAACATCTCACACTCCATCCAAAAGTATCAGGGTGATAACGGCACGACTCAAATGGTTTTGCTTCTACCAATTTTTGATTGAAAGTATTGATTCACAGGTGCCAATGCATGGAAATAGAATATCTTCGTAATTTAATTGTATATGGCCTTTTAGGCCTAATTAATGAGAGTAAATCTATTGTTGGCATGTGTCTCTTGGTCTGAACCTTGTTTTGCCCTTTTTCTTCTATAAAAAGGGAAATCAAGGCCATTAGATGGGTTTAGATTTTTGGGGAGTCTCTTGTAGGTTCATATTTTTCTTGTTCTTTGGGTTTTTCTTGTCTGTTTCCAGTAGTGAGTCTAGGTGAAGTGAGCAAGTTGTAAAGTCTTTTACAGAGCAAATGAAGAAGCGTTTTAGTGTCAAGCTTTGCACGGGTTCTTGAAGGAGTTATATGCAAATTTCATCCTGTGATAGAAGTAGTATTTTTATTCAAATAAAAATAGAATTTTGACTCTTTTCTCTCCATTGTATGATTCTATCAATTTTTGAGTGAAATCAACCAAGCGTTTATTTTATTCAGTGCATTGTTGTAATGTATGTAGATTTTTGTTTATGCTTAGGCCCAAGGGATCAATTAAATTTCTTAAATAGAGTTGCAGAATGATAGGCCTTGTGCAGGGATTTTAGATAAGTAGTTTGGGTTGGGATTGCAAATGAGATATACTATAAGGCAATATTATCTTAGATCTTATACTATTAGATGAAATTGTGTCACATTTTTAGTTTACATTTTGTATCTTTAGGTGCCCAATGGAGTAAGGTACTAATCAATACTTGTAATTGTCTTTATTAATCAGCCTTGCTTTAGTTTCACTGACGAATCACTTCAATTTGTTGATTATCATAACATGTTTGCATTTTCATGTATTTCTGAGTTGTCCCGCCCATCTAATGCTCCAGTTAAGGTCAAGGATCACTGAAGGATTTTCCATCCTTGAGCACTCTCCCTTTCTGTTGAGCCTCTTTTATGAGAATCTGCTTTGTTTTAGTGAATTTTTGAGTGTGGTGTAGAGATCAAGAATTTAACTGAAGGGATTACCCTCATGGGTTTTGTAGAATCCAAAGTGTAGAAGGATTTGCAGAAATCCTTGTCGTAGTTGGTCCAATCCCGAAGGATATTAACATTTGGGACTGGTTTTCCATAGGTACTCAGAGGAATCAGCTTGGTCTCTGCCTTGTAGCAGTGTAAACTCATTTTCGGGAACCAACACTATGAATAAAGACAAGAAGATTTTTCATCATCGACCATATCATTTTATTTTTCTAATCTCATCATGTTGATTATTTTAATCAAGATCACTCTCTCATCAAGCATCTTTTCTTCGATCAACTTGATGATTCTTTATATCATTCTTTCATCTAACATGATCTCTCTCATCACTTAATTCCAATCTTTTCATCTATGATTCTATCATTTTCTCATATCAACATTTCTATCTAGCAATCAATTCTTCTTCACTTTCATCATATTTCATTATTCATCCAATCTTGATCTATCATTTGTCTTATACAGGATTAGACCTTCCTGAAATGAGGCATGAGCATCTATCTTTGTCTTATACAGGATGTATCCTTGCTGAAACCAGATAGATCAGTCTTATACAGGATGTATCCTTCCTGAAACTAGATGTTTTGGTCATCATTTGTCTTACACAGGATGCGTCCTTCTTGAAACCAGACTTTATCTTTATCAATCCAATCAATTTTATAAATTAGATCAATCTTATCAAATCAATCAATCTACAAATCACTTCAGCCATTTATTTTCTATAATCAAACTCATTCATGTCATCAAGTTAATTTTTCTTCATCTTTCATCTAACATTCTTCATCTTTCGAGAGATCATCCATGACTTCAATGCACAAACAATCTCTCGAAGGGGAGTTATACCCTACTGTCATTGGGGCATACTGGGGTAGTTTTTCTTTTCATTTTCTTTGAAACAACATCATTTCAACATTGTCTCAAAGAGGGGCAAATGTAGACACCTAAAAATGTCTCATTAATTCTACACTAATTATTCATCTATTTAATTAAGTAATTCTTTAAATTATTTGAATTAACTAACTATTTCTTCTAATCATTTCCCTTCAAGACTTCTAATTATTCTATTTCTATTCCCAAATCATTTTAATTAGTTAACTCTATCTCAATTATTAATTAAATATCAATTATTTAATTAATTACGACCTTTTCTTTAGTTAAATAATCTTTATTATTTAATTAATTCTATTTCCTAAGTTTAAATAATTTTATTTAAATTATATTAATTAATTAATTAAATTCCTCCAATTCCCCAAATTATAATTCCAATTAATTTCAACTAATTTCATTTCATATTTTCTCCCAAATTCGAATTTCATATCATTTCATCTAATTTCACATTTTCAAATTCACATTTCACCAAATCTGAATTTCAGTTAATTTCATGTGCATTTCAACATTGGAATGACCAAATTCAAATCCAAATTGAAAATGAAAATCAAATTCAATTTCAAAATCCTACAACACATGCTAAAATTAGAACTGATTGATGTAATCAGTTAACTTAGTTAACTTATCAATCATCCTTTTTAACTCAAAATCATCTTTTTATGACTAATCCATCAATTCAGTCATCTCCCTAGTCTATTCAGTTCATTGATCAATCAAATGAGTTTACTATCTAGTCTATTCAGTTCACTCTTCAATCAATCATGTTAACATATCAATCTATTGAGTTAACAAATCAATCAATTTCAGTTATCTATCAATCAACACTTGAGTTCTATTTCTCACCCCCTTTGTGTTGAAAATCTATAAATCAAACATCATTTTCATCAATTCGATCTAAGCTTTTTCATAATCACAATCTTCAAAGTATTTGTATGTAGGAAATTGGTGCAATACCTGAGAGCCACCAACCACTCAAATTGGAGAAGCACAATGGAAGCAAAGATGCAGAATGAGGGAGTTTCTTATTTGAATTTATTCCTTATTTAGTATTGATTTTCATTGATTATGTTTGTTTGTTTGTTAATTAGTTAGGAATTAGTGATTCATTCTTACTTTCTAATTAGCTTAATACACATGACATTCAGGAGTAGAAATAGGTTTTACTCCTGGAAGCAATGGCAAATGATGTAAGAACAATTCAGGATCTAATCTAGGCATATATATAAGACCATGCAAAATTGATTGGTCTTTGCTTAAATAATTTGATAAATCTCTTTTTCTATTGGATTTAGGGATTTTGCTAGGTGAATGTTACGAGCTTTCTCAGCATCACTGATGTTAATTTCCTTAGTTTCTTCTACCAATAATGTTGATTGTTCTTTATCAATAGGTAGAGCATCCATTATGTTATGAGGAAAGTGTTCTTCTTTATTATCATTTTCTTGATTAGGAGAGGAGCTTGCTTCTCCGTAATATGCAGTTCTATCTAGATCTATTGCAAAGCCAACCTTGTGATCATTATAAGGGAGTTCGTCCCTTGCACCCAAGAATTCAGCTATGGCTTCATCATTTTGGAACCAATCTAATCAAGTGGCTTTCCTTTTTGCCTCCAGTCAATCATTTTGGTAAGTATTTGTTCCCCACTATCATAGAAGATCCTGATACCATGCATATTTGGTTATGACCTGATATGTCCTCATCATAAATTGGTGGTGGGTTGTCTTCATTATCAGATGGGAATTCATAGTCATGAGAAATTGTGACACTTTCTATGTATGTTTCACTTTCTAATTCTATGTCACTCATCTACTCTTGTTCTTGTAACTAAGTTTGTTGCAGAATAGTGGATCTTCTTTTTATTGTGGATACCCTTCTTAAGCCTAGTATTAGTCTTTGCAGTCTTTCTTCATTTGACTCAAATGGAGGAGTTGGAGTTGTTTCCTTGGCAAAAGTATTGATAGCAGCCATGGATTTGGCTCATTTGCTGGTGTTAAGCCTATATCTGCTACCATATTTTCTTGTGTATATGTTTCAGGTATTGTACTGCTAGATGACTCTATGCTAGTTTCTTGTAGAAGTTGCCTCATGTCTTCACCATCTTATTCCATAATAGGATATGTTGGTACTCTCCTTCTTTTCTAAGATGAAGAGGAATACATTCTTCTTGATGATTGATTCTGAGGTAGATATTCTGAGGGTAACCTAGGCTTGTTTAATATATCTAATGTACATTGCCTAGCTTCTGTTATTTGTGGTACATGTTTATATCCCAAGCCTTGATTCTTTAGGTTTTCATTTGGCAAAACAGGTTCTAATCTTCCTTTCTTTTGTAGTCCCAATCCTATAGTGTCATCATACCTGTGTTTTTGTAACATCTTGAAGTTGTTGCCATATTGATGTAGAGGTAACCTGGGTACTGTCATGTCATCTTCTTCTTTGTATATCTAGTGATTGAGATCTTAATTTAGAGATTCTCCTTGTAAGTCTCCCCATCTAATCAAAGAGCATGAATCTGAGTACTTCACTATCTCTTTTCCTTTATCTTGCTTCATTGTTGTGTTATGAGGCTTCCCAAAAGACCTAGGAGAAAAAGATGATTGTTTACCATTTGAGGTACTCAAAATGGAATATTATCACAACCAACTTACTTAATATGTAAAGAAGATGTGGTTGGTGTACTTTTCTCTATTTCTCTGATTGATAATGATTCTATTTGTAAGTGAAGTGGGGCCTCCTGATTGTTTGGTACTTGATTGTCTATGCTTTCCCTTAAATAATAACAGTGTTGAAAAGGGTTTGGGTCACCATGAAAGTGATCTCTATGCCATTGTATGGGAACCTCACACATTGATGAAAAGATGATGGTACAGCTTGCATGGTATGTATCTATGGGCGATCTAATAGCATATTGTGCCCCAATTCTCTATCTAGGACCTGAAAGGTGATGTCTGTTGTAATTGGTCCCACTTGTATTGGTAAAGTCACCACACCCTTAGAGGGGCGTTCCTCATAATCATAGGCTTTGATATTGATTCTCTTGGTAGAATCATTATAATGTTCAGAATATCCCAAGCTTTGATCAAATGTAGTGCGCATATATTAAGGCCAACTTCACCATCTATAAGTACTCTTCAAACCTTCTTTCAGTGAACCAAAGCTTCTAAGTACAAGGGATCATTATGCATTGGTCAGTCTATAGGTACATCTTTTTCAGTGAATGCGACCTTTGAAGCTACCAAGTTTCCAACCATGGATTGGAATGTGTTCTCATTAATATCTCTAGTAACAACTAAATCTTGTAAGGCTTTGTCCAGGTCTGCCTTATGAGATGATGAGATGCACAGTAACTCAAATAATGAAATTTGGGTTGGATTTCACTTCAACTGATCCACCATATTGTAGTTGCTAGTTATTGAAGGGGGATTTGAAGGCACCCCTTGTAATGTGACCTTAGATCTTCTAGTGATAACAACACAATCTATGTTTTTAGGATTCACTGTGATTGTAGTTGTCATGGATGTGAAGTGTAATACCTACAGCTGCAACACAAAACACTCAATAGATCATTACAATCATGATTAGAAAATTTAGAACAAATAAAGATAAAACCATGGCTAATCGATCTATCGCCTCCTAATAAATACGAGTATGAATTTTTCTCTTATATCTAGATAAGAAAATTTCAGTGACTTAACTACATCTAGATGGAGGATTTAAGATGATAATGATGCATTTAAGATAGAAAATAGAATGATTAAGCTATATGATTTAACAATTATGCTAGAAAATCAGCTAGATCTAAGAATGCAATTGCCAATAATAACAATGCTCAAATGATATGCTAAGAGATATATGCCTATAGTAACAATGCTCAAAATGCAAATGAGATGGGATCATTATTGATCCAAAATGGGGTCTATTTATAGGATTTCTAAGGCCAGGGGTGAGGTGGAAGGAATCAACGGTCAAGATTAAGTCTGAAGAGATCAATGGTTAAATTGGAGGAGGTTGGAAAAGAGGTTGGATGAAAGGGGACAATTGCCATCTCTATGGTGACAAGTGTCAAGAAGCTTCTAGAAAGGTTGGATGAAAGGGAACATTTTCCATCTCTATGGTAACAAGTGTCAAGAGACTTTGCTCATGAGAGAGAAAGTGTCTAAGGAAAGGGGAGATGTGGCCCAAGAATGCCATGTGTCTCAAAGGAAGTTAGGATGTGCAAGCTAAGATAGGTTTAATTAAACCCAGGGTTAGATGGAATGGGTTAGGTTAGGTGGTTAAAAGTTAGGAGGCATGTGGGTAATTTGAATTTAAAAATTCAAATAAGACTAATCAATTCTCAACAACTCATAAATTGATTTGTTTTAATTAATTGGGAGTTAGAAGAAATGAATTTAATGGGGAGGGATTATTGAGATGAACCTATTAAATAAATCCTTAGATTTATTAACAAGAAGATGAAAGAAGGGGGAATTTAATTAAATTGCTTAGTGAATTCAATTAAATTGGGAAGGGGGATTAATTAAATAATTGATTAATTAATTAATTATCTTCAGACCATTTTTAGGTGTATACATTTTGCCCCTCTTTGAAGCGAGGTGTGATGATGCGTTGATTCAAAGAATAATCTCATTTTGATGATGATATTGGTTTGATAGGATGCCCCTACTCTTGATTGATAAATTGTGGTATGATGATGCCCCCTCGGGTGTTCAATTGAGATAATTGACCTATGGAGTATTTGGATCTTTGTGAAATTTATATCTCGATTAGAAATGATTTGATTTCTACAATTGTGGTTTGATGAAAGTGAGAGCTATACAATCATGGTGATGTGGTTCTTGATTATTGATAAATCTTGACTGATTAGATTGATAAGATTGAGATTCGGTCTGGTTTCAGGAATGACACCTCCTGTATAAGACAAAGATGATCAAAGTGTTTGGTTTTAGGAACGATATATCCTATATAAGACATAGATCAGAACATCTGGTTTCAGGAAAGATACATCCTGTATAAAACATGATAAAATAGATGATATGTGATCAATTGATAGAATTGATAAGATTGATTAGATAAAGAACTAACAATTTGTTGATATCAAGTTGCAGAAAGATTTAGATATGCTGATGTTTGTTGTGTTGAGAGGGATATCATAAGATTTTCGTTGGGTCGACAATTTCTGGAGAGATATGAGTCATTAGTCTGATTGCGTATACACATGTGATGATTCCTTGATGATTCCTATGATAGATTTAACCTTGGGTAAAAGGAGCATGTGGGATCCCATGCAAGAATGAAATGCAAGCTAAAATGCAATTGCAAATGCAAAGCTATGATCGGACCAGTCATTGGATTATTGCATTTTTGTCATCATTGAGCTTTGTAAATGTGGGAAGTGAGTGCAAACATTGATGGTATAATTAAACCATGATGACCTGAGCACTACTTTCCTGGATTTTGATATGGCAAGTTAACATAAGCATCGAGGTATAATTGAACCGAGATGACCTGAGTGTTGCTTGCATAAAATAGGCAATATTAATCATTTCAATATGCAAATCAGAAATGTCTTCAATGATACTCCAATGACCATGTCCCAAGACAAATTTGCACATATTAATGATTAATGTTTAGACAATAGACAAAAAATATCAGGTTCCTTCCTTGTTCCTCTAGCCAAAGACATCTTGGAGTCACTCAGAAATCATGATAGCGAAAATCAATATAGAAAAAAAAGTTGAACAATCGTGTTAAAATCATTATTCAAATATCATCCATGTGTTTAGACTGACTTTGTGATAGTTTGATGGTTGATAATTCGATCTTGTGTTCAATATTGGATATGTCTCAGTTTTTGCTTGATAAGGGTTGTCTAACTGTTTGTTCTTCCTGTTTGATTAAGCTCAAAAATGATCAAGAATTTTTGCCCCCAGCTAAGTGTAGGATTTTGCCCCAAGCCTAGAAACAAATTCAGTATGATATACCCAATGATCCAAACCATGGCAAGAAGCCACTCGAGATGCCTATGTATGTACAAGGCTTTATGATAGATATGGATAGCACTGATGGAAAATGAATGAATGCAAGCGGAAAGATGCATGAACTAATAGATGGAAGAGCTAACCGACAGATAGCACCTGTTTGCCAGGTTTTTACCATCTATTTTTATTGCACTTTTTCTCATATTTGATTTTTGTTTGCTTTTTCATTGTTTTTGAATTTTTTTTGCTTTTTCACTGTTTTGATTTTTTTTAATTTTTTTTTTTTGATTTTTCGCTATTTTATATTTTTCTAATTTTTCAGACATAAAACTTATTCAAGTGCATGCTATTGATAGGTTCCTTGAGCTGATCCCCATCCTGTGTTGATAGTTGATATGCTCCTGATCCAAATATTGTTGTGATCACAAATGGACCTAACGATTTTGGTTCAAACTTTCCTTTCTTTTCTTGATCTACCTAGTTACGTGGATTTTCTTTTAGTACTAGTTCCCCTACTCGAAATGTTCATGGTTTGACCCTATGATTATAACTCCGACAAATTCCTTGTTGATATACCTTTAAATGATCAAAGGCATTTTGTCTTCATTCATGGATCAGTTCTAACTCTTGTAATCTAGATACTCATTGTTCTTCATCTGGGATGAGACCTTTTAATGATACACGTAGAGAAGGTATCTCTACTTCTATTGGCAGTATTGCTTCTGATCCATAAACAAGAGAGAAAGGTGTGGCACCTATTGGTGTGTAGATACTAGTGCGGTAGGCCCATAGAGCAGGGTTTAATTGAATATGTCAATCTCTTCTAGCATCATTCACTGTCTTTTTGAGGATTTTTAGAATAGTTTTGTTTGATGCTTCTGCTTGCCCACTTCCCTGTGGATAGTAGGGTATGGAGAATCTGTGTTGGATCTTGAATTTTTCACATAGCTCTTGTACATCTTGATTCTTGAATGGTTGCCCATTATCACTGATAATGGTCATTGGTATTCCATAGCGACAGATGATGTAATTCAAGATAAATGTAGCAATTTGTTTTCCTGTGATATTTATGAGAGATATTGCCTCAATCCATTTTGTAAAATATTTTGTAGCTACAAGAATGAATTTGTGACCATTAGATGAAGAAGGATTTATTTTTCCTACTAGATCAAGACCCCATTGACATAAAGGCCAAGATGTTGCTAAAGCATAAATTTCATGTGCTGGTGCATGAATCAAATTTCTGTGGATTTGACATTGTTTGCATGTTCTAGCTATCTAAAAAGAATCTTGTTCCATAGTTGGCCAATAATAGCCCAAGCGTATGAGTTTTTTTGAAAGGGTAAGACCACTTGAAAGAGTGCCACAAATACCATTATGGACTTCATGTAAGGCCTTCTCAGATTCTTCTTGTTCAAGACATCTTAAGAGAGTACCATCTAGAACTCATTTAAATAGGGTATCTGCGACAAGAGTAAAATGGGAGGATTAGCGAATAAAGTTTCTCTTTTGATTTTTCGATAAGTTGGGAGGTAAGGTGTTATCTTTCAAGTATGTGTAAGTTTGGCCATAGCAGGAGGAATCATACCCCACAAGGTGACAGATAGTTTGGGAATCAGTACAATTATAAGCGGGGTAAAAAAATTCTTCCACCAGAAATTCATAACGTTGTTGATTTTCCTGTGTCTCCGGTAAAGAAGAAAGTGTAGCCATGGCATCTGCTTCTTTGTTGTCATTTCTTGGAATCTGCTGAAAATTTATTTCTACAAAGTCTTTCTTGATATCATCAACCATCTTTTTATAAAGCATTAGCTTTTCATCCTTTGTTTGATAGTCATCATTAATTTGATTAATGACGAGTTGAGAGTCTCCAAAGACTTGAAGTTGTGTAATGTTCCATTCTATAGCTATTTTGATACCTGTAACCAAAGCTTCATATTTTTCTGTATTGTTGGTGCATGGAAAGATTAATTTGCATGCTTTTGGAATTGTATGACCTTGTGGTGTGATGAATCGAATACCTGCTCTTGATCCATGTTGTGTATATGAACCATCAAAGTATAATTACCATGTTTTTGTGGTGACTATTAAGATATCAGCATCAAGAAACTCAATCCGTAAAGGATGATCATCTTGAAGGGGTGCCTTAGCTATTTTGTTTGCAATGACTTGTCCTTTTATAGATTTTCTGTCAACATACTCAATATCAAACTCACTCAGGATCATGATCCATTTTGCTAGTCTTCCTGTTAATGTTGCTTTGCTGAGTAAATATTTCAGAGGATCAATTTTAGCTATTAACTTGATGGAGTGAGATAGTAGATAGTGTCATAATTTTTTAGAAGCAAAAACTATTGCCAAGCATATTTTTTTTGTTGGTGAATAGTTGATCTTGTATCCTACTAGTGTTCTGTTGATGTAGTAGATAGCTCGTTCTTTTCCTTCATTATCCTATTATGTGAGCAAAACTCCTAATGATGCTTCGGTGGTTGATACATAGAGTAACAAGGTTTTCCTAGAATTGGTGACATTAGGACAGGTGGTTGCATGAGATAAGCCTTGATCTTGTTGAATGCATCCTCACATTGGTGGTCCCACTTGAAATGAACATTTTTGTGCAATAGATGAGTAAATGGTTAACATTTATCTGTTAGTTGAACAACAAATCTTCTGATGGAATGGAGTCTTCCTTGGAGTGATCTTAGTTGACTGACATTCTTAGGAGATGTCATTTCCATGATTTCTTTAACCTTAGCTGGATCCACTTCGATACCTCTAGCTGAAACAATGTATCCCAATAGCTTTCTTGAAGTAACACCAAAGGCACATTTCTTAGGGTTTAGTCATAGCTTGTATTATTCTAACCAATCAAAGATCTTTTCTAGTATCTCTATATGTTCTTCTATGTTGTATGATTTAGCTAATATGTCATCCACATAGTCTTCCATGAATGTATGCATCATGTCATGAAATATAGTTGTCATAGCTCTCTAATATGTAGCACCGACATTCTTTAGTGCAAAAGGCATGACGTTCTAGCAAAAAGTACCCCATGGAAATGTGAAAGTTGTCTTTTCTTGATCTTCAGGTACTATTTTAATTTGATTGCATCCGAAGAAACCATCCATTAAAGAAAACATGGAGTGTCTAGTAGTTAAATCTACAATGATATCAATGTTAGGCAAAGGAAAGTCATCCTTTGGACATGCGTTATTAAAATCTCTGAAGTCTGTGCATATTCTGATGATTTATCTAGTTTTGAAATAGGAACGATGTTGGATACCCATTGAGGATAAGCTATAGGTCTAATGAATCCGACATCCAATAATTTCTTTAGTTCTGCTTTGACTAGGAGAGCGATATGTGGATGCATTTTCTGTAACTTCTATTTAACTGGTTTGGCTTCTAGACTAACATTTAAGTGATGCATAATAAGATTTGGATCCAACCCTGGCATGTGTGCATAGGACCAGGCAAAATTGATTTGCCTTCATTTGAAAAATTCTACATATTGTTGCATTTCTTGCTCGGACAGAGAATTCGCTGGATGAAGAATCTTTGGTTGTTTTGTTGTGCCAATGTTAATTGCCTTTGTTGGTTCGATCAAAATGGATGACCTTTCTTGATAGTGCTCAGGTAAAGTGTCAAATCTCCCATCTTCTGGTGCCTCAAGGAGGTTTTCACCATTAGATTCATCCTTTCTTTTTACTTTTTCCCAATCTAATGTTGCAAAGAAATGGTTTTCAGCATTAGACTTGATATTCTTTTCGTTATTTTCATTTTTGCGACTAGGAGATTTGGCACCCACTTGACTGGAAGATGCATTGCTGAAATTCTTGGTGAGAGTTGTTACAGGTTCAATTGCATTAAGATATATAGATATAGCATGGTCATTTGGAAAGGTATCAATAGCAGTATGTCCTTCATTTTCTCAATTAATAAGTTTGGGGTGGATTAGAGGTAAGGGGTCTTCAGGTTGGTATGTTTCAAGGATATCAAGGGTCATGATAGATGTATCAAAGTTTTCAACATGTATGTCAATGTCTAGAATGGTATTCTCATCAGAATGACCTCACATAAGAAACTCTTGATCGTTCTCGGTTAAGTCCAAGTCAGCTGAATGTGATTCTAATTCAAGTGAACTAGTTCCTAACGTTTGTCCTACATACGTGTGAACTACATCGACTCCTACATCTCCTTCAAAGCAATTTTCTTCAGCTGATTCTTCAGAGTGATAGGAATCCCATTCCCATTCATTAGAATCTATATCACTTGCAGCTTGCAATCTACAAATTTGGTTATATAGTATTTATTCTTCTTTTCTGGCTATATTTTTTCTTCTTTCATATTCAACTTCTTTAGGATTGAGATTAAGTTTTGTCAACTTTGCTATAATCTCTCCTAGATTAGTATTAGTTTCTTTCTTGTTTTGATTGAGATTTAATGTTGCTTGTGAGGTGCTTTTAGTTTGTTTCTCTTGTTGATTTGAAGCTTGCTTATTTTCCCATTTCATGTTTTCTTGTGTTTGTTGCTTAGCTGATTTTTCTTCTCTTTCAATTGCCAGTTGTTCTTGTCTGTTTTCAAATTCCTCTTGTTGTTGACTAGAAGATGTGTCTTCTGGTAAAGTAACTTGTCCATACCCTAAGCCTATTTTTTTTGTAGTCTGCTGAGTATGAGGATGAATAGGTTTTGAGATACCTTCTTTTCTTTTTCCTATAGGACATGTTCCAGTGTATCTCATCCTTTGAAGAATGTTAAATCCTTTTCCATACTTTTCTATAGGTATGCGGACATTGTTGATCTTTTGTTGAAATTCTTCATCCTTGTATAGCCACTATAGCACATCTTTGTCTTCTATTTCCTCTAATAAGGTTCCAGCACTAACAAATGCTCCATCAAATATCGGAAGATGTTTTACAATTGGTTGTTGTTTAGAGTTTGATGGTTTTCCAAAGGATTTAGGAGAAAGTGGTAATTGTGATATTGAATATTCTATGTTCCCTCTATCTCTTAGTTGCATTTATTTTTCCATACTTGATATAATTGAAGCAAATGATTTTTCTTTGGATTGTGTGTTCGAAGATGATGCCTCCCTGTTATGAGGAACAATGACTTCTTGGGCCATTTTTAGATTGCTGCAGTATTGAAATGGATTTGAATCTGCGGAGATTGTGATTTCTTGTCCATTGTAGGGAAATTTTACACACTGGCAATATGTTGATGGGACAACTTGCAAGTCATGTATCCATGGTCTCCCAAGGAGTACATTATATGATAAGTCCAAGTCTAGAACTTGGCATGTTGTGTCTTTCTGCAAAGGTCCCACTCTGATGGGTAGTATCACAATTCCCTTGGAGGAACGTTCTTATTCATCATAGGCTTTTATGGTGATCCTTTTTCAGACATCAACTACATCTTCTAAATATCCTAAGGCATGAACAAGACTCAATGAAAAAATATTTAGGCCAGCTCCACCGTCTATTAGAACACGTTTAACATGCATTTTGTGAATGAGAACTTCAATATGCAAAGGAGCGTTGTGGGGATGTTGCAAGGACATGTCATCTTCTTTAGTGAATGATAAGTAGTGAGGGGTTGTGAGGTGTCCCACCATGGTTTGTAATTTGTTGATGTCAAGATCTTTGGATACCATTGTATCGATTAATGCTCCTTCTACAATTTCTTTGTGTGCAGGTGAAAGCTTTAAAAGTTCTAAGATGGATATTTGTGCGGGTTTTTTCTGTAATTGATCCACTAGATTGTATTGTTTTGTAGTGGATGACGTGTTTGTTGTAGGACCCGGAAAAACAACTTTGGCTTTGCTTCTTGTGATAGCATGAGCATGTTCTTGATTTTGTTTTTCTTTAACTACAATCACATTTACCACATTGTCATATGTATGAGCGTAGTTTACCTTCACTTTACCCTTGCCATTATTTGTTGTTGATGATTCACCTTTCTCATAGTTTGGAAGCAAAGTTTTAAAAGTTGTGTGAGATTCGTTTGTTGTATGTCCATCCACTGTTATTACTCCATTATCAATCAAATCTTGTATGATATGTTTCAACTTCTAACAATTATCTATGTGATGTCCCTTGTTTTGATGGAAATCACAATAATGGCTATCATTCCACCAAGGTGGTTTGATTTGAGGTTTGTAGTTTCTTTCTTCTGGTAAAGTGATCAATTTGTTTGCGAGAAGTGTCTTTAATGTTGACCCCAGGGGTTCACCAATGTTTGTAAATTGCCTTCGAAAGAAATTTTTGATAGTTACTTTTTGGTAATGGTTGTTTTGCTGAGCCGCCACTGAGTGAGTGGATAAATTAAAAATCGGTTGCTTTGGTTTCACAATGTTGTTATCCACTATTCCATCATTGATGACATTTCAATTTCTATAACAAAACTTTGGCTTATCATTGTGATTGTTGTTATTATTGTTGTTAGGTGGATGGACTCCTTCTTTGTATATTTTCAATTCACCTTTCTTTACCATGGCTTCCTCCATTCTGATTCCATTATCAATCATTTTTCTGAAACTTTTATTTCCTTGCATTTTTAAGTTGTTGATGAATATGTCCATTTTTTTGTATTCCGGCACTGTATGAGGATACCACGAAGCTAACCATCTCCATCGTTGTAAAAATGTCATGAAAGGTTCTCCACTCTTTTGTTTGGCATCACATAGGTTTAGCATTGTTATTTCATGTTGTATGTTGTAAGAGTATTGTGAAACAAACTTATCCACCAATTCTGAGAATGATCTGATTCCAAGTGGAAGGTTGGAGAACCATTCCATAGCTAGTCCAATTAAGCTTTTCAGAAATAATCTCATCAAGTAGGTATCCTCATGTGAAAACTCCATACTCATTGTGCAAAATTCTCATATATGATCTTGAGGGTCAATTCTTCCATCATATTTTTCATATCTAGGAGTTTCAAAACCTATAGGAAATGGTATCATGTTTAAATTTCTATCAAATGGATAAGGTCAGATTTCTTGCAGTGAGTATCTTCTAACATTTCCTCTTTTCATATCTTGAATTTGTGTTTGCATTGTTTGTAGTTGTTGTGTGAGAGTTGTGATAGGATTATTGACATGATTTGTTCTTACATGACCATGATTTTGCATTCTAGGAGGACCTGGATCTCTTCTTGTGTCATCTCTAGTCCTTCTTGTATCTTCATTGGATTGAATGTTATTCCTAATTTCTACTTCATCTCTTTTGGGAATGTAAGTTTCTTCATTGGTTCTGGTGTTACTAGGGATTGATGTGTCATTCATTTTGACACCAAAAATATCCTCATATTGTTTTTTATTAGGGGGAGGATCACTTTTATTTTGTGTCAATTTTTTCACATCAAAATCTTGGGGGAGTGTAGCACCAGATTTGGCTAACATTAGGGAATATTTTTCTTTTGCTCCCTCCAATAATTTCTGCATAAATTTGTCGAATTGAGGATCTTTCTTGATGTCTCTGATATTTTATTTTATTATTTCTCCTTTAACTTGTATTTCATCTTAATGTTCCATGGTTCTATTCTCTTCAGTTATTTCCAATGTTTCAATTTCCATATTTGCGATCCTTCGTCTCTGAGCTCTAGTTAGAATGGGCATACACGCGTGTTATTTTGCTAGGATTTGATTGTCCAAAAAGTTGTTTTGATAAGTGATCAACTATCAAGGTAAGTGTGATAGCGCGATATGACATGAAAAGATGGTTCAAGTGTTTAAAGGTTTGCAAGTTTTTTGATCTTCGGTTTTGGAGTGCAATGATGATAATTTGATAAGAACCAAGTCCAGTAGGAATGATATATCCTACGATGTGGGACAAGATTATCCTAACCAAAAGTTTTAGTTTCGTGATAGAGGATGATAGATCCTGATGAGAAACTATGTTTGAGTGATCAGTTTATCAAATAGGGTGATAATGCACTTTGAGATGTTTAGATCTTGAACTTGTTGAGGGTGAGCACTTAAAAATCTTGAGGTGCTTATGTCTAAAGTCTGATTTTGGCAGATGATAACTTGACCAAGCAAGCTAAGAAGACAATCCAACCACAGAATGACAGAGAATAGGCATTTATGATTACTACAAATTGATCAAGTAGAAATGACAAATCTGAAAATTGTATGCAGGACACAGCTCTAGACTGGCAGAAACAGAGACTCGTACGACAGACTATATAGCCTCGAATGACAAAAGATACAAGCCTATATGACAAACTATGATTTTCATGTGAAAAAGCAGAGGCTCGTATGACAATACTTTCTGAACCATACGACTAAATATTGAATCTCATATGAAAAATGACCAGACCATACGACAAACCTTCCTGAACCATACGACAAGATAAATGACTCGTACGACTAAGAGTAGAACAGAGGTAAATGTGTTTGTTTGGTCAAATTTTGGTCAATGAATTTTGATGTTTTGCTTATGTTTTCTAGTTTTAGATGTCTGATTTTTCAATTTAGGGATGAATACACAGCAAACACGCGATATGTTAAGTGACCACAAGCATGCTAAACCCTAAGGAAGTTGGCTGAGGAGAGAAAATCTTTGATTGCAAACTTAGGTACACACCCAATAGCTAATCAAAATACGGCCGCTGAGTCTCGCACAATGGATTCTCAACGTCCTATTATCTGACTCCAAACGCTAATGGGGACACGATATGGAAAGTATCTTGGGAGAGTTACTATCTCTCTTGCACAAAGATTATCACCCTTTCGGAGGTGAATCGGGTAGCTTCTAATTTAACTGGAACTAGTAAGGGATCCGTTCGGTGCGTCGGGGTATAATACTCAATTAAGAGGTCTCCCAGCCTTGAAAACCAAGGTTTGCTATACCCAAAGGTACAAAGGAGAGCTATTCCCAAGCACTATCATTGACTTGATTTTCATCAAATAACATTTATTTTATAGTGGGTTGGATTACTTGGTGTTAGCCATTCCCACTTAGGTCGTTCCCCTCTCATCAGTCTTAATGGCTAAGAGTTATTAGCTGCTCGGGAGGGCAAGCCCACTAAAGATATGCACTAATGAAAGTAAAAGATGAGTCTAGCTTTCCAATATGCAATCTTGTAGTGCCATCATACCCATGTTTTTGTAACATCTTGAAGTCGTTGCCATATTGATGTAGAGGTAACCTATTGTCATGTCATCTTCTTCTTTGTATATCCAGTGATTGACATCTTCATTTAGAGATTCTTCTTGTAAGTCTCCCCATCTAATCAAAGAGCATGAATCTGAGTACTTCACTATCTCTTTTCCTTTATCTTGCTTCACTGTTGTGTTATGAGGCTTCCCAAAACACCTAGGAGAAAAAGATGATTGTTTTCCACTTGAGGTACTCAAAATGAAATATTATCCACAACCAACTTACTTAATATGTAAAGAAGATGTCGTTGGTGTATTTTTCTTTATTTCTCTAATTGATAATGATTTCATTTGTAAGTGAAGTGGGGCCTCCTAATTGTTTGGTACTTGATTGTCTATGCTTTCCCTTAAATAATTATAGTGTTGAAAAGGGTTTGGGTCACCATGGAAAGTGATCTCTATGCCATTGTATGGGAACTTCACACATTGGTGCAAATTTGATGGTACTGCTTGCATGGTATGTATCCATGGGCAAGCTAATAGCATATTGTGCCCCAATTCTCTATCTAGGACGTGAAAGGTGATGTCTGTTATAATTGGTCCCACTTGTACTGGTAAAGTCACCACACCCTTAGAGGGGCGTTCCTCATAATCATAGGCTTTGATATTGATTCTCTTGATAGAATCAATATAATGTTCAGAATATCCCAAAGATTTGATCAAATGTAGTGTGCATATATTAAGGTCAGCTCCACCATCTATAAGTACTCTTCAAACCTTCTTTCGATGAACCAAAGCTTCTAAGTACAAGGGATCATTATGCATCGGTCACTCTGTAGGTACATCTTTTTTAGTGAATGCAACCTTTGAAGCTACCAAGTTTCCAGCCATGGATTGGAATGTGTTATCATCAATATCTCTAGCAACAACTGAATCTTGTAAGGCTTTGTCCAAGACTGCCTTATGAGCCGATGAGATGCGCAGTAACTCAAATATTGAAATTTGGGCTAGAGTTCGCTTCAACTGATCCACCATATTGTAGTTGCTAGTTATTGAAGGAGGATTCGAGGGCACCCCTTGTAATGTGACCTTTGATCTTCTAGTGATAACAACACAATCTCTATTTTTAGGATTCACTGTGATTGTAGCTGTCGTGCTTGTGAAGTGTAATACCTGCAGCTGCAACATAAAATACTCAATAGATCATTACAAACATGATTAGAAAAATTTAGAACAAATAAAGATAAAACCATGGCTAATCGATCTATTTCCTCCTAATAAATGCGAGTATGAATTTTGCTCTCAGATCTTGATAAGAAAATTCCAGTTACTTGACTACATCCAGATGGAGGATTTAAGATGATAATGATGCATTTAAGCTAGAAAATAGAATGATTAAGCTATATGATTTAACAAATATGCTTGAAAATAAGCTAGATCTAAGAATGCAATTGCCTATAAAAACAATGCTCAAATGATATGCTAAGAGATATATGCCTATAGTAACAATGCTCAAAAAGAAAATGAGATGGGATCATGATTGCTCCAAAATGGGGTCTATTTATAGGATTTCCAAGGCCAGGGGTGAGGTGGCAGGAATCAACGGTCAAGATTAAGTCTGAAGAGATCAATGGTTAAATTGGAGGAGGTTGGAAAAGAGGTTGGATGAAAGGGTAAAATTGCCATCTCTATGGTGACAAGTGTCAAGAAGCTTCTAGAAAGGTTGGATGAAAGGGAACATTTGCCATTTCTATGGTGACAAGTGTCAAGAGACTTTTCTTATGAGAGAGCAAGTGTCTAAGAAAAGGGGGCATGTGGCCCAAGAATGCCATGTGTCTCAAAGGAAGTTAGGATGTGGAAGCTAAGATAGGTTTAATTAAACCTAGGGTTAGATGGAATGGGTTAGGTTAGCTGGTTAAAAGTTAGGAGGCATGTGGGTAATTTGAATTTAAAAATTTAAATAATTAATTCTCAACAACTCATAAATTGATTTGTTTTAATTAATTAGGGGTTAGAAGAAATGAATTTAATGGGGAGGGATTATTGAAATGAACCTATTACATAAATCCTTAGATTTATTAATAAGTAGATGAAAGAAGGGGGAATTTAATAAAATTGCTTAGTGAATTCAATTAAATTGTGAAGGGGGATTAATTAAATAATTGCTTCTTTAATTAATTATCTTCAAACCATTTTTAGGTGTATATAGTAGCCACCATTTCATCTCCTCCAATTAATGTATTTATGATATAGTCAAATGCGACATTGGTATAGTTGGCAGTATTGTTTTGTGCATTAGAACTAGAAGCCTTTCCTTTGTCATGTTTGACTAAAGGATCCTTAAAAATGGTATGATCTATGTTTCGTGTCTTATTTTTATCCATAGTAATGTCACCTTGATCAATGAGATCTTGGATGAGGTTCTTCAATTTTTAGCAACATGTTGTCTTGTGACCCTTATTGTAGTGATACTCATAGAAATCATTGTCATTCCACCATGCGGTCTTGAATGAACCTAGTTCATGTGGCCTAGCTTCCGGTAAAGTTTTGGCATTGCTCTATATCAATTTTTCAGTGTTGATTCAATAGGTTCACCGAGGGGTGTAAAGTTTCTTCTAGGTATGCCTATCCTTGGTGGCCTTGGATTGTTTGATTATAGTGCATTGGTGTTGTTTGTTTGATACTAGTTCTTATTGGCAAAATCAGCTGGTCCTTGTAGATATACTGCTGGTTGAGCTCTATTTACAACAAGTGCATCAACAACTCCATCATTTGTGATATTTTTGTTCCTAGACCAAAATTTTGGCCTTTCATTATTTGTACTGGTGGTCGGTCCACTATCCTTGTGGTGTTTCAGTATCCCTTGTTCTAACAGGACTCTCTCACACTTGATGCCTTTTTTTGTTATGTCTTTAAAATTGTTTAGGCATTGCATTTGCAATGGATACTTAATTGGAGGCACAAGATTTTCATTTAAAATGTCTACTTTCTCAGCTTTAGGGATGTGACTAAGACATCTACGGTATAGGCCTCTCCATCTTTGCAAGAACGTGGTAAAAGTTTCACCTTCTTTTTGCTTTGTTGAACATAAATCCATTAGGGTAATTGGATTATTTATGTTGAATGCAAAGTTGGATATGAATAACTCAGTCAATTCTCCCCATGAAATAATTTTGGGTGGAAGGTGTGAAAACCATTCCAATGCTATCCCTCCAACCATTCCAATGCTATCCCTCCAATACTTTTGGAAAATAGCCTCATTAAGTATGTATCATCGTGGGATACTTCAATACATGCCATGAAGAATTCTTTGACATGATCTCGAGGATCACCTTTCCCTCTATACTTGTCAAACTTTGGAGTTTCAAAATGTGGGGGAAATGGTGGCATGTATAACTTTATGTCAAAAGGATACAAACAGAGGTCTTCTACTATGTAGCTCTTTTTATCATTAAATGCTTGCATACTAGCCATTTTCTTTTGTAGATTCTCCATTTGTTGAGTCGAGATCTCTATTTGGGTCAATGATGTATTGACTTGACGAGTGTTTCCTACAAAAGGGATAGTATTGGAGTACCTTTGAGCTTGTTAAAATATAGACTGACCATGTAATGATGTACTTGTAGAGCCCCTCCCTGATCAAGCTCTGGTTAACTTAGTTGACCATGGTTGACCTTACTAATAAATGCTATAATTCAATAGGATGGGCTATGTTAGATGGATAGATTGGTGAGAAAAGTAATTGAACCAGGTTACGGAATCATTTCACCTTGAGGTGTACATTTTGATGTGTAATAGATACATAACTTTATATGATTCTCGAATAGGATAACTTTGAGATGATGTATGTCATTAATGGATTTGCAGGACTTTACTATGATGATAGAAATAGGATGCATGTCTTATGTATGGATCAAAATTATGAGGATTATGATAATTGCTTATGTGGATTTATTTGGATATAAGATATATCGATTCGTTTAAATGTAAATTGTATGCAGAGTGTTTGATGTGTATTCTTATTCATGTGCTAAATTTTATATGAGGTTATTTGGAATTACTAATGTGTAATTGAGATGCGCAGGAAAATTATCCATGTGACCATGGAAATATTATGGAGAACCAAACCTAGACCTATGTACGTTCGTAAAGCCAGGGGTTGTCTATTTGGAGAGACAACACCCCGTATGTATCATATTTTATTTGTGAAAGTAAATGTTGCTTGTGTGTTAAATTAAATTTATTAATTTGTGTAAATCCAACAAGAGACAAATTTCTTGTGTAATTTTGTAATGTATTTTATTGTGTCACTTGACACATGTGTTGAGTTATGTCTTGAATTTTGACTTGTCTCTTGAAAGGAGTTGTTCAAGTATAGCTTTTTCAAACATTTGAATGTGGTTCTAAATTTTCCTTGGGTAGAGAGTCTTTGGAGTGGTCAACATAGGTTGGATCCGAAATTTAACTTCAGACGGGTTTATAAGGGGTCAAATGGACTCCTAGGGGTAGTTTAAAGGTGTTTCCTAAAGCCCATAAGGTATACCTATGAGTTAGGAGTGTTTTTAGGCATGTGTCTACTCCCATGTGACTGTTTAGTCATCCCAAAAAGTGGGTTTTCTAAGATGTGCGAAAATTCAAAATTAGAAGGTGCCATCTAGGTTAGATAACCTTCCCTTTTGATGAGAGATCCTTTTTTATCTTTTTCTTACTTTTTCCTTTTTCAGTTTTAGAAACCTGTGAGAACTCTCACTGAGGTCTTCTTAGGCAAGAATGAGAGATTTTGTGGGTAATCACCCACTCTCCATTTTTGGAGACAATGCAATTTTTTAAAAAAAATAGATTTGGTATAGGAATTTGGCTAAGGGTAGAGAAGCAAGGAATTGTGGAATTGGGCTACTCATCCTCAACTAGATCTAGCATACCTTTGGGCAGTTTGAAGGTTGGTTTAACTTCTCTTTGTATTGTTTTCATGTTGCATGTTATGTTGAAAATATTTGCTTGTAAGAAAATGCTAGCTTCTTGCATTTTCTTTTGTGAAAATTATTACGCATTATGTCTTTTATTTCTTGTATGCATTCTGTGTTTTGGGAGTAACCAAGACCTCCTACTCTTGGGAGAGAGGATGGTCTTGTGGGTGGTAGAAGTTTGACAGCCCTCGAGTGAGAGGCTCTCGTTATGAGAGTGATCTCAAGGGATATTTATGTGACCCTTGTTGCATGGCTTGTTTATGCATTTGGGGGTCATAAGGAGGGAAATAAGGCATGAAGGCCTTGGGGGACATAAGGTTGTGGGGTTATTATACTTTTGATATATCTTTGTTTGCCATGAGGTGGATTTTTGTTTTACCATACTTGCAGTCTCCTCAGGGTATTTGGTCCACTACCACCCATGTAAAATCATCACATTTTGTGGTGCAGTGTAGCCTTGGTTGGGAATATGTTGTTGTGATTGTTTTCCCCTGCTTGTTGTGTTTGCATGTGTGTTGTTTTTTTTTTTTAATATCATTAAAACCCTTGGTAAGGGCTCGCCCCCCCCCCCAACACAATGGGCGGTGACCCCCCATGGGCAGCCGCAACCGCCACCCACAATGGGATGCTTCGGCCCCCACTGTGGGTGGCGCACCATAGCAACGACGCCGTCAGGCCTGCGGGCGGCGCCTCACAGCGGCGGCCTTGGCCACCGTTGTGGGACGTGACCCGCAGGGCTCAGCTGCAGCCATCCCTGCGAGGAGCCCCCCTCCCCCCCCCCCCATGGCCTCTCTCTTCAAAAAAACTTCGATCGCCTCCACCACTGTATACGCTCGGCCCCCTTGCATCAAAAAGAAATTTTGAAACCCTAACCCAGTTTGGGTTAGGATATTCGAAAAGTAAAGGAAGTAATAAGGAATGAAAGAAATAAAAGGGCTTTATTTTTATAATAATAAAGTTAGGGTTTGCATGGATAACTTATAATAAAGTGAAAACATATATATATATATATATATATATATATATATATATATAACTATTTATTGTACAAGTTGTTTACATTTTATATATGTTTTATAAACATATGGGTAAATATATGTTTTTGATAAACATAAGGGTATATTTTAAAATGATGTTTAAAATTTTATTATTGTTTTTGGAGTTTAATCCGATATAGGTTTTGGAGATTAAACCTTATAGGATGATTTTCGTTATGGATTTAATCGACCCTTTAGTCGATTTGGTTTAAACTACATTTTGTTTATTGATTAAAATAAATTTTAGACATTATAAACTAAGTGCTAGGACTAATTTATTTAGTTCCTTAATATTATCTTTATCAACTAATTTAGAGATTTTTGCGTAAATGAGTTTATTTATTTATTTAATGGTGGGATTATAATAATTTCCTTGGAAGAGGATATCATGGTGGAATTACATACTTTCGAAAATAAGTCCAAGACCTTGATCTTGCGAACTCATTTAGCCTAGATGGAATCTTATACTAAATAAAGCAATTAACATTTTAACGTTTGACACTTCAATTTTCAATTGCTCGATTAATTAATATTATTACGTTAAAATCATATTAATAATTAATTTATAGATGCAAGATTTAATCAAGTATAAAGGAAGGATGTTTTATCACGGATGGAGGAAACTTGTTAGGACACAAATAATTAATATTGAATCAAGTAGTTATATTAATGCCTATTTAGTAGAAGTCGATCTAACTAAGAATTATAAATTGCAATTGTAATAAAGGGGACATTCGATGTGAATATATTATTGTCCTTATAAATTCATTTTGTTCCGTTTGATTATAGGAGTTATCGTAGATTGTTATGTTAGGAATATCCTAACTTTGTCATCTAGGAGTTTCATAGAACCCTAAGGCTTCTAGATAAATTTGTTCTATTCATCGCTCACATTAGAAAAAAATGTTTTATTATAATTTAAGGTTCCGCTTGGAGCAACCTGTTAAGTTGTCACATCTAGTTAAGCATAGGTTGCATGTAATTAAGTGTTCAAAAATAATTTGTTGTGTGTGTTTTTGCCCAAAAGTTTGGGCATGACAGTACCATAAGCTTCACTAGGTGGTGTAAAGTATGCAAATTATGGATTGACATTTGGTTGAGCTGAGCTAGATGTCCCTTGATTCACATTTTGGCTACTATAGGTGGAACCAACTGAAACTGAGGGTTGAGTTATATTTTCCAGAGTAGCGTTGTGAGCCATTGTAGCTTGCATCATCATGTTGGGCATTCTCAAAGATGTAAAATTGGTACTTTTTGATGCCACTATTGATTGTGTTGGGGTTGTAGCCATATGGGCACTTTGAGATATACCTTGTGTTGATGTAGCAATTGTGGCTTGAGTCTGTATAGCCATATTTTAATTTAATGTCACACCTTGCAGTAATATCGCTGAAATATCTGCCCCTGGAGGTAACTTGGCCCCATTTTGGACTAAGAGAGCGAGATATTTGTCTCTGTCATTATTGATGAGGGCGTTTAGAATCATAAGTGTCACAGGATCTTGTTGGGATACTTCCAATTCTTCTTTTGTCAAATTATGTTGTATTTCATCAATGGAAGGCATCATGTTTGTGTATGTGGATAATGTTGCGGGTCTCCGATCCTGTGTTTTTTGTTGTGTGAATATATACATATTCCATGTGGGGTTAACCAAGGGTTCATTGTTAGGATCCATCTGGTATTTTGCCTTTGCATGTGTTAATGGCATGGATATTGTTCCAAAGTGATCTTGACTCTCTAAGACGTGGATGCAAGACTCAATTAAATGCAGCTAAGTATGCTTCTATGACTTCCTAAAGACTAAAGTGCAGACAATGCAATCTATGAATGATGACTTGTTATCGAGGATTCCAAATTTTGAACACAAGATTTTTAGCGTATTGCCGAAAAACTTCTAATTCTACCTCTTCTTTGATTTGATTTTCAAGGTCTATGTCTATTTGTACTGACTTCTGAACATCATCATCTATGACAACTTGGACTAAGTCGTATTGGTCTTGATCAACTACTAATTCCTCAGCAAGGATATCCAAACCATCAATTATTTCTAATTGAACGTTATTTGGCCCAATATCGGGTTGCTCAAATGGGAATTTATGGTTTCCTTTCACACCCATACGTTGAAGACTACTATGCAGACTATGCAAACCCTAGAAATGATTAACAATTTTCTTTTTAAAAAGGCTTCAAAAATGTTGCTATGGTCTTTTCTACCAATTGTCTAATGGCTTCTTTCTGAGCTACTCTTTGTATCTTTTTCCTTAGTTTCTCATCAAGACTAACAGACTTCCGGATTTCATCATCTATGACGGCCTCAACTATGTCATATTGGGCTTTATTGACACTTACTTCCCAAGTGAAGTTATCCAAACTATCAATTATTACTAATTGGTCATTGTTTGGCCCCAAGATTGGGTTGTTCGAATAGAAATTTGTCATCTCCTCTAATACCCATGGACTTAGGTACGATTCCTATACTCTAATGTAACAATAAGTTTTAAATGAGTGAATGGAAACTTGATGAAACGACTTGTGCAAGGACTTTGTATGATGATTCTAACGAGACTTCTACATGAATTGAATGCCTAAGACCTAAGATCACTTAAAAGTAACATGTATATCATCTTTGAATTTGTGCAAAGGTTTGGACCTGACGTTGATGTTAATATTGACATTTAACTTTGTTGAGGTTTGTTTGATCTTTGTTGAACACTGAAACTTTGTTAAGGTTTTGATTGATCTTGTTGAACATTGAAACTTGACTTTGTTCAGGTTTTGATTCATTTCCTACAATGTTTGAATTTGACGAAGTGTAGCAAAGGACACAACAGTCACACCAAAAGAATAAAACCATGAAAAGAACAATTGTTTAAGGAATTTTTTCAAATTCCCAAGAATTTTGGGATCTTTCTCAAGATCTCATTTTGTTTTCGATATATTGGGGCAATTCAATATCACATCAAATAGGCTCTCCTAAGGTCAAAAGGTCACAAGTATTACCACAACCCACATCTTGATACTCCATCAGCTCAAACAACCTTGTCACACCCTAGGGTGCTCCCATTTTTTTGCCTTTTTTCAAAAATTACACCAAAGAAGATTGCTCCTCAATTGACCCATTATCCTGGGAGATATATGGTGAGTGTCTTGGGGGTAGATTCTTCCCCACCCTTGCACTATGATAAAACAAGTGTCTGGTTACTGACTTACTTGGGCTTCTAATTTCTATGGTTTTTAGAAAGGGTTTCGTTTGAGTGATCACAATCAACAACATTTTACACTCCATTGAGGGAGGTATCCCAATCTATAGAGGTTATGCTCTATAGATTTTAACGTATCGTATAGGCACTGAGGGAGGCATAATGTCGTTGTGACAGTATGTAACACTTGTCACATATGATTTTCATCACATACACATTTATTTATAGTGGCTTGGATTACTTAGGTTTAGTCATTGCCACTTTTGTTGTTCCCCTCTCACTAACCTTAATAGTGCCCTAAGGGAAACTCAGGAGGGTAGGCCTTCTAAAGGATTTAATTGCAAAAAGTAAATGAAAGCATGAAATAAGAGAGTCTAGCTTTTTGATCACCCATTGAAGGGGAGATCATAATAGCTATCCCTTAAAAGACACGAAAAAACAAGGGTTCTTTTTAACCTTTTATCACAATGATTCTCTAATCTATTTGGAGATGTTGCTCCAAAAAAGCATGGGGTTCAATTCTAACTTTCGTCGCAATTATGAAAAAGAAGACAAGTTTGTTTGCGATTTATTTTATTAGCACCAAATTGAAGTGTTTCTAAGCTACCCTTGCAAAAAATGATGTTAGTAAGCACATGGTGGGATATCCATCTTATTTTTCCAATTGTAGAGCTCTATCTTTTTACAGACAGAAAGAAATTCTGATAAAAACTAGAACTGAACTAGGACAGAAAGAGGAAAATCTAATTTAACAATTGCAACCTACTTACAGAGTAAATGCGAATTGATGTTAGATCAATTGTGAATTGATATACCATCAATTGTGAATTACTATTTAAGCAATTGCAAAGTGATGACTGATCAATTGCGAATTGATATAAGATCAATTGCTCATCAGTAAAAAAAAAAAAAAAAAATTTTAAAAAACAACAGAAAAAGACAGAAGATAGAAGGATTATTCTGCAATGATATTATCCCAAACCACTCAAGCCATTACATCAAAGTCATCATAAAATTTGTACTTGGCTAAGAAACAATGGATATTTCTATGATATTGAGCAATCTCTTCTTTGATTTCACGCAGCTCCCTTTCTGCCTTTAAGAGCCTTTGATACGTCCTTTGTTGTCTCCTATGCTATTTTGTCTTCCTTGCACCTGAAAATTGAAATCTCACCTTTCTTTCCATTAAATTAGATACATTTTATATGCAGAAATTGAAATTTCCAAAATTTGATGAAATTTTTGGGTTAGGTGTGCAAGACCAAATAATGATAAAACGACATAAGACAAATTAATTTTGCAAATTCCTAAGGCAATTGTGAAATGTTTTTGCAATTGTGGTGCAAGGATTGATCAATTGCAGTATAATATGCAATCAATTGTGGTGTGATATTGTCAAATGTGAATTTTTGCATAAACAACTATGGTATCAGGATCTCCTTTTGAGTATAGGCCTGCAAAAGCAATTTAAACACAATTAAAGTTAGCATATTTTCACGTTGGGTTCAACAAATGTGCTCAGGGGTAAAATAAGCGTAAATTGCATAATCAGATATCAAAGAGCGAATCACAACTCTAATCTAATCAATATTACTCCTAAATTACAATGGAATAATGCAAAATCAATTGAATTATGAAATGAAACTAATTAAAAGCTCCCTCAATTGACATAGAAAGGCTTCCATTTATCTTCTCCATTGTTGTTGATGTAGGTGGCTCTCAGGTATTGCACTTGATTTCCTGCATAAGATGAACAACAATTTTGAAGACTATGATTCTATCATTCTAGCTTGAATTGAGAAAATGATGTTTAATTTATATATTTTCAACACAAAGGGGGTGAGAAATAGAACTCAAGTGTTGATTGATAGATAATTGATTTAGATTGATCTGTTAACATAGTTGATTGATTTGTTAACTCAATATATTGGAGAGTGAACTAAATAGACTAGCTAGTAAACTCAATTGATTGATCAGTAGACTGAATTGATGGATTAGTCAGAAAAAAAAAGATTGAGAGTTAAAAAGGATGATTGATGAGTTAACTGTGTTAACTGATTAGACAATTGATTTGATCAATCAGTTTTGATTTTAGCATGCGATGTAGGATTTTGAAATTGAATTTCATTTTCATTTTCAATTTTGGATTTGAATTTGGTCATTTGAATGCTGAAATGCACATGAAATTAATTGAAATTTAGATTTGGTGAAATGTGAATTTGGAAATGCGAAATTAGATGAAATGATATGAAATTTGAATTTGGGAGAAATGAAATGAAATTAGTTGGAATTAATTGGAATTATAATTTGGGGATTTGGATGAATTTAATTAATTAGTTTAAATAATTTAAATGAAATTATTTAAACTTAGGAGATTGAATTAATTATAATAAATTATTTAACTAAGGAATAAATTATAGTTAATTAAATAATTAATATTCAATTAAAATTTGAGATGGGGTTATTTGATTAAATGATAGAAATTTGATAATTAGAAATGTGGGATATGATGACTAGAAGAAATATTTAATTTAATCAAATAATTAAAGATTTACTTAATTAAATAGACGAATAATTAGTGTAAGATCAATGAGACATTTTTAGATATCTACAGTTATAGGTTACAAATTGCCAAAAGAAGATAATTCACCCTCAGTGGATGAGAAGGAATACAGATCTATGATTGGGAAACTTCACTATGTTGTTCATAGTAGACCAGATATTGCCCATGTAGTTGATTTAGGAGCAAGATTTCTAAAGAGCCCTTAGGAGACACATATGGCAACAGTGAAGAGAATATTCAGATATCTTAGAGGGACAATTGACTATGGATTATGGTATCCATACAAAGGAATTTTTTCTTTGCATTTATTCACTGATGCTGATTGAGCAGGTAATGTAGATGACCGAAAGAGCACAACCCATGGTGTATTCTCTCTAGGAAGAAGACTGGTATCTTGGACCAATAATAAATAGAGTTGTATATCTCAATCTAAAGTAGAAGCAAAGTATGTGGTTGCATCCATGAATTGTACACAAGCTATATGGATGAGACATGTCTTGGAAGGATTCTAGGAGGATATGACAAAATCGGTGATCATATACTATGATAACACAAGTGCAATAAACATCTCAAAGAATCTGGTATTGGATGCTAGGACTAAACATATTTAATTGAAGTATCATTTTCTAAGAGAAAGAGTGTAGGAAAAGAAAGTGAGATTGGAGCATGTGTCAAGTAAGGATAAGTTGGCAGATATATTCACTAAGCCATTACCTAAGGCAACCTTTGAATATCTCAAAGGCAAGCTAGGGATTATACCCATACACAAGATAAAATAGGATGCCAGTGATGCATGAATCCAGTGGACTTCTATCCTTCACTATGGATTGATGAGAAGAGGGATACTCCTCAAGGGGAGAAGCGGAGATGAAGCAGGAGAAATGAAGACAGAAGATGCCTTTACACATTTGGCATTGCTGTCAAAAGGGGAGAAGAACAATGAAAGGGAGAAGAATGATGACAAGGAGAAGAACAATGATAGGAAGAAGTAATACAAAGGAGGAGAAGATCAAGTGAAGCACATATCAGTACAACATGACATGATAAGTTCCTAGTATTTGTCATCAGTTGATTATTTTGGTGTTTCATCCTTTTAGTGTTTCCATCAATGTCAAAGGGGGAGAATGTTGGCATGTTGGCATAATTGATAGAGATTATGATGTACCAGTAAAGGATATTGATATATTGATGGACTCTCCGTGATGATATATTGATGGATTGTTGGTGATGATATAATTATGATATGATGCTCTATGATCAGTTATTTGTGTTGTCATTGATGGAAACCATGTTTTTTTATGTTTGATATATCATCTAAGCTATCTAAGCCTATCCGGTAATGGAATGTTTGCTAAGTTGACAATGAACCAGTAAGTAGGAACAAAGAAGGAGATGGTTGCAGTAGAGATCCGTGTTGAGTTAGGTGTTGCAGTTTGGAATGTATGCTTATGAAAATATAATGAGTCTATGATTGGAAACACATCATGTTTGAAGAACCAGAAATCATGTTTGTAATTGACTATTGTATATTCAATGTAGGGTTTGATAACCAGTGACAATATCTTTAATCGATGATGTTTTATGGTTTGGCGGTGGATCTTTTCATGATCTTATCTTAGTGGTGACGTGTCAGAATCTATGTGAATGGATAAGATGTTGTTTTAGAATGATCAAAGAGTGAATTTATTGGGAAACAACGAAGTGCTTAGCAGAATGTGTTAAGGGTTTGACATCTTATCAGATCAATGTGTGGTGATGTGTTATGATCATTCAACGATTGTAATTGTCTTGAAACTTGTTATAATAATCTGTATGATGAACTGTAATGATCTGAAATGTAAATTCAATGTATTTTAAATGTTGTTAGGGTTATGTAATTGACCTAGTTGAAAAGTGTATTTAGATCAAGTTTGAGAAGAGATTTTGTGTCGGTGATCAGAGATGGTGAGTGCATTGAACTAGATTGAGATGTCTGCATGTGTGGAGTAGATTGGAGCTAAAATGGATCCATACTAGAAAGAAGAGAGTGCATTGGTCAGATTATTTACCTATTGTTTCCTAATAGTTGTAGCAGTATTAAAATCTCTTAATTGGGTAGGTCCTAACATGCCTGATCTTGTAAATCCCTTCACCGAGTGACTCATTTATTTGGGTTTATCCTTTAGCAAGGTTACTCCTAACAGGGTATAGCTCCTAACAGGGATAAGGTTAAAATCCCTTCATCGAGTGATTCCTAACAAGGTCTTCTCTTAACTAGGCATTATTGTAAAGCTCCTAACAAGGCTAGGCATTTAACAGGGCGCATTCCGAAAGAGTGAAAATTTTGTGGGTACCAATTCCCACTGTGATTTTTCCCATTTGGGTTTCCACATAAAAAGTTTGTTCATATGGTAGTTCATTTTTTTATATGTGGATTTTATATCATTACATTTCTTACATGTTGATGAACACATGAATGAGTAGTTTGGTAAATCTGCTTTAAGTGATTGATTGAGTAGTTATCGGTACTGGTTATGAACTATTTTTGAGAAGTGTTTTCAGATTTATAAAAGATTTGTTTATTGTTATTACTCATTCACCCCCCCTCTCAGTAACAAATGGATCCTCACAAAAACAAATAATTCCTTTCTATTGTAACAAAAGAGGTTCTTTACCATCATATCCAAATTGTTGCAAGAACTTGAATCCTTTGCCATATTTCTCATAAGGTATCATAACAATCTCTTGTGTATCCTTTTCAAGTTATTTATAAAGCATTTTGTATGTCCTCTTCTTCCATCTCGCCCCACTTCTTGAATATAGTAGGATCCCATTTTAGTGTGATGATATATACCTTTTTAGAAGGATGTGGTTGTCCATACTCTTTTGGAAAGCCCATTACTTGTCTTAGGTGCATAGTTTGATTTAGAGTGTGATGCCCTCCTAAATGGCACAAGGTTAGTCTATGATCAAAGAACACAAAAACACACAAAACATTAGTGTTAATCAATCTAAAACTAAACTATGAAGGCATACCAAAAGAGACACAAAAGACATGCTAATTTATCTAATAAACAAAACACAGATTATGAGGCATCTCCAACTACCTCTTAGCATGGCTTTAGCTTCTTCTCCCTTGTTCCTCTCCTCTCCAAGTTCCAAAATAGTGTAGCTCTCAGCAGCTTTTTGCACTATGGATGCTTATGGAGGATTGAGATTGTAGTATAGCTCTAAATGTGAAATAAAAAGCTAATACTAATGCTAAAATGATGTATTTTAACCAAAATGATAAGATGTTAGATTGCTTATGCTAAATGCTCTCTAAAAATGTCTATAGCCTAAATGCATACAAGTTTTCAGGATCTGGATTATGAAGGAATGGGCTCTATTTATAGGAAAAATGGAGCAATGGATGGCCAGGATTGAAGGGTTTAATCAAAGGTTGAGTTTGAAAGTTGGGGATCCATGTGCACAATTGGCACCAATGAAATGGTGACAAGTGTCAACATAGGGTTGGGTTGAAAGAAAGGGGTTGGAGGCATTTAATGCCTGAGAAGACTTCATGGTTATCTAAAGGCTAAGGGTCAAGTCTAAATTAAGCTTACCCATTGGATTAAAAGTTAATCCAAGGATAAACCTTTGTGCAAATGATTAAGAGATAATCATGGTCAAAGCATTAAAGGCTTGATGAGACCCTTGGGTTGGGTAGAGGTTGAGTCAAAACAAATGTTTTAACCATGTGGGAGGGTTTGGGTTAACCATTAATGGTTTTTGAAGACTTTGTGGATTAAGTGGTTGAAGGTTGGAAGCCTTTAATGGCTATCAAAGACTTTGAGGATTTAAGTGGTTGAAGGTTGAAAACCTTTAATGGTTATCCAAGACTTTGAGGATTTTGAGAAGTGACTTCCCTTTGCTTAGGAATGTGACAATATTTAGGGGATGGATTAGACTAATTAGGAAAGGGTTAGAAGAATCTAGAAGGGGATTAGATTTTGCAAGTGGATTTGGTGGGTGAGGGAAAATAGGATTTTATTTAAAATAAAAATTCATTTATTTCAAAATGTGTGCAAGTTGCATTTGTAGGAAAATGCAAGTGGGGGGGGATAATGATTTAAATAAATGTTTTATTTAATTTATTTAAAAGAGGAATAGGGGGATTTAATTAAATAAATAGATTTTATTTATTTAATTGATTGTGAATTTGATTTAATGAATTAATTAAAATAAATTGAATAATTTATTTAATTAATAGAAGAATGTTTGGAGATGAATTAATTAAATATTAATTTAATTAACTAATGGCTAGTGGATTTTTAATCAAATAAATACAAAATATTCATTTAATTAAAATGGACAGATTTATGTGACTACAGAGTGTATTCACCCATGCCTTTGTCTTGATATTTCCCTTTGAGTTCACTTTGTTTTAATGTTTAAGGTTTTAATGATTCAAGATCAACATATGCGGATGATGGAGTTGCTTCTCTATTGATTGGTATTATTGTTTCCAATTTTGACCGCAGGTTATTGCAATATATGAACGTACTCAGATCACCATTAATGGACACATCAACTCCATTTTGTGAGAATTTTATGCATTGATGATATGTTGAAGGAACAACTCTCATTTCATAAATCCATGGACATCCCAAGATTATATTATAGGTGATCTCTAAATCAAGGACTTGACATACCACATCCTTCGTAACAAGCCCAACTCTAAGAGGTAAGGTGACTGTGCCCTTGGATGAGCGCTCTCCATCATCATATGCTTTAATGGTGATTTCATGTGTATAATTCATAGCCTTTTCAAAATATCCCAATTGCTTAATAGTATTCAATGTACAAATGTTCATACCTTCTCCTTCATCTATCAAGAATCATTTTATTCAGTTTTTATGGAGAAAGGCTTCAATATGTAGAGGTGCATTATGAGGTTGGGTTACAGATGCATCATCAACTTTTGTGAATGTGAGGCAATACAAAATGGAAATGTATCCCACCATGGCCTAAAACCGGTCCACATTCAAATAAGTGGGTATGAAAGTTTCTCTCAATACTTTATCAAGGATGGCCTTATGTGAAGGAGATATGCGCAAAAGATCAAGGATGGAAATGAGGGCAGGTGTCTTCCCTAACTGATTTACAAGGTCATACTCATTCTTGGTGGATGATGAGGCTATGTTCTTGCATGGAATACCTTGCAAGGTGAGTTCACCTCGACAAGTTGTGGCATTACATTCATAGGTTTCATTTTTGGAGGATGAGGAAGATGGTCCAATGCCTTTTAAAACAACCTTACTCGTTTGGGTAGAACCTTCAAGATTTTTGTCGTTTATGATAATGGTAGAAACATGATTATCCATTGAAATGTGATTAATATTAGAATCATAAACATAGGACGTCTTGGTATAATTAGCTTGATTATCTGTAGTTTTGGCTTTTCCTTTGTCATGTTTAGTAAATGTCTCCTTAAATATCACATGCTCTTCATTGGAGGTGTGACCATCAGCTTCTATGTCACCTTTGTCAGTGAGATACTGTATGATATTCTTCAGTCTATAACAATTGCTACTTAAATTCCATTTACTCTTGTGATACTCATGATATTCATCATCATTCCACCAATTTGGTTTTACTTTTGCATCATATGGTGGATTATCTGGTAATCTTATAAGATTGTTTGTCACTAACTTCTTGAATGTTATTTCAAATAGTTTTCTCAATGGAGTGTATTCCCTTTGAGCTTTTGATTGCCTTTGATTGTTCTTTTGATTGTTCGTATTAGAAGAAACTTGCATCGGGGAAAGTTATCATAGGTTTCACAACATTTGATTCTACTACCCTATCATTGACTGTGTTCGTATTCTTGTTCTAAAAATGGGGTTTGTCTTTCCCATTTGATTCCTCTTTGTTCTCTTTGAATAGTTTTATGACACCTTTCTCAATAAGGACTTTTTATGTTGCCATTCCTTTCTCAATGACCTCCTTGAAGGTAGACAAACAATATTTTCTTAGATCATATCAAATATTGTTATTGATATTTTGAGTGAACATTTATACCGCTTGTTTTTGTGGGATATCATAAGAGAATAAACTAGCAAGAACTCTCCATCACGGTAAGAATGAAGCAAAAAATTCCCCATTTTTTTGCTTCTATTGCATAAGGTAGCCACTGACACATCTGTTTCAATGTTATATGAGAAGTGTTGTATGAAAGCCTCTGCTAGATCACTCCATGATTTGATTCCAAATGGAAGCTGGGAGAACCCATTTCATAGCTTGTCCACCTAAGCTTTGTGGGAACAATCTAATCAAGTATGTTTCTTCTCCTGCTACCTCAATGCAAGCTATGAAAAATTCTCTTATGTGTTCCTTAGGATCCCCTCTGCCTTTGCACTTATCAAATTTTGGTGTCACAAAATGTGGAGGAAATGGAGGCATTGGAATACTTCTATCAAATGGGTAAGGACATATATCTTTCATTTTCTACTATTTCTTTGGTGTATTCATATCCACCATTTTCTTTTGTAAATCCTTGATTTGTTGTTGCAAGTCATTCTTGGGTGGTGTCTTTTCTCTTTGAGCTAGTCCCATGCTTGAGCCACCGAGTGGAGGATGAGGGATATAATACATATATGGATGGTATTTATCATAGATGTGTTCATATGGAGGACAGACATAGTTATAGCTTGCATATGGACCAGTTGATATGGTATTGTAATGCGGATCACTAGGTGTAGGTCGATACATGTCATAACCATGAGGATAGGAGGTATCATAAGAATGGTCTTGAGTATCACCTCCAAATCTAACAGGGGGTCTCCTTGTGTCATGATTTTGAATGTTAGCTTGAGTGTAGTTGTATGCATTGGTAAGATCTTGGGTATTATCATGGTCATGATGTGTAGTGGTAGTTCTTCTCCATGGAAAAGGATGACTGTGGGGTTGTTCATGAGTGTATGTGTTTGAAATTTCAAGTTTTCGAAATAGAGAGGAAGGTGACTCAAGTACAAGACACTCTCTCCTATTACGACAATTATTAGGCCTCCTAAGCCTTGTATTAGCTTGATTTTCTTTATTTTGATCATCCATCCTCCAAAATTTGTGACATATCAAAATCCTGGGGTATTCTTGTTCCACTTTGTGCCATAACTTGGAATAAATATTGTCTATCCATTTTCATGATTTCTTGAACCAATTTGTTAAAATGGGGATCCATGATAGTTTCCTCAACTTCTGCAAAATCCATGGATGCATTGTCATTGTCATCATCATTTCCATTGTTGTTCTCATTGTTGTCATTGTCATTGTCTGGTATATTACTACGATTGTCAAATGGATTATAAAATTTATCATCATCAAATTCATAGGTACTCATGCTTAAAGACCTTAAATCTTCTTTGGCTTCCCTTCTAGACCTTTGTGAATGGGTTTCAACCATAGACTAAAGTCTTGACCAAAATGAAAGGTAAGATGAAAATGCAAAGACTATGGAAGGCCAAGAGATGTATAAAATGTAGATGAATCTAGGGTAAACTTGAAATGTCCAAAAGTGTAAGACCAAAGTATGTATGTTTTTAGAGTAAGGTGTGGCTTCCAAAGAGATGTTAGATCTCTTGATGAGGTAAGTTGACCTTGACTCAAAAAGACTGAATAAGACCTTAAGATGATAGATCTTGATACGGGAATCACCCAGTGTTGTGTTATAGTATGTTTGCAAAGTGTGATGAGGACAAGAAAAGTAGCCTTTTGACTCAAATTTAAAAAACATGTATGAGAGAAATGCAAGTGAAGGAAAATGGTTAAGTATGTGTGACCAAGATAGGTTGACTGAAAATGAAGCCCTATAGGAAGTAGTCTTAGAAGCTCTTTGGTACTGAAAAATTAAGTCCTTTTTCTCTTGGCAATTTTCTGTAATTTCTCAGTTGTGAATACAGAAGCAGTTTTAGTAAACGCGGACATAATTTCTAATCCCAGACATAGTTACAGTAAACACAGGCGTGTTTTCTGGTGATAATGATAAAAAAAATTATCTTGAAAGTCATGGACGGGATTCTACTCTGCATAGACGTGGAAATCCAACATAGACACAGTTTCTAACAACACAAATGTGATTTTATAGTTTTCTCTGGTAAATGTGACAATATATTTCTCTGATACCCAGACATGATTCTGCTATGCACAAACACAATTTCCTAACATAGACATTGTTTAAATTGACACAGACGTGGTTCTAAAAATGTTTTACAATTCTATCCAATTGTAAACTTGTTGAATGTGACCAAATCTCAATGTTTTGACTTTTAGTGGCAAGAAAACATAGCAAAACAGTGAAGACCCAATGCCTGAAAGTGTTTTTGTTCAAAAATGATAAAGAGTTTCAATTTCAAGTGTGATTGTGAAATATCCTTATTTATTTTGTATACACTTGGAAAACATGACAGACATAATGTTTGTTTAAAATGTTTGATTGATTCTTTGATGAATGAAGACAAGCACAAATCCTAAGACTGGACATGACAATAGTTATCAGATCTCACTTGGTTTCCCAACTATGCTTATTCAAAGTAGATACTTAGATGCTTGACCCCACTGGCTCCCCTCCATGACACTCACTTATTTGGGGCAGCCAAGCACTAGTCCCCATGAAAACCAACTATGGAAAACTTTTCATCTCTACTAAGAACCGTAAGAATGTACCAACGACTATAAGGTTTTTGGCTTCTAACACAAAAATGTGTGTAGTAAGGGTATCTGTTTGAGTGGATATAATTAATAGCGTGTTATGCTCTATTAAATAAAAGGCCTCCCAACCTATAGAGGTTATGCTCTATAGGGTTTATGGGGAGTCATAAGACCGTTATAGCAGCATGTAACACTCGTTGCTTGCAACTTTTGTCACAAACACTTTTATTTATAGTTGCTTGGAAGAGTTTGGCTTTAGCCCATTGCCACTTGGGTTGCTCCCTCTCACTTGGTGTTATGTGCTACTCGGGAGGTAGGCCCTCTAAAAAGTAAAACAAAAAGAGCCTATTGCTCAAGACACAAAAGACACTTGTTAATTTTAGAGCCCTAATTAAGCATTTGCTAAACTAAAGAAGACAAAGCAAGCAATTTTAAAATCAAAATCTCTGCCAAAGGTCCTACAACATATTTGTTAGTAGTTTTGAAATGATACCCCTCCTACAAGCACACAAGTTAGGTAATTTTTAGAAATCCCAAATGACTTTGTGAAATAGAGGCCTTTGACAGATGTTTTTTCTCGTTTTCACATAGTTGGACCACTTCGTTAGCTTGATCAATGGGTTAGGCCAAAAACCAAAATTTGTAAACCCAAAATGAAAAGTGAAATGAAAATTTGAAAATCATAGACATAGCTATACCAGACACAGACACGATTACAGAACATAGACACAAAACGACATAATAAAAATGCGATTCCCAGATCTGGGACCTGCAAAACAACATAATGACTTGCAAAAACACAAACATGGAAATATAGGACACAAATGCATAAATAAATAAAAAATGCAGTTAGAAAGGTTGGAGATGGGATTTCATGATCTATGATCTGCAAAAAAAATATCAAAATAAAAATGCAGGTAGAACTGCCACAGATGCAAAAATAAATCACAAATGCAATTTTATCTGTTGCAGACGTGGAAAAATGCAAAGTCGTCACAATGTCAAACCTGCAACTTTCAAAAACACAAATCTGCAAACATGATGTCAAAATAAAAGAGAGAAGAGTCCCGCCGGGCATGCCAAAATATATACAGTAAAAAGTGATGATGAAAACAATAATATTGAAATACTAACAAAGATCCAACCACAAAACCCTAGCCTAACAATGAAAAACATCCACCATATACACAAATGAAGATATCTAAGATCATGTAAACCAACAAAACCAAGCAAGATATATAATTCGCATGTCTAGTAGGGTTTCAATCTCCATTTCTTCCTATCTCCATTGATCTTGTTTGATTTATTTGCTCTTAGATTTTGTGTGCACAAGAGCTTAACAAAGAATGGATATGTGGTTGATAGCTTGATCACAAGAAGGCTTCATTGCATAAGAGATTAGATTATGTTGATTAGGTGATTAGGGTTGATAATGAAGGAGAGTATCCTCTTATATAGAGAACATTGTAGGAAATAGAGGGATAAGATTAAGAGGTGTAAAGGATAAATGGTCGGCTAATATTAAAGTGCACAAAGCAAGATCTAAAATTTCTCCTTCGCATCCATCTTGACACCAATAGATACTAATTGGGCCACCAACATATTAAATGCTTCCAATTGGTTTTTTATCCATCCACCCTATTCCATTTCGAAGTAGTCACCGACAAGGAGGGACCTCATGGAGATCAGTCCAAACCGGTCAGTAAGAGTAAACACAATGGAAACACACAAATATAATGGACGCAATGCAGAACATATAGTTTTATTGTATGAAAGTTTATTACATCCAACTAGTAACAATCGGGTTACAACATACCAGCACACAGGCCTGGTAGAATAGGTCACACTGGGACCTTGAATCGAAAGATCTATCTTCTAAGAATGGTCTATCTATCTGATACTCCTTGATTCTCTGATTGATTACATTCTAAAGCATGATTACAAATATATATATCAATTCAAAGGATCTAGTCAGCCCAAAAAGGATCAAAACCCGAAGAACAAGAACTAACGTGCAAAATGAACAAGGTCGGCCCCCGCCAAGAGATTCCTCTGAAAAATACAAAGGATTAAATGTAGAAGGTTGACCACACACCAAGAAACATCGATATCAACATCCAAGGCTCCACAATCTTTGGAATGGGTTCTAGTAGATCACTAGAATAGGTCTCAGGCAACCGGTAACAAAGGAACAACTGATAACAAGAAACTACCAAGGAAACCGATAGCGATATCTTGCCGGAAAGTGATCCAAATATGATGTGGTTAGAAAGAAAGAAGGATGATAAAGTCTTCAACTAGAATCCAACTCCACAAGAATCGGTGAGCCAAAAACTAGGACACACAGAAAGGAAAACCAAAACTGTAAACAAAAAACCAAACATAAAAGAAAATATTTTTGGTTGATGCAAGATTGATATGAACTAGGGATGCTCCTGCATCACACATCTGGGGTTAATAAAAAAGTGAGCCTCTCACTTTCTTGGGGTTAGAGGGAAACCAAGGCGGTCTACCTTTGCTTGATAAATCCAAGATGTATCTTCCACTGGTCTATTCTTCCACTTCACAATATATTCTTTGTATTGACTGCTTCGGAAACTGCGCCCACTCCTACTATCCAAAATCTATTCAATCTGATCTAGTTCCTTCTGGGGCAATTGTTTCTCCAAGTCTGCAATATTATCCTCACTAAATTATGGTTCATGGTACTCATGAAGATCTGTAATGTGAAATACTTAGACTATCTGGTAGCTCCACTTCATATGCATTTCCAAAACTAAACTTTCTCCAGATCTTATAGGGTCCAAACTTCTTCATCTGCAACTTATTATAAGTTCCAATTGGGAATTCTCTTTTCTCAAATATACCATCACTCCATTGCCAATTTCAAATTCCTTATGACTCCTCTTCTCATCTTCCTTCTCCTTGTATTTGTTATTCATGTCTTCTAAATGTTGTCTAACCTGAATATGCAATGCTGCCATGTGATCTGCAAATTATTTTGCTTCTGAACTCTTCCGGTCTTCACTGCTAATGTCTCTTAATTTTGCTATTCCTTTAGGATGCACTCCGGTAACAATCTCAAAAGGTGTTTTTCCAGTACTTCTATTCACTGAACTATTATAGGCAAACTCTGCTTGTGCAAGGATCAAATCCCAACTTCCTATTTTATCTCCCACTAAATATCTCAACAAGTTTTCCAAACTCTGGTTAACTACTTATGTATGTCCATCAGTTTGTGGATGAAAAGTAGAACTGAACTTCAAATCCTTCTTCATCTTCTTCCAAAGTGTTCCCCAAAAATAGCCAACAAACTTAATGTCTCTATCTGAAACCATGCTCTTAGGTAATCCATGCAATCTTACCACTTCCTTGAAAAATAGGTCTTTTGCATGGAATGCATCTGATGTCTTCTTACAAGGTATGAAATGAGTCATCTTTGAAAATCTGTCCACTACCACAAATATAAAATCATTCCCTCTCGATGTCTTAGGTAAGCCAAGTACAAAATCCATACCTATATCCTCCCAAGGTCTTATCGGTATTGTCAAAGGTTTATAAAATCCCACATTCTGACTACTACCTTTTGCAACTTGACAAACTCTACAACTATGCACATATCTCTTAACATCCTTATGAATCTGGGGCCAAAAGTACTGCTCACTCACCAATGCAATTGTTTTATCAATGCCAAAATGTGTAGCTAAACCTCCACTATGTTTCTCTATTATCAAGTTCTCTCTCATGGAACTTGTAGGTATGCATAACTAAACTCCCTTGAATAACATCCCATCCTGAATAAAGTAATCCATCCATTTTCTCCTATCAACCATAACCGGTTCTCTATATGCTCTCCAAGGTTTTGCAAAATTGGAGTCTTCATCATACAAGGTCTTCAAATCTTCAAAACCTAATATTGTCACTCTCATCTCTGTCAGCAAATTCCTTCTCCTACTTAATGCATCAGAAACTTTGTTAGATTTCCCACTTCTATGTTTCAACACAAAGGTGTAACTCTGCAAGAACTCTACCCATCTCATATGTCTCTGATTCAACTTACTTTGACTGTTCAAATATTGCAAAGCTTGATGATCTATATACAACACAAACTCCTTAGGCAACAAGTAATGTCTCCATTTCTTCAATGCTTGAATTATGGAATAAAATTCTTGATCATATACTGAATATCTCTTTCAGGCATCATTCAATTTCTCACTGAAATATGCTATTGCTCTCCCTTCTTGACTCAAACTACTCCTATTACTATTCCACTTGCATCACAATCCACTTGAAATACCTTATTGAAATCCGATAAAGCCAACATAGGTTGCTCAGTCACTTTCTGTTTCAACAACTCAAAACTCTTGTTTTCTCCAATGGTCCACTTGAATTAATTCTGATCTCCCCTCATGGTCTTAGTCATAGGATTACAAATTGAACTAAAATTTTTGATAAACTTCTGGTAAAAACTAGCCAATCCATGAAATGATCTTACCTCTCTAATGATTTTTGGTGTGGACCACTCAACAATGGCTTTCACTTTCTCAAGGTCCATCTTCAAACCATCCTCAAATATTACAAAGCCTAAATAGACTTGCTCATCCTTCATGAAAGTGCACATCTTGATATTGATTAGTAATTTTTCTTTGCTCAACCTCTGCAAAACTTGTCTTAACTACAACAGATGCTCCTCTTTTGTTTTACTGAAAATCAGAATGTCATCCAAGTACACAACAACAAACTTACCCAAGAATTTCTTCAAAACCTCATTCATCAGCCTCATGAAAGTACTTGGTGCATTAGTCAGTCCAAAAGGCATCACCAACCATTCATATAATCCTTCAATTTTCTTAAATGTTGTTTTCCATTCATCACCTTCTCTGATCCTAATCTGATGATATCCACTCTTCAAATCTATCTTTGTAAAGTACTTTGCTCCACCCAAATAGTCCATTATGTCATGATAACTTAATGATGAACAATGAGTACCAAACCGGTACTGAGAGGGGGGAATGAATCAGTATAGGCACAAAAACTTTTCCTGAACCAGTTTGATTGCAGACTATAGCTTGATTGACAATCACTAACACTAGTCATAAACCAAAATACTACTAGTTAAGCACAATAAGACTGTGAAAGATATAAACTGGAAACACTTATTTTACCACACATCCTACACCCTCATTTCCACATTATCCTTGTGCATAGACAGGTAATCTATCAACAGAAATATAATAACATGCTAGATCAACATGATTCACCACTTGACAGAAAACAACAAAGCATCACATGAAAAGGACATCACACATGACACACATATTTTTCACTTGGAAACCCAACTGGGAAAAACCACGGTGGGGATGAATACCCACAAGTTGTTTTTGATCTCTTTAGAAGTCTGCTCTATTAGGAGCCTAGTCCGGTTAAAGACTGTTACAACAGGTTCTGTTAAGAACCGATCCTCTTTGGGATCACCCAGTTAAGGGATGGCTAGAATACCTGGTTAAGGGTTAAACCCTGTTAGAGGTTACCTTGTTAGAGGATTTTATGAACTCAATGGCTTTGAGTCACCCTGTTAAAGGATTTACAACAAGCTAGTTAAAGCTACCCTATTAAGAGATTTTCCAACTATTGAAGTGGTTAGAGATCAACAGGTATCACAATGATCTAGTAATAGCACTCAATGCCAATGCAGATCCGCTTTAGTTCCTTCCTTATGCATACACACTCTGTAGGTATCAATCCTCTCAACTGGTCTAGCAAGAATCGCGTGTCTCTGCACATAGATACACACACAACATTTGCCAACAACCTCAGCATGAAACACCACATCGACCTTATAGGAAATAGATAGGTCGGTAGCATAAACCCTAAACCCTAAACACTTAGGTTGAGAAATTTAGTCGGTTCAATCCTGACCATTGAACACTTTGCATTTGAATACAACGGTCTTCAACAGATCTCAAGACATTCTCCACCATTCGTTCTTCACCACTTCTTGGAGGTGATAACCCATCACGTGTTCTCCACCGTTTGCAGAGACTTCGCACATTCCTGAGATAGATAGGATCAATCTCCTTCATGCAAGATCCTTCACGCACACAAGGCTGACGTGGCAACACGATCTGACCTCCATTACAATGCTCACTTCAGCCGGAAACCTTGAGACTGAAACTACCAGCCGGTAGTCATGCCATATGAACCCTTGATACAAAAAATTTCATATACCGGCTCTCATTTTGACATACCAGTTCTAGTTCAGAACATCATACCGGTTCACTTGGACAAGCATACCGCTTCACTTTTTCACATATGGCGGTTCACAACATCATACCGTTTCTCTTTGTCAATTGCTTAACTTCAATAATCTCGTTCACTCTTCATCATGTTACCGGTTCACTCTTCAGTATATTACCGGTTCTCTTTCAGCATATTGACATCAATGACAACACAATATCATCATATCAACATATTTTGCACATATGCCAACATGTCATTCATCCTAGGCAAGGGAAACTGGTATTTCACTATGATCTTGTTTATTGCTCTTGAATCGGTACACAACCTCCATTCTCCATTCTTCTTACGTGCTAATATTGTTGGTACTACATAAGGGATCAGACTTTTCCTTATAAAACCTTTCTTCAATAGCTCCTACACTTCTCTATTCAGTTCTTCATTCTCTGTCGGTGTTAACCGGTGTGCAGCTTTGTTAGGCAAACTAGCTTCGGGAACTAAGTCCATGCAATGACTAATACCTCTAATAGGTAGCAATCCATCAGGTACATTATCTGAAATGATGTCCCCATACTCCGTTAGAAAATCTCTTATCCTTGTCGTGTGTTCTCCTTCTGGCTCCGGTCTCTCAGTCTTCTTAGGAATTAATGCAAAACACACATTCTCATGTCTCAGTCCATCCATAAATTTTCTTCCATCTACTAGACAGATTCAGGTATTTGTACAGACTTCATTCTTCAAAGGTTCCTCCAAAGGCAACAAGGTTTCCTTCATCCCATTGGCCACAATAGTGTATGTATTCTTCCTCCCATCATGTATTGTCTATCTATCAAACTGCCAAGGTCTTCCCAACAAAAGATGACAAATGTCCATATGCATAATATCACAGAAAACTTCATCATGATAATTCCCAATTTTCAATTTTACTAAACATTGTTCACTCACTAATAACTTATATTCATCCTGAATCCATGCTATCTGGTAAAGCTTAGGGTGTTTCAATCTCTCCAATTTCAACTTATTCACCGTCTCTTATGAAACAAGATTATTTGAACTACCACTATCAATAACAACTTTACAACACTGTCATGCCCAAACTTTTGGGCAAAAACGCAACAATTCCTTTTTTAATTTTAAAACAACATAAAATACTAAATATTCTACATTAAAGGAGGGATAAATAAGTTTTGTCTTAACTAAAGGTTAACTCAGAAATCAAAAGAATGGTTTCCTAAAGCTGATTTGATTAACTCAAGCATTCTAGCATTAACATTTGGAGTAGACTAATTATACCCCAAAAAGGGTCATCACAACTTAGTTTATTAATTTAATTTATTTAATTAATTCCCCTAATTAAATTCTCTAATAATTAATCAAGAGATATTAATTATCTCAAATAGTATTTAAATAATCTAGGACTACATAAAATCACGTTAACATATATTTTAATGAATACAGAATAATTAAATGAGCAAGTGCAAATAATGCTTTTAAATTTGACTAATAAAGTTAACCAAAACAAATATAATATTTGTCTAATAATCCATCTCACATTAAAGTCGAATTTTATCCCCCCCATAGTTATTAATTATCAAATATTTAATATTTAGCCAATATTGACCTTATAGATTAAAACTAAACATTTTACTTATATATCATCCATTATTAAAGTTTACAAAATAAATTTAACTTAAACATATATATATATATATAATCATTGGCATATAAATGTATATATATATATATACACATAAACATAATTACCTATAATATAGGTTTCATTTTAAAATATTAACCCAATAACAAATGTAGAAATAATTTTCTAACAATAGCTAAAATAACAAATGGGGTTACCTATTTCAAACTTGAAAAGGTTTCCCCCTCTTTTTATTTATATTATTATTATATTTTGAACCCTAACTAGGGTTGATTTATTTCTATAACAAAACTTTATTTTCATTCTTATCAAAGCTAACTCAAACCCAAATTTGGGTTAGGGCTACATTGTTTTAACATATTTTTTTTTCCTAAAATCCATTTAATCAATAAACAACAAGATGTGATGAAAAATTAATATTCACTCTAAAATATCTATTTATTTTTTCTTTGTGTTTGAACTATAGACTTAAGCAAATATTTCCTTTCAATTTAAAAGTGACTACTCTACTAACATTTATCTTTTTTGCATTTCTTTTTCAATAGCAATAAGGACAGAATACAAATTTCATTCTTAATCTTTTTCAAGTAACTATATCAATGAAGAAATAATCCAAAAATGTATTCTTCTCTTTGCAAGAATATATACTTTAAATTAAAATACATCTTTATTACATGGCAAATCTAGTCAAATAGTTACATGTAATACATCATAATTTCCTTTACTAAAATAGGAAGATAACTAAACGAAGCCTCTCATTTCTACTAAATGAGGGCTTACTAAATACATTTTTTTTTAACTAAATACAATAAGAAATAGGATCATTCCAAAGCTTCCCTTATAATCTTTTCCCAAGAAACCTGCGATAAAATTTTGTAGGTTGTGACCATGGAGGCTCACCTCCCAACCTAGGCTTACAAGAAGCCACCCCCGAGCTAGGAGAGCCAAGGCTAAATAAGTTACACTCAAGCATAAACACACAAGCAAGAGGAAAACACAACACAAACACTCCCAACCCAAGGATAAATAAAGTCACTTAGTGACTATAACTTGTGGGGTGAAGGTGGACCAAATGCCTAGAGGAGAAATCTACAAGTAGGAGAAAATAATGCCATTGCAAGGCTACCAAGTAGAATAACCACAAGTTCCAAACTTGTCCCAACAAATCCTTATGTCCCCCAAGGCATACAAGCCAACAAACTCCCTTTACAACCCCCATTGCATAAACAAACACTATGCAGCAAGGTTCCCATAATCCCTTGTGTGTCACTCTATTCCAAAGAGAGCCTCTACACTCTTAGGCTGTCAAACAACCATTCACCCCAAGGCTACTCTACCCTCCCAGGGGTGAGTATGGCCTTGAAACACCCAAAACAATAACATAAATACATGTAATAAAAAAAAATACACAAGGAAGAACTCAACATCTTCCTAAGCTTACTAAGAAAACAACAATGGAAAACAACAAACAATCTTTTCAAATTTACAAAACAACATACATGAGGAAGTATTCAACCAACCTTAAAAATGCAAATGGGATGAATAAAAGTTTGTAGGAGAGCTGCCCAAATCCACTATCTTTTTCCTTCACAAGACTTAGCCAAAACTTCCAAATCCAAAAACCAATTTCTCAAGAATATATGTCTCCAAAAATGGAGAGTGGGTGATCAAAATTATCCCTCTCAAACCATTCCCTAAGAAGACACTCCTCACTCTTTCTAATCCTCTTGGGAAGGGTGAGGGATTTTAATAGGTTGGTCTTCCCAACACCTTACAAGCTCTCTAGCCAAGGCACCTCAAAAAGATAAAAGGGAATGGGGAAGAACAATATCACTCATTAGGAAGGTTGTCTAACCTAGGTCCTCAAAACTTGGAATTAGGCCATCTTGAAAAACTCAACTTTTGGGATGACTAAACAGTCCCTAGGGAGTGGACACATGGCTAAAATTAGCCTTCATCCATAGGTACATCATATGGCCCATTAAAAATTCCCCTAACTTGACCTTGGGAATTAGTTTAACCCTCTAGAAACTCACCCAAAGTTTACCTACGAGTCAACCCTGAGTTGACCTTTCTAATGGCTCCCTATCCAAGACTTTCTTGGGACCATACTAGGATATTTGAAAAATGCATTGGTAAAACAATTTCCTTCCAAGGGACATGTCACTATCAACTCAGTTTACAACACATGTGTCAAGTAACACCACAAAATTACACATTACTTAAATACACATGGAAATGTCCCTTTTTTGGAATTAATAAATTAAACAATTTTGAAATTAAACACACATCCAAGCATAAACATTTACAAATTAAAACACATTTACACATGAGGTGTTGTCTCTCCAAATAGACAACCCTTGGCTTCACAAAAACAGATAGGTTTAAGCTTGATTCTCCAAATAGTTTCCATGGTCACATGGATTAGTTTTCCTACACATCTCACTTTGCACTTGCACATTAGTAATTCCAAAAATAACATATAATATTATCATATGAAAAGAATACAATTCTGAAATTTGCATACAATTTCAATTATAATAATCAAGTTTCCAATTATCTAATAAAATCCACATGAAATAATCTACTAAATGACATCATCATAATCATCATGAAATTTAATCATTTATAAAGCATGCATCCATAATTTCTAGAATCAAAATAAAGTTCTGCAAATCAAAATAAATGACATAACCATATCAATGTTATCCAATCACTGGATCATATAGAATCTATGTCCATAATGCATCAAAATATAGTATCAATAATAGGTCCAACATGAAAATAACTGAAACAATATGATGGCTAGGGGTAGGACCTCACAAACACTTACCAAATGCCTTACATCTGGTCTTGAATAGGTTCTTCCTCTGCAAGGGTTCTTTATTTCCTCTGGTATGACACAAATCTCTCCTAATCATCAGTAGTTATCCATCTTCCGGTTTATTGTCTGATCTAGTGGGGTTCTCTTCCACCATTGTCACTCTTTCGGTAGCCTCTGACTTCTTACATTCAAATGCACGGTGTCCTTCTCCTCTAAAGTTCTCATTTGTCTTGTCTTCCAAAGTTCTCATTCCAGTAATCATCTAGTTCTCTCCTCCAGTAGAAATTTCTATCATCCTTCCGGTATGAATTACCTTCCTTGCTCACTTCCTTGTCCTTGTTTTGATCTATATTGGCTCCTTTTCCTCCAGTGTATCCTCTTCCTCCTTGAAATCTTCCTCCAATTGCCTTCCACCTCTACCTCTTTGTCTTTGCTCATGCCTTTTATTCAATTTCTCTTCATCCTTTATTTCATAGTGGTAAGCCTCCTTAACACTCTTTAATTTGATCATACTGAGTTCATCTTGTATAGACATCCGCAATCCATTCAAATATCTTGCAATTTGTTCAATTTCATCATCAACATGTCCGGATTTGGTGTTCAACTTGTAAAATGCTTCGGTGTACTCCTTCACACTAGATTTCTTTTGTCTCAGATTCTACAACTTTCAGAATAAATTTACTTGATAATTTGTCGGGACAAACTTTGATTTTAACTTAGCAATCATCCTATCCCATGTCTTAATCTTTTCTTTACCTTTTTTTTGCCTATTAACTTGCAAGTGCTCCCACCAAAGATATGCATGACCCTTCAACCGGGTACAGACATACTTCACCTTCCTCTCTTCTGCAGTGTTTTCAAAATCAAAATAGTTCTCTATCTTCGAGATCCAATCCATCAATTCATCTGAATCTTACTTCCCATCATATTTCGGTGGGGTAAAGTAAGGTTTAGTGTTCACCCTACTCAAAACCCTTAAAAACCTTTCCTCCTCTGAATCAACTATCGGTAGGTTTATTTATTCTATCGAGGCTTCTTCTCCTTCATCTTTGCTTACATCCTCAACATGTTAGCATCTTCTCTAGGCTATCTCCATGGCTTCTAATCAGGTTGCTATTCCTTGCAACATCTCCATTACAGTAGGGTTTGCATTCCCATGCGCTCCACCATTCCTAGTTCCTCTTTGCGCCATTGATCCACACTAGTCCTCTGCAATTGCAGGTTGGATCTGCAATCCGTCACCCTACAACAAGATTCAGAATAGGCAACCTCTAGAATGAACTCCGCTCTAATACCACTTGAAGTAGTCACCGATGAGAAGGGTGTTAGATACTAGGACATTCCCAAAGACACTGAGAGGAGGGGTGAATCAGTGTCTAACTAGTTGATGAAAGATTTAAACTTATTTGCAACTTTACAACCCAAATTGATATATCGGTAAACAAATAATAATGCAGTAAAGAGAAAAAAAAAGTATAACCATCAATGCACACCATAACACAAATATTTTGGCTAGGAAACCTGATAAGGGAAAAACCTCGGTGGGATTTGTGACCCACAATATTTACTCATTGGCCAATATAAATAAATATTACTTATACAATAGGGGCCTACACATGCAGGAAGGCCAACAGCCTAGAGCTCACTGCTCAACAATAAAATGGAGTCCCACTGACTACAAATGGATGGTTAGATCCAGTAATAAATTACTACTTCAAGATAGCATCTACAATGCTAGATTTAGTACCGGTTTAAGCTCTAACAGATACCATAACCAAAAACCTTTCTGGTAAATGATTCTTCTTTCATAGAATAACCTTTGCTCTGCTCTGCTTCTTATTCTCTCAAATAGATACATCAAAGTGCATAAACTACTATCTGATATCATAACCTACAATATCTCATATATTGCTCATTACATTGCATTCCTACTTCATTACTACATTATAAAATGACTTACAAGATCTCATACATATATGAGTCTTTAAAATACATCAAGTCGGCTATAAAAATATAATTGCAATACAAAACAATATTATTCCAAGTCGGCTTAGAGTGCCGGTATGATCTGTTGTCGATGTAAACTAGATGTCAGTGTGAATAAACTTGTAGTGCGTGCCGGTGCCAGTAGATGATGTTTATTGCTGGTGTAACATGTGAACCATATTACTAGCTAGTTATCATCAATGACAACATCAACTATTCTCATCTGAGTGTATAATGCCAACAATCTCCCCCTTTGGCATTGATGGCAACACTCATGAGAAAAATCCAAAAACTGATATCCAAAAATGAAGTCCAAACACTGATCCAAAACAGAGAGTGCTCCCCGTGAGCAAATGATCCTTTTTATACATTTTTATCATAAACTACTCCCCCTTTGACATCAAAGACAAAGGATGTCAAAAGAATCAAAGAATTCAAAATTTACCTCGAAACCTATAACCGGTTATGTAAAATCTGAAAGATATCTGCCAAAACCAGATTAAGACTCTACAAAAATTTAGTACTGTCAGAGATTATTGTCTCAGCCTGTCAGATCATCCCGGTCAGATAATACATTTGTTTCTCCAGTAATCTTTCCCCTTGAATATTCACTTTAGATAGCTCAAGCCAGTGTGTTAATAAGTTATCCAATCTAGGACCAAGTTTGTTTTTCAACTCCTGGGTTTTCATTCTTAGTCTTTCTTTTTCTTTTTCTAATTTCTGAATATTTTCTTCATATACTATCATTTCCTGATTCAAAATTGAAGTAAGTTCCAAAGAACCAACCAAATTATCAGCTATATCATCAATTTCCTTTTGTGTTTTCTTTATTTCCTCATCAATATCCTATGTTAGATGGTGAGGCTTACATGCTTCCCTGTACAACTCTTTGTATTCCAAAATGGTGGAATTTAGTGCTGGTAATAAAGAATCAATTTGTTCGGTACAGTTCTTAATTGTGCTGTCAAAGAATTCTTATTTCTCTTTATTCACCCTTTGCTTAATAGTCTCTTCATTAATTTTATCCACAGTTTGAATATTAGAAGCAATGAATTTGGACAATGTGTCCAATTTATCTAAAGATCCAGCAATATGATCAATTTTACAAGTCGGTGAAATCATTTACAAAATAGGTATAGAATCATCAATGGCCTTAAATGGTAATACATTGCATTCGGTAATCTTCTTTATTAAATCTAAAAGTACATATGTCACATTCGTTGGTCGGTAATCCATGGTAGAAGTGCTAGGCGGAGTGCTTGGTTCTGTAATTTGTTTCTTTTCTTCTCCTAATGTCTACACATTAACCTTGACCACTTCTTTTATCTTATCCTCAACCTTATTATCATCCTTACTATCAACCTTACTGTCTATCAGTTTAGATATATTTTATTCATGCCCTGTTTCAGTTTCAGTTTCTACTTCTGCCAGTATTCTAGTGTTAAGTTGAGTATTATCAAGGATGGTTTCTGATTTCTTAACTTCAGCTATTTTCTTATCCATTACTATGTTAAAATCCTACGTGTCCACATTCATGGTAAAAATAATGTCTGACTCCAAATCAATTTCATCTTTTGTTGCTTCCTCTAATTTCTCTTCTTCGGGCTCATTTTGCATTTCTGTCGGTGCCTTTGAAATTATTAGTGGGGTGTCCTGTGCTAGTGGTAGTAGGTTATCCTTAACTGTAATATCTGGTATACTTCCAATTTTGCCTTTACCTTTATCTACCTTCTGATATACCTTAGCAAATGACGTATCTACCTTTTGTCTGTCCTTCTCTTCTTTCTTCTCTCTCTCAACAAAAAATATGTCCCACTTATCTATTATTTCATCAACAATCTCTTTAACTCTGTTGGCCATAAGACTGACTTGTTGGTGACCACTCACAAAAACAATTCTATTTGCCTCAGATATAAGATCATAAATTTCATGCTTGGAATTAACAGGATGCATAGCCAATAGAGCTTCCACCTTCAATTTCTTGTCAAGATCCATGATAGATAGTCTCTTTGCTTCTAATCTTAAGGATAAATCATTTGGTAGAACATCTATTACCTTAATGAGAACTTTCTTGTATATATCTAGATATAAAATAATACTTTCCTCTATAGTTTCCTTATCTGAATCGTTAAAAGAATGATAAAATTTATTTACATTTCCAAGGTTACCGTCTTGGGTGATTTCATTGATCAACTCTTCTGGTGGAAGAGTATCCAGTTCCTTAGATTCAAATTTCTTCTTTGGAGTAACTTTCTTTTTAGGACCAGTGGGCTCTCTTACAGTGTGTTTTTTCTTTCTCAGTGTCCTTGACTTCTTAGGAGATGGAGCCGATGTCAGTCAGGGTTTTCTTTTCTTCCTACTGCCTTATCAGTGTCAAAATCAAATGAAGTAGCCACAGAAGAGATGTGTGCTACCAGTTTCTGCTCTAATTGACTTTCTTTTGCACTAGCAGCAATACCGCCAAGATTCATTAACCCCTATGTAACATCCTTTACAAATTTAGAAGCATCTTTCATTAATTTCTCTCTTTTCTTCCTCTGCTTCTTGACTTCAACCTCTTTCTCAATTGTTTCTGCATTTCCAAATTTTTCTTATGATGGTTCTGGTGGAGCATCTAGGAGTATTCTAGCATATGAGTCTAAGATGTGAGAATCCACCTCATATCCCATTTCAGTAATCCAGATAGTTTTGGGTCTAACTGCCTCCATCCAAATTTCATCTCTTTTCACAACAAAGTATATTTGTTTATCATACTTATCTGCAATGCTTTGGGGAATTCTTTCCCTTTGCCTCATTCTTGTTTGAAAATCCTTGAAATATTCTTTTACCAATTTATCACTGTCAGATCCCATGACTGTAATTGCCTCCTTTATCTATTTTCCAACAGAAATATCATAGGCAAAATCCTTATGACCAATACCAAGAATCTCCTCTGAGAAGTAAAGCATTAAACACAATCAAATTTCCAAATTTAAAGGTTCCCTTCTTATCTCCTTTTATTTTGTGCAAATTCTCTAATAGTTCATCCTTTAACCATTCACAAATGTCAATTTTAGCATTATTCAAGGTCATCTCATGAGCACTATGAATTCAGGAACTTGATATAGAATTCAACCTATTAGTATGATCAACTTTATAACCAATGACTATACTTCCAAATTTAACATTGCTATCTTTTATATCATGAACCCTAAGTGACCGGTTGTCAAATGTAGCGTCGGTTAAGCTCATAACCTCTTTGTTTGGGATTTTCTTTTTCTTGTTAGGCCTAGTGCTAGTGGAGGGTAAACCAATAACAACCCTTATATCTTCCTTAGTGATCTTAAATATTGAGTCTAACCACATGAATTCACCGTGAACCCTGCTAAGAACATAGCAGATGATTTCATCTGAGAATTTTGATATATGGAGGATGTCAATGAACCCTAAATCCTCAACAACCTTGTGTTCCAGTTTCACTACCCCATGTTTGTCACTGATAACATTTATAAACATATTCTTCAAATCTTCAGACCCTAAAATTTCAATGTTACAATGTATGTATGCCCTAGGGTCTTCAGCAAATGCGACACCCTTCGGGATTTTAGAAAATGCACCAATGGAATCATCCAATTTTGCTATCTTTGGAATTATTTTGAAAAGGAGTCTAGGTCATTTTATGTTCTCCACAATGGTAGGGTTTGCAACGAATTCAGGAACGGAGGATGAAGAAGCCATTGCGTAAGATAAATACCTTTTAGCTAAGAAATCCTTGAATGCTCTGAAAAACCTTTGCAGCTTTATCTTTGAAATGTCTTTTTTCAATTTCTCTCTATTCTAATGCTTGAATGCTTGGTGAGTTGAAATGAGAAGTTACAGTGCCTTTATAACCAAAAATTAACTTTCAACCGCAATAAATGCATCAACGGTGAAGTGAAAAACTCCACATATCTGTTGGTAAAGAAGAATTATAACTTCTTACCATCAACTGAGGGTAAATGCATGAATTTAAATTTTTTGCCTTACCCCTAAGGAATATTCCTTAGTTAGATGAAGAATCTCTTGCTGGTGCAGGGTTGCCTTGTTGTACCAGTGCAGAGACAGATTCATCAATTCTCTGATCTCTCTTCCTGATCCATTGTTTAGAAAATTCTTGTTTGATTTCATTCACCTTTTCTTTGCCTTTGTCATTAGATCCTTTGTTGCTTTCCAGTACAGTCTTACTTCTGCCAAATCTTGCAATATACCCAATCTTGTTACATGTATAACAAGTTACATTGTTCCTCTTAATAGATTTTCCATAACCTTGACCGGTTTGTGTTCTGCATTTATTAGATAAATTTCCAAATCTACCACAAGCATAGTATTTTACATTCATTCTGCAATTTTGTGAGTTATGTACAATTTTATTGCATTTGGAACATTGACCGGTGGGTAAGTTTGTATTCTGATTATTCCTAAATCTGCACTGATTTGCTCTATAACCAAATTTGTTGCAATTAAAACATTTTCCATTGAATTTATAAGCATTAGGTTGTCTTATCGGTTTGATGTGATCGTGATTGTTTGCAGTCCTGAAACTTTCTCCATGTTCAAATCCAAGTCTAATTGTTTCTCCATCAAGTTTTTGACTTTTCAGCATATCATCAAGCTTCTCTGAACTCTTTTTGAATTTATCTTTGTATTATTTTGCATTGACCAACTCACTTTCACGGGTGCTAACTTGTCTCAAAAGTTCTTCTTTGTCATGTTGCATGTGAATCAACTATGTCTTAAGCATATCATTTTCATGACTAAGCCTTAGAGATTTATCAACTCTTTCATTAAATCCTTTGTCCAAATCTTCTTGATCCCTCTTTCTGTCTTCAATATCCTTGCATAGTCTCATGGTTAAATATTGAATCTCATTCTTCATGTTAGTGTTCTCTTGTCTCAATTTTTCTGCAATATCTCAAGAGTTTCCTTTTCTTCATTATCTTGTTTCTGTATTTGCTCATGAAGTTCATTCCTCTTATTTTATTTCATAACTAGGTTCTCTTGAAGTGCTTTAATGAATTCCTGGGTAGTTCTGAGATCATCTTCCAATTTGATATTCTTCAATTTTTCTGCATCAAAATCTTCAAGAGCTCCTTCCAACTGTTGTCTCAAACTTTCCATCGGTACCGATTTCAAAATCTTCCTCAAGTTGTTAGGCTTCTGTAAATAGAGGACTATGCTCTGATACCAATTATTAGATGCTAGGATAGTACCAAAGACACTGAGAGGGGGGGTGAATCGGTGTCTAACCGGTTGATGAAAGATTTAAATTTATTTGCAACTTTACAACCCAAATTGATATACTGGTAAACAAATAATAATGTAGTAAAGAGAAAAAAAAGTATAACCATCAATGCACACCATAACACAGATATTTTGGTGAGGAAACTCGGTAAGGGAAAAACCTCAGTGGGATTTGTGATCCACAATATTTACTCACTGGCCAATATGAATAAATATTACTTATACAATAGGGGCCTGCACATGCAAGAAGGCCAACAGCCTAGAGCTCACTTCTCAATAACAAAATGGAGTCTCATTGACTACAAATGTATTGTTAGATCCAATAATAAAGTACTGCTTCAAGATAGCATCTGCAATGCTAGATTCAGTACTGGTTTAAGCTCTAATAGATACCATAACCAAAAACCTTATCAGTAAATTATTCTGCTTTCACAAAATAACCTTCGCTCTGCTCTGCTTCTTATTCACTCTCAAATAGATACACCAAAGTGAATAAACTACTATCTAATGTCATAACCTATAATATCTCATATACTACTCATTACATTGCATTCTTACTTCATTACTACATTACAAAATGACTTACAAGATCTCATGCATATATGAGTCTTTACAATACATCAAGTCGGCTATACAAATATAATTACAATACAAAACTATTATTCCAAGTTGACTTAGAGTGTCGATATGATCTGTTATCAGTGTAGACTGGATGTTGGTGTGAATAAACTTGTAATGCCTGCCAGTTCTAGTAGATGATATATGTTGCCAGTGTAACCTGTGAACCATATTACCAGTTGGTTGTCATCAATGACAACATCAACTATTCTCATCTGAGTGTATGATGCCAACAGAGGGACCTCGAGGAGATCAGTCCAAACCGGTCAGCTAGAGTAAACACAACGAAAACACACAGATATGATGCAGGCAATGCAGAACAGATAGTTTTATTGCATGAAAGTTAATTACATCCAACCGATAACAGCCGGGTTACAACATACCAACACATAGGCCTAGTAGAATAGGTTACACCGGGACCTTGAATCGAAAGATCTATCTTCTAGGAACAATCTATCTGATAACTCAATGATGAACGGATAGTACCAAACCGGTACTGAGAGGGGGGTGAATTAGTATAGACAAAAACACAATCCTAAACCAGTTTGTCAGCAGACACTGTGCTTAGGTAGACAAACAGTAACACCGGTCTTGAACAGAGTACAACCAGCAAAACCCAGAGTAACTGAGATAAGAATAAATTGGTTGACACTTATCTTCTCATACAATCTAATACTTCATTTTCATTTTACCCTAGTGTATGAATAGGTAATCTACCATCAAAGATATATATATAAATAGCTAGATCAACATGATTCACCGTTTGACAGAAAACAACATATCATCACATGAAAAAGACATCACATATGACACACATATTTTTCACATGGAAACCCAACTGGGAAAAACCACGGTGGGGATGAATACCCACAAGCTTGTTTTTGAACTCTTTAGAAGTCCGCTCTGTTAGGAGCCTTGTATGATTAAAGACTGATACAATAGGTTCTGTTAGGAACCGATCCTATTAGGGATCACCCGGTTAAGGGTTAAATCCTGTTAAAGGTTACCTTGTTAGAGGATTTCAAGAACTCAATGGTTTTGAGTCACCCTGTTAAAGGATTTATAGCAAGTCGATTAAAGCTACCCTATTAAGGGATTTCCCAACTGTTGAGGTGGTTAGAGATCAATAGGTATTACAATGATATGTAACAACACTCAATGCCAATGCAATTTTGCTTTAGCTCCTCTTCACCTTCTGCACTTACACTCTGCAGGTATCACTTCTCTCTAGTCTAGCAAGAATCACGTATCTATTCTCTTGGATACACACACACAACTTTTGCCAACAACCTCAAAAAGAAACACAACATCAACCTTATAGGAAACAGATAGGTCGGTAGCATAAACCCTAAACCCTAAACCTGCTAGGTTAAGGAATTCAAATAGTTCAATCCTGACCATTGAGCATATTGCATTAAATGCAACAATCTTGATCCAATCTCAAGACATTCTCCATCGTTGTTTTCCACCAATTTCATGGCAGCTGATAACCCATCATGCATTATCACCATTTACAGGCTTTGCACATTCCCGAGGTAGATGGGAACAATCTCCTTCATGTAAGATCCTTCACGCGCACAAGGCTGACATGGCAACATGATCTATTCTTCGTTATAATGCTAACTCATCACACAAAGTCACCGATTGAGCCACACAGGCTTGAAGTACTTCAATTGGAAACCTTGAAGTTGATACTACCAACCGGTAGTCATACAAAGCTTCCATGTGTCGGTTCCCTAAACACATGCCGGTTCACCTTGAACAAACACACCGCTTCACTTTGGTACAAATGCCGGTTCATAGTGTTATACCGGTTCTCTTCTCTTCAGCATATTGACAACACACAATGTCATTATGTCCTCATACCGGTTCACATAATGCCAACAATCTCCCCCTTTGGCATTGATGGCAATATACAAGGATATCTCTCTGCTACACATCTTCTTCCCCAATATCTGCAGATATCTTCTTTGCTTCTCTTCTTCTCCCCCTTTGACAACAATGCCAAAGTGGAGGCACAAGCTTCCCTATTCCATTATGTTGCTCCCCCTGAGGAGTAGCATCCTTCAACACATCAATCCTAAAGAAAAATTTGACTATGCAATACTTGACTGATGTGGAGCATATACCTTTAGTTTACTTCCTGAAGGGGAAGCACCCCTAATTCACCTCTTAAGTACATAAATGTAGCCTTTGGGAGAGGCTTGGTGAATATGTCTGCTAACTGCTCCTTACTGGAAACATGTTCTAGTGCAATCTCTTTGTTCTGAACCTTTTCCCTCAAGAAATGATACTTAAGCTCAAAGTGCTTGATTCTAGAATGTAAAACTTTTTTCTTGGAGATGTTAATTGCACTAGTATTGTCACAAAGTATACTTTCCGGTTTAGATACAGGAACTTTGAAGCCATTTAATACATGCTTCATCCAAATTGTCTAAGTGCAATTCATGAAAGCTGCAACATACTCTGCTTCCATTGTAGACTAAGAGATACAACTCTGCTTCTTACTCATCCATGACACTAGTCTACCACCGAGAAAGAATGCACCACCGGTTGTGCTCTTCCGGTCATCTACATTACCTGCCCAATCAGCTTCTGTGAATACTTTCAAGTTGAAATCCTTGCTATATGGATACCACAATCCATAATCAATAGTTCCCTTCAGATACCTAAGAATCTGCTTGACTGCAACCAAGTGGGATTCTCTTGGGCTTTTTTGGAAAATTGCAGTAATGCCAACTGCATGTGCAATATATGCTCTTCTATGCACTACATAATACAACTTACCAATCATTGATCGGTATTCCTTCTCATCAACCAATGCTGAGTCATCCTCTTTGGATAATTTACAACCGGTCACCATCGGTGTACCAATCGGTTCACTATCTTCCATGCCAAAGGTCTTCAACACCTCTTTCACATACTTGGACTGAGTGATAAAGATTCCATCTTTCATCTGTTGGATTTGTAGTCCAATGAAGAACTTAATCTCCCCTATGAGTGACATCTCAAACTCTTTCTTCATCTCATTTGCAAACTCATGACTCATCTTGTCATCTCCACCAAAGATAATGTCATCAACAAATACCTCATAGATCAGGATCAGATCTCCTTCAGACTTCAAGTAGATATTGTTATCTTCGCTTGTTCTCTCAAAGCCAATCTTCACAAGATGGGAATGCAGGCGTTCATACCATGCTCTAGGTGCCTGCTTTAGACCATATAAGGCTTTATGTAGCCTACATACCATGTCACTGTCTTCAGATAGGGAAAACCCATTTGGTTGCCCTATATACACCTCCACTTCAAGTACACCATTTAGGAATGCAAATTTTACATCCATTTGATATACTTTGAATCCTTTAAAAGCTGCATATGTAAGAAGCATACGAACTCCTTCCAATCTGGCTACAGGAGAAAAGGTTTCTCCATAATCTTCTACTTCTTCTTGGGCATATCCTTTGCACACCAGTCTGGCTTTGTTTCTAATCACTATGCCATCCTCATTTAGCTTATTTCTGAAAACCCATTTGGTACCAATGACATTTATATGCTCCGGTCTGGGTACCAAAGACCATGTACCATTTTTCTCTATCAGGTCAAGTTCCTCTTCCATTGCCTTGATCTAGTATTCATCTTTATGTGCCTCTTTGAATGATTTAGGCTCAAATTCAGAGATCATACATGAGTTTTCTCTGACCTTTCTTCTTGTAAGGATTCTTGTATCCTTATCTCCTATGATTTGCTTAGGATCGTGATTTAGCTTGACATACCAAGGAATGGTCTTGATAGATTCCTCTTGCTTTTCTTCTTCATCCTCATCTCCATCAGTATCAGCATCTACATCTACCGTTGTAGGAACACTGTTACTGGTACTTGCTTGACTGACAACTAGTTCCCAGAAGGTTACAACCGGTTCATTTACCGCTTGCTCACTACCGGTTTCCATAGTTTTCTCAAAGGTTTCATCAACTCTTACATTGATGCTTTCCATAGTTCTCTGAGTCCTATTATTGAAATACTTGAGAGCTTTTCTCATGGTGGAATACCCTAGGAATATTCCCTCATCACATTTTGCATCAAGTTTGCTCTAGTGTTCGCTCCTCTTGATGTAACATTTGCTACCAAACACTCTAAAGTAGCTAACCACAGGTGTCTTACCGGTCCAATACTCATAAGGAGTTTTATCCTTACCTTTCTTGATGAGTACCCGGTTCATTGTGTAGACTGCAGTGCTCACCACTTCTCTCTAAAAGGTGTGGGCTACCTTTCCTTGAATCAACATAATTCTAGCTGCTTCAACCATAGTCTAGTTATTCCTCTCTGCTAGGTCATTCTATTGTGGAGTCCGGGGGGGCAGACAGTTGTCTCTTGATTCCATGTTCTTCACAGTACTTGTTGAATTCACTGGAAGTGAATTCCCCTCCTTGATCAGTTCTTAGGCACTTGATCCTTTTACCGATTTCCTTCTCCACTAATGCTCTGAAAGATTTGAACTTTACAAAAGCTTCAGACTTATCTTTCAAGAATGGGACCCACATCATTCTTGAGCAGTCATCAGTGAGAATCATGAAGTACCTATCACCCTACACACTCCTAGTTTTCATAGGACCACACAAATCAGTATGCACAAGACCAAGAAAATTGTCAGCAGTGAAAGGTTTACCTTTAAAGGTTGAGGAAGACATTTTCCCCAATTGACACTCTCTGCACAAGGTATTGTCCAGTTTTCTTAACACCAGAAACTCTCTAACTACCTTAATCTTACTGGCCATCACAATGTTATCAAAGTTTACATGGCAGAGTCTCCTATGCAATATCCAGCTATCATCAAATTTAGCCATAAGACATGTACTTATATTTGCATTCAGCTGTAATAGGTTACCTTTGGTCTGCATGTCAGTGGCCACCAATTCATCATTCTTTCCTTTGATTCTGCATACTCCATTCTTGAATTCCAAAGTGAGACCACTGTCATTCAGCTGGGCAACACTCAAAAGGTTGTGTCTAAGACCATCAACCCAATACACATTGTCAGCACTACTCTTTCCATTCAAAGAGATGGACCCTCTACCTTTGACCATACATGGTGCATCATTACCAAAGCGAACCACACCACCATCATACTCTTCCAAGGATAGAAACTTGCTCCGGTCACAAGTCATATGGTGAGAATAGCCACTATCAATAATCCACTCATTGGAATTATCAAACTGGGAGACAAGAGCCTTCTTGTCTGACACATCTTCCTTGAGAGAAACAAACACAATATCTTCATTTTCTTCATCTTCTAATTCCTCATCTGTGACACCTTCATCAACTCCCACAAAACAATTTCTCTGATTTCCTGCTTTGAATTTCTTGAACCTTTCAGGTTTGTCCTTGTTGTCGCCATTAGGACAGTTTATAGCAATATGTCCTATCCAGTTACAAGAAAAGCATTTCAAAGGGAGCTTACCTCTGTATTTTTTTGTTCCTTTAGGAAGTTTCCTAGAAAGAAGAGCTTCAAATGCTATCAGAATCTCCTCATCATCCATTTCTCTACTCTGTCTTGGTTCACCACTAGTGCTAGATTCGTTTCCTTTTCTGGATGGTATAGCAGAAGCTTTAAAAGTTGATTCAGTCTTTTGAACACTGCCATCAAAACTATTTAGCTCATAGGTTGTCAACTTTGCAATGATGGAGTCTAGGGATGCCTTAGTCTTGTCTATTGATCTCAACTCTCAAATAGCAGCAACCCTTATTGCATAGACCGGTAATAAGGATCTCAGGACTTTGCTTACCACATTGGAATCTTCCATTTTACCACCTGCACTCTTGATATCTCTAACAATGGTTTTGATTCTTATTCCATACTATTGAATGGTCTCACCTTCAACCATCTGTATGTCTTCAAACTTCCCTCTAAGGCTTTCTTCCTTAGCTTGTTTTACATGCTCATTGCCACCATAGATATTTTCAAGAGTATCCCATACCTCTTTGGGATTTACCTTATCTTGGACATCAATAAACTCAATGTCAGATAAACTACTAATTAGGGTTTCCATGACTTGCCAATTCTCCTTCATCTCTCTATTTTGGTCATCGGTGAGAGTACCAGTAGGAGAAACATAGGCATTCTCAACATAACTCTAGTGTTGAGCACCCATGCTTCTGATGTATATCTTCATTCTGTCTTTCCATATACTAAAATTTTCTCTGTTGAACTTTGGACCTTCCCTCTTCATCATTAGACTGGGATTTTTAGCCAAGAGGTTAAGCTTATAACATAGAGGATCTTGAGGATTCTCTGATACCAATTGATAACTCAATGATGAACGGATAGTACCAAACTGGTACTGAGAGGGGGGGTGAATCAGTACAGACAAAAACACAATCCTAAACCGGTTTGTCAGCAGACACTGTGCTTAGGCAGACAAACAATAACACCGGTCTTGAACAGAGTACAACTGGCAAAACCCAGAGTAACTGAGACAAGAATAAACCAGTTGACACTTATCTTCTCATACAATCTAATACTTCATTTTCATTTTACCCTAGTGTATGAATAGGTAATCTACCATCAAAGATATATATAAATAGCTAGATCAACATGATTCACTGCTTGACAGAAAACAACATATCATCTCATGAAAAAGACATCACATATGACACACATATTTTTCACGTGGAAACCCAACTGGGAAAAACCACGATGGGGATGAATACCCATAAGCTTGTTTTTGAACTCTTTAGAAGTCCGCTCTGTTAGGAGCCTTGTCCAGTTAAAGACTGATACAATAGGTTCTATTAAGAACCGATCCTGTTAGGGATCACCCGGTTAAGGGATGGCTAGAATACCTGGTTAAGGGTTAAACCCTATTAAAGGTTACCTTGTTAGAGGATTTCAAGAACTCAATGGTTTTGTGTCACCCTGTTAAAGGATTTACAGCAAGCCGGTTAAAGCTACCTTGTTAAGGGATTTCCCAACTATTGAGGTGGTTAGAGATCAACAAGTATTACAATAATCTGGTAATAGAACTCAATGCCAATGCAGATCCACTTTAGCTCCTCTTCACCTTCTGCACTTACACTCTGCAGGTATCACTTCTCTCCTTTGGTCTGGCAAGAATCATGTATCTCTTCTCTTGGATACACACACACAACTTTTGCCAACAACCTCAGAAAGAAACACAACATCGACCTTATAGGAAATAGATAGGTCGGTAGCATAAACCCTAAACCCTAAACCTGTTAGGTTAAGGAACTCAAATGGTTCAATCCTAACCGTTGAGCATATTGCATTAAATGCAACAATCTTGATCCAATCTCAATACATTCTCCATCGTTCATTTTCCATCGAATTCATGGCAGCTGATAACCCATCACGTGTTATCATTGTTTACAGGCTTTGCACATTCCCGAGGTAGATGGAAACAATCTCCTTCATGTAAGATCCTTCATGCGCACAAGGCTGACGTACAACACGGTCTGTTCTTCGTTACAATGCTAACTCATCACACAAAGTCACTAGTTGAGCCACACAGGCTTGAAACACTTCAACTGAAAACCTTGTAGTTGAGACTACCAATCGGTAGTCATACAAAGCTTCCATGTGTCGGTTCCCTAACCACATGTCGGTTCACCTTAAACAAACACACCACTTCACTTTGGCACAAATGTCAGTTCACAGTGTTATACCGGTTCTCTTCTCTTCAGCATATTGACATCAATGACAACACACAATGTCAATATGTCCTCATACCGGTTCACATATACAATGTCATTATGTCCTCATACCGGTTCACATATACAATGTCATTATGTCCTCATACCGGTTCACATAATGCCAACACTATCTATCTAATACTCCTTGATTCTCTGATTGATTACATTCTAAAGCATGATTACAAATATATATATCGATCTAAAGGATCTGGTTGGCCCCAAAAGGATCAAAACCTAAAGAACAAGACCTAACATCCAAAATGAACAAGGTCGGCCTCTACCAAGAGATTCCTCCAAAAAATCCAAAGGATGAAATGTAGAAGGTCGGCCACACACCAAGAAACATCGAGATCAACATCCAACACTTTGCAAGCTTTGGAATGGGTTCCGGTAGATCATTAGAATAGGTCTTAGGCAATCGATAACAAAGAAACAACTGGTATCAAAGGAACAACTAGTAACAAGAAACTACTAAGGAAACCGGTAGCAATATCTTGTCGGAAAGTGATTGAAATGTGATACAGTTAGAAAGCATTCAGGATGATCAAGTCTTCAAGTATAATCCAACTCCATAGGAACCGGTGAGCCAAAGACTGGGACACATAGAAAGGAAAACTAAAACTGCAAACAAAAAATAAAATAGAAAAGAAAATGTTTTTGGTTGATGCAAGATTGTTGTGAACCAGGGATTCTTCTCCATCACATTCTCAAGGAATAAAATTTCTTCCTTAAGAAAATCTGATTTAATAAATATTTGGCTTGATAGATTTCACCAACCTTGGTCCATATCTTCTTTGCAGAGCTCTCTTCGTGCACATTGATTAGAATAGAGTCTACCAAGAACAGTTTGATTAGACCCTTGGATTTACAATCCATAACATCATACTGAGTAGTCGCAATAGGATCTGAAGGTCTTGAGACATTCGATTCAACATCATCCCACATATATCAATTTATCAGCATATCCTGTTAGGTCCTAGAGACAACTGAGAGGGGGGGGGTGTGAATCAATTGTCAAATAAATTCAAACCAAAAACAACTTAACCAACTTAATGCTTAATACCGGTAAACAAGTTCAATATGCCAGTAGACAGTTTTAACAGTTAATTGCTATACTGGTAAGGATTAGTGCATGAAACATAAAGACAAAGTCATCCACAACACATAACACCAATATTTGTACGTGGAAACCCTGTAAGGGGAAAAACCATGGTGGGAAACCTTACCCACAATCAGATGATACTACTGCAGATAGTAAGTGTACATAAATGGGGCCTGCACATGCAGAAAGGCCAAGCGCCTAGAGCTCACTACTCAATCACAAAATGGGAGTCACACTGACTACAGTTGGATGGTTAAATCCAATAAGAACATACTACAAAAAATAGCATCTTCATATGTTGGATTCAGTACCGGTGTAGTTCTAATTGTCTTCACAAAAACCCTCCTTCAATATTCAAATGATGTCTGCGTGTATAGCTCTGCTTATTCTCACATATACCTTCACACAATCCTTTTTTGCATTCCACATTTGATCTTACAAATAAGATCTTACATTTATACCATAATCTAAGACCAATTTTAGTAGGTCAGCTCTACAAGATATTACAATAAAAAAAATTTACAAACAATACAATATCAGATGCAATAGTCAACTGAACATGTCGGCTTAATGCATTTACAACCATAATTAATCATCTCCATAGCATGTCGTGCTGATCTGGAAAAGATAAACCTACCGGTGTAACCTAGACCTATTTGTCGGTAATAACAAATATGCAAATGCTAATGTACCAATAAACAAAAATCCAAGACAAAGTGTCCACATGATGTCTTTGATATAACCATGTGTTTTCCATATCATTCCAAGTGTCGATGATCATTATATCTTGCCAGTGTACCAGATACCGGTGACTGTGCATGAGTCACTTGCTTGCCAGTGAATGTGTTGATTCTCCAAAGTGCCAAAGTTGATAAGTGTTTAGTAGGTGTTGACATCAATGAAAAAACCATACCAAAATACCAACATATCCTCCATCTTTAGCTTCCATATCTAAAATTACTTCAAAAACATTTCTCCACATCTATTCTCCCTGATGAACTTGCCATCTAAAATTTCTACCAACAAGATCAAAAAGTATCTTCTACACCAGCAACCATTCAAATTTGAATAAGTTTAAAAAACCCAACAACCCACAACTGAAACCAAAGGTGATCAAGCTCTGATATCACTTATAAGGAAGTTAAGTAGCGAAATTGTTGGGATCTAGGAACACTGAGAGGGGGAGTGAATCAGTGTTCTGCCGGAATGAACAGTTTTTAACTTTCTGCACCATGCATATATATACCGGTAAACAAATAAGCATATAACAAGAAGCAAATAAACCATCCACATAAATGAACACCATAACATAGAGAATTTATACGTGGAAAACCTTAGTGAGAAAAAACCACGGTGGGATTTGTGACCCACAATATCAGTTCACTGGCCATATAAAAAGATATTACATAAAACAGGGGCCTGCACTTGCAGGAAGGCATACTGCCTAGAGCATACTGCTCATCACTAAAGAGTCTGACTGACTACAATCTTTCTACCAAAGTAAATTACTGAAAATAAACTCAGGAATGTATCTACTATGCCAAATAGAGTTTCGGTTCTGGTTCTACTCTGTACCGGTTCATAAACTTGAGCTATTACCAGTATTACTTCTCCTCTAAGAATGCTTTCTAAGCTATCTACAAATCATTCCATGATATAATGTTCACATACAAAAATGATCTTCATAGATATATTTCACATCATATAGTTCTGATATACCTATACATGTCTGTCATCTATATCATCACAACACCTCTATATTAAATTGACCTAGCAGACTGACTTATATACCTATTACAAGTGATATGCCTTATGTCGGCTTACAACGCATTTACAAAAGATATTCCATGTCGGCCTCGACAATAATTACAAAATGATTTACTAAATAAATCTTCCTTGATGTTGTCTTCCTTGAAGTATTGATGTCGATGTAGGTGTCGGTGCTAGTGTAGCCTTGAATGCTTCCAACGTTGGTATCTACCAGTATATGCCTCCTAGTGCCGGTTTGTGAGTTTCATCAGATCTTGTTGCCATCAATGACAACAAAATGAATCCAATGAGTGTCAATTTCCAACAATCTCCCCCTTTGGCATTGATGGCAACACTCATGTGAAAAATGGATTCCCTGCCGGTGTGCTCCCCCTGAGAAATACATTCCATATACTCCATCTGATAATATTTTCTTTGATATTTTTCACATACATGCATACTCCCCCTTTGACATTAATTCCAAAGACCAGTGAAATAAAAGAACGAAAGAATAATGTTAGTGTCACTCGAGCTTAGTCATCTTTGGGATTTCTAGGTATGCCTTTTGTACCAACTGAAGATATGTGTCCCAGCCTGATTTGAAGGTGTCAGATACCGATGCAAGTCCACTGAGTAAGTGGGCAAGTGATTCCTTCTCCTGGTTATCTACCGATGTGGGTTTTGCTAACACATCCATGCATTATCTCTTGTGAGCACCCAATGAGTCAAGTCTAGGGCTTACCAATGCTCTTAAATTTATTTCTCATTATTTTATCTTTCTCCTTCTCAAAAGCAAAAACTTGGTTCTCCAAGGATAAAATTTGTCCATCAATAGATGTAGTTAGTGCAATCAATCCATCAAAAGAGTTAGCAATATTAGCCATTTTGTCATATAATTCCTTCAATCTGCTATCTACATTAGCTGTAAGACTTCCTATATTGCAACATACTCTGTAGATATTAGTACATTGCTTTAAACAAACCTCAATAGGAATAAGTTTGTCTTCTATTTTCTTCTTCCCAGTTTCTATGAGTTGATCAAAAGCTACTCTTTTAGCTGCAAAGAAACTGTCCAAGGCCTATAGGTCTACAATCTATCTCAAGGATTGAAGTTTATTGGATATGTTCTTTTTTAAAGTCTTGAGCTTATTGGAAGGGCTTGCTCCATCCTCAATCTGACAGTCAGGCATTATTCTATGTAGTGCAAAGACCAATTGATCAATTAACTCTTTATCTACAGTTCCTTCCTTTAGCAATTTCTCAGTGGCCATCATCATTAATTCTATTGGACTTAACTCAAAGACTGATTTCTTCTCAACTTGAGAAGTGTCAATTGCCAAAACTCTTGTTGGGGAATTAATTTTTCCTACCGGTATGGACTCAGTTGATTTTACCTTGTCCATCTCAACTTCTTTTGCATTGATGGCTTCGCCACTTGGTGCAGTATCGGTTACTGTCGGTGGAGTATCATCCATAGTGTTTCCAATGTCTTGTACATTTTCTTGCTCGGAATTGGTTTGTGTCGATATAAACTGTACACTCTTTAACTGTCAGTTGTGATTGTGTATCTGTAGTTATTGTTGGTTGTTGTGCCAAAATTGGAGTAGAACTGCCCAAAATACCCTTTCGTTTTGATTTATCAAGAATGGTGGAGGATGTTGCCCTTGCAAATTCTTCTTGAGATGTGAGGAAGTCTGGGTTTTTCTGAAAGAATTTTGTCCATCCCTTACTTGTCTCATTTACCACCTCATTTACTCTTCTCATCATCAGGCTTATATGTTGGTTTTTGCTACTGAAAATTGTCTTATTAGCAGTATCTATACACCTTTTCATTTCTTCATTATTTATAGTACCACATTGTTCCAAAAGTGTAACTTCCTTCATTTCCCTATCCCTCTTGATAGCATCAAGTCTCCTAGCTTCAAGTTTATTATATAGGGATAATGGTATTTCCTTCAAAATTTCAACTAAGGATTTCTTATAGATGTCTATATACAATAAAATAGCCTCTTCTAATTCATTTTGCTCATTTTCTTCACAATCCTCATAATACTTTGATATATTCTTTAATATTCCATCTTTTGTAACTTCATCAATAATTTCAGAATAGGTCATTGTTATCTTACCAGTTCCAATTTCATCACCCTTCTTCTTTTTGCTTGTGGTTGTCGGTGTCACTGGTTTCCTCTTTTTCATAGGCTTCTTTACCGATGGTGGAGGTGCAGTAGGTTGAGATTCCTTTCTGAGAAGTCTCCTCCTTGGTTCTTTCTTTTGTTTCTCTACCGATGGTTTTACCACATTGTTCCTTTGTGCCCTTCTAAAAGCCAGAGGCTCATTATCCTCAGAGTCTGAATCAAAAGTGATAGGGGAAATGTGAACTTGTGGCTTCTTCACTTCTTCAATACCAACCTCTACCAGTTTAGTTGCCTGTTTAGATTTGGAACCCAACTGAGTGTCTATCTTGTGAATCACATCTTGCATATGCAGACATCTTCTCTATTTTCTTCTCTCTTCTTATCCTATTAAAACTTGTTTTTACTTCAAGAGTCTTTTCTCCTGCTATACCGAAGTGCTTTGTTTTATCATCTAATGGGGCATCTAACAGTGTCTTTGCATAGAGTTCAAAGAGTCTTTGCATAGAGTTCAAAGATCCTGTCATCTACCTCATATCCAAGCTCAATAATCCAGATTTTTCTGGGTTCAACTGCTTCCATGAGAGTTTCATCAATTTTCACCATGAAACATATGTCAGTGGAATACTTATCCACAATGTTCTTTGAAATTCTTTCCCTTTGCCTCATATTTTCTTGAAATATCTTTAAATAACACCAAAATTTCTCACCTCTACCGATACCAAGACCAATGAAAGCTTCTTTGATTTGCTTACCTACTGGTATATCATGAGCCCATTGCTTCTTTCCTAAATCAGGTAGCTCATTCAGGAAGTAAAGCATTAAACAAACAATCAAGTTTCCATATCTAAAAGTTCCTTTCTTGGTTCCTTTGATCCTAGTAAGGTTTAGCATCAATTCTTTCCTCATCCATTCACATAAATCATTATTTCACATTATTCCTTAACATCTAATATGTAGCATGAATGCACAAACTTGCAACATAATTCAATCGGTTGGATTGAATTACCTTGTATCCTCTGATCATGCTTGCAAACTTTATGTCTGTGTCAGTGATTGTGCTTCTCCTTATTGATCTGTTATCAGGTGTAGAGCCGGTGAGTTTCTGACCCTCTATGTTGGAAATTTTCTTACTAGGTTCTTATCCGACCCTAGGTAAGTTGGTGACATATTGAATATATTCCTTCGTAATTATGTAGGGTCTATCTAAAGAAATGAATTCATTGTGAACCCTTCTCAAAATGTATCTGATAACTTCATCCTTCAATTTTGGTAAATACAGAATACCGGTTAACCCTAGATCCTCAATTTCTTTGAATTCTGGTTTGATCGTTTCGAAGTCTCCCAGTATCATTGATCGATACATGCTTTTGATATCTTCGGTGCCCAAATCCTCAAGAGTACATTGAATGTATGCCCTCGCATCTTCAACATACATTACACCATCAAGAACCCTAGAAAATGCTCACGCAGAATCTTCCTTCTTGGCAATTTTGGGAACCTCCCTAAAGACTAGCCTTAACCTATCCTTGACTTTGACGATTGTGGGATTTGCAATAAAAGTAGGAGCTGAAGATCCAGATACCATTTCGAAAAATACCTGATTAAATGTCGGTGAAAGATTTGAGTGCTTCAGATAACTGCTCGAAATCCTTTCTTAATGCTTTGCTCACTCTTAATTCGCCTTTACTTCGCTCTGATTGCTTGAATGCTTGGTGAGTGAAAATTAATTCACTTACCCTCTTTTATCAGCAAATAAAAACCTAATTTTTGTAATTAATGTTTCACCAACAACCCTACGGATGTCAGTTTCATAGTTATGTGTTGGGGTAACCCTCATCGATAATGACCACATTTGTCCAGACCTCTTTCCAAATCTCCTTGGATCTCTTCTAGCGTAATATGCAAGATTTAGCAATTATTTTGCCAACCCCTAAGGCTTATGCCTCAATTACCGATGGAATTTCCTGTAAGTGGAGGAATACCTTGTTCTACCAATGGAATTGTTGGTATATATCCATCTCCACTTTATTCTTCAGATTTTATGACCCATCTCTTGGTGTGATGTTGTTGTATCTCATCTACCTTCTTCTTTCCTTTCTCATTGTTTTTATCATTATTAGTCAGTTGAGTCTTGCTTCTCCAATACTTAGCAATATGACCTATTTTTTTGCACACATAGCATGTAATATTGTTCTTTTGAATTGCTTTGACATATTCGGTATTATTATTATTTCTTGACCTACAATGATTAGCAAAATTTCCAAACTTTCCACATGCATGACATTTAACATTCATTCTACAATATTCTGATCTATGACCATTTTTCTTGCAGTTTGTGCATTGACCTAGAATAGAGCTGTAGTTTTGATTTGCCTTATTTCTACATTGTTTAGCCATATGCCCAAATTTATTGTAAAAAAAATATCTACCATTGAATTTATAAGCATTTGATTGCCTTACTGGTTTCCTCTATTCTGATGAGTTCTGTATACCGGTTGTCTGATCTTCATTAGCAGTACTAGAGCTTTCACCTTGTACAAATCCAAGTCCTCTAGAATCATCAATCTATCTTTGTATTTTTAGTAAGTCATCCAACTATGTAGCACTGATCCTAAACTTTACTTTATACTCACTTGCAGTAGTCAGATCACCTCTCAAAGTAGTTTTTTGCCTTTCAAGTTCTTGTTCATTATTCTGAGAGTGTGCCAAATCAGTTCTCAACAAATTATTCACATGAGTCAATCTTCCACATTCATCAAATTTACTCTTCAAAGATAAAACAATATTATCTTCCTTCTTCTTTCTATCCTCAATATCTTTTGATAACCTCATGGTCAGATCTTGCATTTCATTCTTCATGAGCATGTTTGTTTGACTTAGTTTCTGACATTGTTACTTAAGAGCATTCTTCTCCTCATCATCCGATTGTTGCAAAAGTTATTTTCTCTTGGCTTGAGCAGATGACAACCTTTCTTGCAGGATAAAAATGAATTCATTTGCAGAATTTAATTCTTCTTGCAATTTCAAGTTCTTCATCCTTTTAGCATCATAATCCTCAAGAGCCATCTCAAGTTGTTTCTCCATAGCCATGTTCAAAGATTCTGGTTTGAGGATCTTCCTCAAGATGTTAAAATTATTCTGAGGTACCAAGCTCTGATACCAATTGTTGGGATCTAGGAACACTGAGAGAGGGGGGGTGAATCAGTGTTCTACCAAAATGAATAGTTTTTTAACTTTCAGCACCATGCATATATATACCAGTAAAAGAATAAGCATATAATAAGAAGCAAATAAACCATCCACATAAATGAACACCTTAAAAAATAGAATTTATACATGGAAAACCTTAGTGAGTAAAAACCACGATGGGATTTGTGACCCACAATATCAGTTCACTGGACATATGAAAAGATATTACATAAAATAGGGGCCTACACTTTCAGGAAGGCACACTGCCTAGAGCATACTGCTCATCACTAAAGAGTCTCACTGACTACAAGCTATCTGCCAAAGTAAATTATTGAAAATAAACTCAGTATTGCATCTGCTATGCCAAATAGAGTTCCGGTTCTGGTTCTACTTTGTACCGGTTCATAAACTTGAACTATTACTGGTATTACTTCTCCTCCAAGAATGGTTTCCAAGCTATCTATAGATCATTGCATGATATAATGTTTTCATACAAAAATGATCTTCATACATATATTTTGCATCATACAATTATGCTATACCTATACATGTCTGTCATCTATATCATCACAACACCTCTATATTAAATTGGCCTAGCAGACTGACTTATATACCTATTACAAATGATATGCCTTATGTCAGCTTACAATGCTTACAAAAGATATTATATGTCGGCCTCAACAATAATTACAAAATGATTTACGAAATAAATCTTCCTTGATGTTGGCTTCCTTGAAGTATTGATGTCGATGTTGGTTTCGGTGTCGGTGTAGCCCTGAATGCTTCCAATGCCGGTATCTACGGTATATGCCTCCTAGTGTCGGTTTGTGACTTCCATCAGATCTTGTTGCCATCAATGACAACAAAATAAATCCAATGAGTGTCAATTGCCAATAGAAATAACTTCCTACACTAACCTTGAGAGGAGGGTAGCACAATTTTTTTTACAAATTGTTACAACAGTTACAAAAATGTAGTAGAAATAAACATAAATAATATGCATACCACAACATAATGATTTACGTGGGGAAAACCCTTTTAGGAGAAAAAAACCCACACTCCAAAAGCCGCCCAATATATTATTTAGGAATCAATAACATATTATAATATTCTGCTAGGGCTAGCAAGGATGATCACCTGGTTACTAATGCACATGTTTCTAAGAGCTATAAAGATTCTGAGTTGAATGAGGATCAGTCTAATGCCCCTACCCATAAAAAATGGAGAGTTGATACAGATAATGTGGAAATGGAGGTGCATTGTGATTTGGAGGAGAAAAAGGGGAAGGATAGTGAGACAAAAATGGAGAGTGAGAAGGATGAGAACGTTGGAGAAAAAGAAGAAGGGAAAAAAGATGTTAATTCTGAAAACCCTTATTCTAACCCTATGGGCTCGGATAGTAAGAATGTCACCCTAAACTCTATGGAGGAAGACAACTCTAATTATGCGAGTACTGAGCAGGGTAGGGATTCGACGAATACTATTCTGAATACTGTCGGTAATTGTACTCTGGAATCCTTCAACTTCCATAAATGGGTTATTGACAACATTACTAGCATTCAGAGCAAACAGAGGGACCTAGAAAATAAGATACACAATTTGATTAAGGAAACAAATTCGGGGAAAAAGAATGAGCAGATGGATACCAGTGAAGCTGAGGAGGAAATTGAAATGGAGGACTGGCTGGAAAAAGACCTGATAAAAGGGGATTTGAAACATCTAGAGGATGTTATAAGAATTGTAAAAGAACGGGCTGAGGAGGATAAAGGTAACATCATCACTCGGGTTTCTTGAACTGAGAAGGCTTTGAAAAGCTTCATGAACCACAGTCTTGAGGTATTAAGAGTTTCGTCCCATAACATGAATGTCTTGGTGGATCACTTAGAGAGGAAAAATTAGGATAAGAACTTGGTAATCATTGAAAATGTACCCACCTCCAGCTCCACTCATCAAATCTCTAGGCAAAGGACTAGGCAGAACACCACTGAGATGGAGACCAAAACGAAAGACATCCAGCTGAAACAGGAGAGCAATGATCTGAGAGAAGCTACGAAGGCTATGATGCTTTTGGTTCAGAACGCTGAGGAGTCTATAAAATTTTTCATTTGATATGTAAAGTTGGGTTTTGGATGCCAATTTCTTGTTGGCTCCTTGTTGTCTTTTGGTCCTAGCTGTTGGTTTGTGTGCTAGTTTTTTGTAGCTATTTTGTCTTGTTTCTTTCTTGCTCATCTTTCATATTGTAAGCAGGTTTTGGGTCCCTTAAAACCTATTTTTTCTTAATCAAAAACATATTATAATATTCTTGCAAAGAAATCTTATCATAGGAGTATCACCAACCAAATATTTAGAGGTAACTCAATAGCCATAAGACTCTTACACACAACCTCTATCTCAAACACCTCATATATAGGAGATACAATACATGAAACCATTAAACGGTATAACAAAACCATGGGCTAAAACCATGCAATAAAGTGGAACAAATATCATATACAATCTAGATGCCATATGATGTGTCAAAACATACATCAACATGTGTTTCTTCCTTTTACAGCTTATTTATGTGTCTGGCACATTTTTTATATTTCCTATTTTAGGAGACTAAACTTCTGAAGGCCATAACTTGAGAACCGAGTGTCCAATTGATGAATCGTTTGAAGCGCTAGAAAGCTCACAAAGCTCTCTATCATCTTGTAACCTACTATGCTAGTTATGCCCACTTTTAAAGAGATTTAGAATCCTCTAAAGTCCTCAAAATTAAATTTAAATCTTTCATCACAACCTTCAAAAATAGAAACTTTAATATGTTCAAATATAGTTATGATCTTGCAACAAAAATTTACTAACATGCTTATCCAACAAATTTGAAGCTTTGGGGAAAATTTTGAACCAATTCATGCCCAAATGAAAACTTACTATAAATAGTAACCTTATGTAAATGCAAGGTTAAGACACTATTTTCCCAACAAAATTCATATCTTATATTGAGATTATTATTCTAGCCATATAGTTTATTTATAGTGCATGATTGATCTATTTCAATATTATATAATACTATAATGACTCCAAAAAATAAATTATGTAATTCAAAATGCAATTTCCTCACCCTTTCCTCCTACTTGTTGTGGGTTGAAATAATACATGTTTGTGTGACATGTTTTTATGTCATTATTTTTTAAAAATTCAAAGTGCACTTGATTTCACAAGGTAAAATGAGGAGATAATATGCAATTATAAAGTGAAAATATTAGAATACATTTCAATTTATGAATAGATAAAGAATCAACTCCATGCCATCTATCAAAAGACCAATTTTATGTTGTTGAGTGTTATCTTTAATATCACTTATTACCTAATTTGGCTTGTTAAGGAGATTGACCTATGAGAACACACTCACCCATCAATTGAAAATCTCTCCAATAATGTCCTTAGAAACCATCTTGACAAGTGTAACCATTAATAAGGTGAAGGTGAAGAAGTTATAAATGTGTGTTTTAACAAATAGATCCTACACATCATAGACCATTTTCATGCATTAGATTTCATCCAAATTGATTGGATTGATCTTATATTTTTGGATTTAATCTACAAATTCTCTTGAGACAAACATAGGTTTTAAGATGGTCATTTGTTCAAGGACATAAAATTATGAACACTCACAAATTAACTCAACACACTAGCAACATAATTTGAATTCATCCATAGCACTAAAAAAAATAACCAAGCTAAGTATCCCTATAAATCACATTTAGTTTTTCGTACTTATTTACGATTATCAAAATTTCATCTCTATTGCTTGGGTTAATTATGTGTTTATTGAACTTGCACTTATATACTCAACCTAGATAATTTATAAAAAGCATTTATCTTCCATATAAATAAAAATAAGTAAATTTTACAACAAGAAGAGTAAAAGACAAGGTAGAAATAAAGAGTACAAACAATTATATATGATTGTACTTATTTATCTTATCACAATAATATATTATAAGTTTTTACAAGGGCTATATTAAATGAAAGAAATTAGAACATAATTTTTTTAAATAACTATAATTTAGAATAAAATAGAATAGAATAGAAGGTTTTTAACACCTATGAAGCTAAAAACCATTAAGAAAATGGTGGCTCAACCTTGTAGTTTCATAAGGTTACTATTTATAGTAAGTTTGAATTTGAGAATGGATTGGAAAATATCCCCAAAGGTATGGATTACCTGAATAGGAATGTGAACATTTTTTTGTTGTGAGATCATGTTTGGATTTGAAGATATTAGACTTTCTATCTTTGAAAGTTTCAAAGTCGAATTTGAAGGCCTTGGAGGCATTTTTTGGGCTTGAAATTGTTGTCATTGACACTTTTGGTTCTAGCTTGATTGAGCACTTCATAAGATTTACATCACTTCAAAGGATTGTTAATCAAAACTCTGAGACCAAAAGTTATGGCCTTTGAAAGTTGGGTCACCTAAAATGGGAAATATAAAAGATTTTGGACACACAAATGAGACATAATAGGGAGTTACATGTGTTGGTGTGTATTTTGACACATCATAGGGCATCTTGGATTAGTAATAAATTGGATGCCACTTTTTGGGTGGTTTTAGCTCATGGTTTTGTAATATTGCTTGATATTTTCATGTAATGTATCTCATATATATTAGGTGTGTGAGATAGAGGTTGTGTAAGAGTTTTATAGCTGTTGATTTACCTCTAGATATCTAGTTGGCAATACTTCTATGAGAATCTTGCTTTGCAAGTATATTGTATTTTGTTGTTGATTTTTGAATAATATATTGGGTGTCTTTTGAAGTGTGGTGCTTTTCTCTCAGAAAGGTTTTCTCTATACAAATCATTGGGTTGTGGTATGCATGCTATTTATGTTAATTTTGGCATAACTCTCCTCTCAAGATTAGTGTAGTAAATGTAGACACCTAAAATTTTCCCTTACCTTACCACACCTAACTTCAGCCTACCTTAACCCATTATTTAAATAAATATTTATTTTTTTTAAACTATCCCACCCATCCATAATAAACTTATATACATTTCTCCATCTATCTATAGTAATCACCATACTTTTAATCTCCCATATCCATAATAAACTTATATACATTTCTCCATCTATCTATAGTAATCACCATACTTTTAATCTCCCATATCCACCCAACATGTCACCTCATTTTCCTCAACCACGTTCCACCCCTTGTGTTGGATACAAAATCTACACCTAAATTGTGTTCATGGATAGGACCTTGTCCTTCCTTAGTCTTTAATGCATTGGTCTTCAACCTTTAGTTAAGTCGTATTCACTTGCTACTATCCTTTCACATTATTCAATAATAAACATAGACATTCAACCCAAAACAAAACTTTTCCATTCCATCCATAATATACTTGTGAGCTCCTCAAACTTAGCATTAAACAAAACACATACCTTGCATGCAATGCATTTTGGCATTCTCAACTAATCAATCCATTTAATGCTTTTTATTGTGAGTTTGATCTTGTAGGTTGAAGGCTTATTTGAGGGGGTTTCAGAGATCAATTTTAATCAAGATTCTCAAATCACAAAAATAACCTCTCAATTACACTTAGGAGGGTTGAGAGATGATTTTTGACATATAATTTACCATATTTTTATTATTGTAGTATTGTAAATTGACACTAATCCAATTTACACCTCATGTTTGTGTTCCTACTTTATCATGTCCTATCCTCATCCCCTCTCTAGGTCTGATTTGACCCTTTTATCCAACTTTGATGACATGTACACCCTTTGGTGGGTCCTACTATGGGATACCATCCCCCTGGTTGCTTATTTTGGTCATATTTGTAGAAAGACTAGGGCACCCCAAAATACCCTATTCCCTCTCAAAGGGGGCCCAAATTGAAATAAGGTAGGTGTTATATCTCCCTGATAGCATTTGATTCTTGAGGCTACACACAACCATTGGAAGTTAGCCGAATCAGAAATTTACCTACAAAACCTGATACAAAAACATCCTATCAATTCATTTAGACCTAGAAGTACATCAATTACATCATTTGTGTATCTTTGAAGCATTCATTATCAAATATATCTAGATATTCAAGGCTACATATTCATCATTCAAGCATTATGGAGCAAAGTTACATCAATATTCATGCAAGCATGTGTGTTTTGTTAGGGTTTTTCATGTTCATCTGTTTGTCATGCCATTACATTTAACATTTATAATTTGTTAAAGGGGTATTGCATCATCATCAACAATTGTAGATCTGGGGTATATCTCCTTAATATTTATTTAAGTATTTGCATTATTTTATTCATGGTTAATTCCAAAACTGGGGTTTGACTTAGGAAATCCCCTATCCTTAACACCTTTCCCTTTCTCTCTATGTGCAGGAAACAGATGTAGAGTTGTACTTGGGAAATTTGGAAGAGTCAACAATGATGAATAGGTCATCTTTCGATGACGGAAACTTCAGAGGAACAGGGTAGATCTATGTTACCTGGTCTCAAAAAAATAGGCCAAACTTCTAAGGACTAAATATCTTATTTTACCCAAATCTTAGTTGGTGGCTCTGTGGGAAATCTATAGCTTACTATTTTGTTAGATCACTTCAATAATCCCTCATTTTACCCTAATTTATAGTTACATTACAAATTCAATAAGAAAGAGGATAAAAAATACAAATTAGTTGAATGCAATCAATACTCAGTTTATTTCACATTAGGATTGAGCCTAGATCTATTGGGTTCTACCCTCTTTCAATATAATTTGGTTAATTAGGCTATTTAGTGGATTTACTTACTAAAACCCTAATTACTAATTATCTAATAATTATATTTTTATGAACTTGACTCATTACATTCCTTCTGATTTTCACTTTCAAATTTTATTCATATGCATTTAATTGGTTCATATTTACAATCATTCCTGAAACATATAGCTTATGCACTTATAGTTACATTCATTTTATAGCTACTATTCACCACCATTACATTTTGGTGAACCCGACTCCTTGCATGCTTATTTATAATTTGTAGTCTTGGAGCTGATTTTTTAGGTATTTTAAAAATAAATTTGCCACTTGTAGATCATAATTACATAAATTTAGTGGTTAATTCCATAAGAACCCTAATTTATTTTGCTATTTTTAGCTTGTGGGTTGCATAATTTTTCACCTATATTTTCATCTGATTCTAAGAACTCACAATGGAATTTACTAAATCTGATTTTTTTGCTTGATTGCATTGTTTATTAGTTATATTTATTATAATCATGTATTGGATAATGGCTTCTTTCATTTTATATTGCTTCTTTTCATTCATAGTACTTTTGCATGTTGCATTTTTAGGGTTTCCAAGATATTTCCTACCTACAAATCATATCTCAAATCTTTTATCTATATTATATGTTGTTTTATGATGATATTTTTAAGAACATGTATTTCATGTGTATATCACATTAAGGCTTTCGTAGACAATGATAATCCTAGAGATGGCATTGACAAACTTAACACTTGTACCTCTCCTAGGGTATCTAATGTGAACGAGGAAAATATCAATACTCCTATCAATGATCTCTCTAATTTGGAGAGAAAGCACTGAAGAGAAATGTAACACCATCCTCTGCTCATAGGAATACTCTAGTGCAAAGGGAGCAAGACCAAGAAGTTGGTTTATCAATTCCTTTAGATCCTCCTTATTCTCCTAGAGCTTATCTTAGTCATTAGAAAATTTGTAGGGAATATCATGTTATGCATTTTATTCATGACCCATCTCCTCATAGAACATTAAGAAAAAATGAAGCCTTAGATGATAAGGACCTCCCTTCCCAACCTATCAAAGAGGATGTGAATAATGTTGATAAAAAGGAGAAACTTCCTACAAAGGATATTCCTTATTCATCTAATTCTCCCTTTGATCCTTCCATGTTCCCTTACACTACAAATTTTAAAGAAGTTCATGATAATAGTCCTTCTTCTTCACAAATAAAAAGTTCTTATAGGAGTGGTTATAAGATAATCTTGAAAAAAGGTTATAGGGGACACGGACTTGGAAAATATGAACAAGAAATCAAAGTACCTATAAACGCTCCTTCCCAAGCTAGTACCAAAGGTCTAGGACATCCTCATCATTCACCTATGAAAGATCATCTTAAAATTCAAAGGTTTAAGAATTATCTTGCAAGATGTAGAAATTATCATCCATCTAAAGGTACCTCTTCCTCAAACAATCATTTGTCTCATATCATCAAACCCATGATCACCATGCCAATGATTGTCCTAATTTTCAAAAGGGAATACAATAACTCATTGATAATGGAACTATAAAAATCATATAAGACAACTCTCCTCCTTCTAGCGACCCTTGTTCTACATCTCAAGAGACCAGACTTGATCCTATTGATTATCAAAAGAAATTAGCTACTAGAACCTTTTGGAGATTGAAGTATGATAATATTATTGTTTTTCCTTTAGTTAGACAATTACAATTATAAGCATGAGGAAGGTGATGAACATTTTCTTGCTCATCGTAGTCATTCTCATTCTCTTAGAAACTGTAAATCCTTTAAAACATTTGTTCAAGACCAATATGATTGAGCTCACATAACTCTTACAACTTATCTTTCGCTTTTTCTTGGTGAAGAGGTAGTGCCTTAGCATTCCATTCACCTTATCATGTTTCTCCTCACCCTATGGCATTAGTAGTTAACTTCATTGGGGGCTCTTTGTCATAAGTGGTGATGCTTTCTCAATAAAAAAAGTCTTAGGGAAACAACATATTTCTTCCTTGTTTCCTCACTTAGGGGGAAAGGACAATATATATTATGTTCTCTCTTTCTCTTTAGAGATTACATCTTCTTTAGAGTTTAATTTTGCATAACATGATATCCTTTCTTGCATAGAATTGTCCTTCATGTGAGTACATGTGTGTTCCTTGGGTAGGACCTATTCCTTGCTTGAAATGGTACATCTCTTATGAATAACTCTCTCCTTAGAGGTTGTGTAATTATTCTCATTGTCCCTATGCTTGGGGGCATTGATCTTTCCTACCCTTTCTAAGGATCTACTTTTCCTTTGTCGAGCGGTGTTTTTTTACAATATGATGTCATTCCTTGTATGAATTTGTTTGTTAGGTGTGTATCTTTATCTACAACCTCTTCTTCACTTGTTAATGTGTATCTATTATAAACAAACCCCTTACTTAAAGTAAAAGGTGTGTCATCCTCCATCAAGAATCCCTTTCACCTAGAAATGGGAGGAAGGTATGTATTCTTGTTCTCCTTCCTCTCTTTTTGCTAATGATGATATTTTTATTCAACAAACTCCTCTTGGAGGTATATATTTTTTGACAAAAGATCTAATGTCTCTTTACCTTGGATGTATGAACATTGTTTCTTAAAAGAATATCTCCTTGGTGTTGAAGGTGTGTATCCTTGTTTCTAGCTTTCTTAAGACATTAACATAGGGCTATGTTGACATCTTAAGGGGGGGGCATTGCATATCACCCTTTTTGTACTATATTTTGCATGTCTTACATGGGGTGTCCATTCTTGAAACCAAACAAAATAGACTCTTATATGAGATGCTTCATGCCTGAAACTGGATGTAGTATTTATATATGTCTTATATGGGGTACACATCCTCGAAACTAGAGAAAAAAAATTATTATATGAGATGCTTCATTCCCGAAACCAGACACATATGCATTTTCATTTCATGTCTTTTATAGATTGTTCATGCTCAAAAATAGACAAAACAAAGTCATATATGAGATGCTTAACTCCTAAAACAAGACAACAACATATGTAGTAGAATGGGTGGAACTAGAAAAACACAGCTGGACTATTTCCACTCTCCTCCCCAACATGGATCACCTAAAAAATAATAGCTATCCCATGGCATCCATGTCCAATATATTTTCTCTTCCCCATGAGCTCATAGCTTTGCTATCGATGGATCATGGTTCATCATTTGATGCATGCTCTTTCTCTTTTTATGTGATTGCTTTTGTTCTTGTGATAGCATTCCAAGAATGATATTAGTCGTTAAGAGATTTTGATTATCAAGGTCTCTTCAACTAGTTGAACTAGATCCTTCGCGTTTTGTGTTGTGTTTCTTTTCTCTTTGTTTTTCTTTTGTTGCGTTTTTGTCTTTGTCTTGTTTTGTGTGTCCTTGTATAATATTGTATGAGTTAAGATCTTAAGATTGGGGGCTTGATTCCTTGAAATTAGTGATGTTTTATCTCCTTGTGATCTTACTCCTAATTTATCCTCTTTCTCTCATCATTCTACTTTACCATTAGTATTTGCATAGGCTCACACTCCCATTAAAGTGGGGTCTAAATGTTGATAACTCAATGATGAACAGTCAGTACCAAACCGGTACTTAGAGGGGGGGGTGAATCAGTATAGGCACAAAAACTTTTCCTGAACCGGTTTGATTGTAGACTGTAAACTTGACTGACAATCACTAACACCAGTCATAAACCAAAATACTATCGGTTAAGCACAATAAGATTGTGAAAGATATAAACTGGAAACACTTATTTTACCACACAACCTACACCCTCATTTCCACATTATCCTTGTGCATAGACAAGTAATCTATCAACAGAAATATAATAACATGCTAGATCAACATGATTCACCGCTTGACAGAAAACAACAAAGCATCACATGAAAAACACATCACACATGACACGCATATTTTTCACGTGGAAACCCAACTGGGAAAAACCACGGTGGGGATGAATACCCACAAGCTATTTTTGAACTCTTTAGAAGTCCGCTATGTTAGAAGCTTAGTCCGGTTAAAGACTGTTACAACGGGTTCTGTTAAGAACTGATCTTGTTAGGGATCACCCGGTTAAGGGATGGCTAGAATACCCAGTTAAGGGTTAAACCCTGTTAGAGGTTACCTTGTTTGAGGATTTTATGAACTCAATGGCTTTGAGTCACCCTGTTAAAGGATTTACAACAAGCTAGTTAAAGCTACCCTGCTAAGGGATTTTCCAACTGTTGAAGTGGTTAGAGATCAACAGGTATCACAATGATCTGGTAATAGCACTCAATGCCAATGTAGATCCACTTTAGTTCCTTCCTCCTACATACACACTCTGTAGGTATCAATCCTCTCAACTGGTCTGGCAAGATACACGTATCTCTGCACATAGATACACACACAACATTTGCCAACAACCTTAGCATGAAACACCACATTGACCTTATAGGAAACAGATAGGTCAGTAGCATAAACCCTAAACCCTAAACACTTAAGTTGAGAAATTTAGTCGGTTCAATCCTGACCATTAAACACTTTGCATTTGAATACAATGGTCTTGAACAGATCTCAAGACATTCTCCATCGTTCATTCTTCACCGCTTCTTGGAGGTGATAACCCATCACGCATTCTCCACCATTTGCAGAGACTTCGCACATTCCCGAGGTAGATAGGATCAATCTCCTTCATGCAAGATCCTTCATGTGCATAAGGCTAATGTGGTGATAGGATCTGACCTCCATTACAATGCTCACTTCAGCTAGAAACCCTGAGACTGAGACTACCAGCCGGTAGTCATGTCATATGAACCCTTGATACAAAACATTTCATATATCGGTTCTCGTTCTGACATACTGGTTCCGGTTCACAACATCAAACCAGTTCACTTGGACAAGCATACTGCTTCACTTTTTCACATATGTCGGTTCACAACATCATACCAGTTCTCCTTGTCAGTTGCTTAACTTCAATAATCATGTTCACTCTTCATCATGTTACTGGTTCACTCTTCACCATATTACCAGTTCTCTTTCAACATATTGACATCAATGACAACACAATATCATCATGTCAACATATTTTGCACATATGCCGACAATCTCCCCCTTTGGCATTGATGGTAATATACAAAGATATCTCTCTTTCTACATCACATCTTCTCCTTAATACTGCAGATATCTTTTCCACTTCACATCTTATCCCCCTTTGACAACAATGCCAAAGTGGAGGCACAAGCTTCCCTGTTCCACTATACTACTCCCCCTGAGGAGTAGCATCCTTCAACACATCAATCCTAAAAAGATATAGCAAAGTAAGATCTGACTGATGTGGAGCACAAACCTTTAGATTACGTCTTGAAGGGGCAGCACTCCTAACTCACCTCTCAGATAGGTAAAAGTAGCCTTCGGTAGAGGCTTGGTGAATGTGTCTGCTAACTGCTCCTTACTGGAAACATGTTCCAATACCACCTCTTTGTTCTGATCCTTTTCCCTCAAGAAATGATACTTGAGTTCAAAGTGCTTGGTTCTAGCATGTAAAACCGAATTCTTGGAAATGTTAATTGCACTTGTATTGTCACAGAATATACTTACCAGTTCAAATACAGGAACTTTGAAACCATTCAATACATACTTCATCCAAATAGTCTGGGTGCAATTCATAAAAGTTGCAACATACTCTGCTTCTGTTGTAAACTGAGAGATACAACTTCTTTTTACTCATCCATGAGACCAGTCTACCACCGAGAAAGAATGCACCACCAGTTGTGCTCTTTCGGTCATCTACATTACCAACCCAATCAGCATCTGTGAACACTTTCAGATTGAAATCATCATTGTATGGATACCATAATCCATAGTCAATAGTTCCCTTCAGATATCTAAGAATCTGCTTGACTGCTACCAAGTGGGATTCTCTTGGGCTTTGCTGAAACCGAGCGGTAATACCCACTGCATGTGCAATGTCCAGTCGGCAATTCACTACAAAATGCAACTTACCAATCATTGATAGGTATTCCTTCTCATTTACCAATGCTGAGTCATCTTCTTTTGATAGTTTACAACTGGTCACCATTGGTGTACCAACTGGTTTACTGTCTTCCATGCCAAAGGTCTTCAACACCTCTTTGACATACTTGGACTGAGTAATAAAGATTCCATCTTTCATTTGTTGAATCTGCAGTCCAATAAAGAACTTAATCTCCCCTATGAGTGGCATCTCAAACTCCTTTTTCATCTCATCTACAAAGTCATGACTCATCTTGTCATCTCCACCAAAGATTATGTCATCAACAAATACTTCACAAATCTGAATCTAATCTCCTTCTTATTTTAAGTAGATATTGCTATCTTCACTTGTTCTTTCAAATCCAATCTTCACTAGATGGGAGGGCAAGTGTTCATACCATGCTCTAGGTGCCTGCTTCAGTCCATACAAGGCTTTATGTAGCCTACACACCATGTCACAGTCTTTTGATAGGGCAAACCCATCTGGTTGCTCTATATATACCTCCTCTTCAAGTATTCCACTCAAGAATGCAAATTTTACATCCATTTGGTATACCTTGAATCCTTTAAAAGTTGCATATCCAAGAAGCATACGAACTCCTTCCAATCTTGCTAGTGGAGCAAAGGTTTCTCCATAGTCTTCTCCTTCTTCTTGGGCATATCCTTTACATACTAGTCGGGCTTTGTTCCTTACCACTGTGTCATCCTCATTTAGCTTATTAATAAAAACCCATTTGGTTCGAGTGACATTTTTATGCTCCAGTCTGGATACCAAAGACCATGTACCGTTCTTTTCTATCTGGTCAAGTTCCTCTTCCATTGCCTTGATCCAGTCTTCATCTTTATGTGCCTCTTTGAATGATTTAGGCTCAAATTCAGAGATCATACATGAGCTTTCTCTGAACTTTCTTCTTGTAAGAATTCTTGCATCTTTGTCTCCTATGATCTTCTTTGGATAATGATTGAGGTTGACATACCTAGGTATGTTCTTAACAGCTTCCTCTTTCTTTTCTTCATCATCCTCATCTTCATCAGCATCAGCATCTACCGGTGTAGGAGCACAATTACTGATACTAGGCTGATTTGCAACCGGTTCCTAGAAAGTTACTATCGGTTCATCTCCTACTTTCTTACTGTCGATTCCCTCTGATTTCTTAGAGTTTTCATCAACCCTAACATTGATGCTTTCAACGATTCTCTAAGTCCTATTATTAAAACATTTGAGAGCTTTACTTTTTGTGGAATATCCTAGGAATATTCCTTCATCACATTTTGCATCGAACTTGCTCTGATGTTCACTCCTCTTGACATAGCATTTGCTACCAAATACTTTAAAGTAGCTTACCACAAGTGTCTTACCAATCCAGAACTCATAAGGAGTCTTATCCTTTCCTTTCTTGATGAGTACCTGGTTCATTGTGTAGACTGCAGTTCTCACCGCTTCTCTCCAAAAGGTGTAAGCAACCTTTCCTTGGATCAACATAGTTCTAGCCACTTCAACCACAGTCCGGTTGTTTCTCTCTGCTAGGCCATTCTGTTGTGGAGTCCGGGGGGCAAACAGTTTCCTTTCGATGCCATTTTCTTCACAATATTTGTTGAATTCACTGGAAGTGAATTCCCCTCCTTGATCAGTTCTAAGGCATTTGATTCTTCTACCACTTTCCTTTTCTACCAGTGCTCTGAAAGCTTTGAACTTTCCAAAGGCTTCAGACTTATCCTTCAAGAATGTGACCCACATCATTCTTGAGCAATCATTTGTAAGAATCACAAAATACCTATCTCTTTGCACATTCCTAGTTTTCATAGGACCACACAAATCAGTATGCACAAGATCAAGTAAGTTGTCAGCAGTGAAAGATTTACCTGTGAAGGTTGAGGAAGACATTTTCCCTAGTTGACATTCTCTGCACAAAGGATTTTCCGAATAGCTCAGCATCGACATTCCTCTAACTACCTTGAGCTTACTGGCCTTTACTATGTTATCAAAGTTTACATGGTAGAGTCTCATATGCCATATCCATCTATCATCAAACTTATCCATAAGATATGTACTTATATTTGCATTCAGCTGAAATAAGATACCTTTGGTCTACATACCAGTGGCCATCAATTCACCATTCTTTCCTTTGATTTTGCACACTCCATTTTTGAATTCTAAATTGAGTCCACTATCATTCAGCTAGGCAACACTCAATAGATTATGTCTAAGACCTTCCACCCAATACACATTGTTAGCACTGCTCTTTCCATTTAGAGAGATGGACCCTCTGCCTTTGACCATACATGGTGCATCATTATCAAAATGAACCACACCACCATCATACTCTTCCAGAGATATAAACTTGCTCCGATCACCAGTCATATGGTGAGAAGAACCACTATCAATAATCCACTCATTGGAATTATCAAAGTGGGAGACAAGAGCCTTCTTGTCTGACACATCCTCCTAGACTGTAACAAACACAATATCTTCATTTTCTTCATCTTCTGATTCCTCATCTGTGACACCTTCATCAACTACTACAAAATAGTTTCTCTGGTTTCCTCCTTTGAATTTCTTGAACCTTTTTGGTTTGTCCTTGTTGTCACCATTAGGACAGTTTATAGCGATGTGTCCTATCCAATTAGAAGAGAAGCATTTCAAAGGAAGCTTACCTCTGTATTTGCTGGTTCCCTTAGGAAGTCTCTTGGCAAGAAGAGCTTCAAATTCCATCAGAATCTCCTCATCACCCATTTCTCTACTCTGTCTTGGTTCACCACTGGTGCTTGCTTCTTTTCCTTTTCTGGATGGTGTAGCAGATGGTCTAAAAGTTGATTCATTCTTCTGAACACTGCCATCAAAACTATTTAGCTCATAGGGTGTCAATTTTGCAATGATGGAGTCTAGGGACACCTTAGTCTTGTCTATTGACCTCAACTCCTGAATAGCAGCAACCCTTATTGCATAGACCGGTAATAAGGATCTCAAAATTTTGTTAACAATAGTGGAATCTTCCATTTTACCACCTGCACTCTTGAAATCTCCAACAACAATTTTGATTCTTATTCCATATTGTTGAATGGTCTCTCCTTCAACCATCTGCATATCTTCAAACTTTCCTCTAAGGCTTTCTTCCTTAGCTTGTTTCACATGCTCATCACCACCATAGATATTCTCAAGAGTATCCCATACTTCTTTGGGATTTTCTTTATCCTGGACATCAATAGACTCAATGTCAGATAAACTACTGATTAGGGCTTCCATGACTTGCCCATTCTCCTGAATCTCTCTCTTTTGTCATCGGTGAGAGTACCGGGAGGGATAACATAAACATTCTCAACATATCTCCAATGTTGAGGACCCATGCTTATGATGTATATCTTCATTCTGTCCTTCCATATTTTAAAGTTATCTCTGTTGAATTTTGGACCTTCCCTCTTCATCATTACAATAGGATCTTTCCCTCAAGCAGTTAAGCTTACAACATAGAGGACTTGGAGGGCACTCTGACACCAATTGATAACTCAATTATGAATGGTGAGTACCAAACCAGTACTGAGAGGGGGGGGGCTGAATCAGTACAGGCACAAAAAAATTTCTTAAACCGGTTTGATTATAGACTGTAAACTTGACTGCCAATCACTAACACCGGTCATAAACCAAAATACTACCGGTTAAGCACAATAATGTTGTGAAAGATATAAATCAGAAACACTTATTTTACCACACAACTTACACCCTCATTTCCACATTATCCTTGTGCATATACAGGTAATCTATCAATAGAAATATAATAACATGCTAGATCAACATGATTCACCGCTTGACAGAAAACAACAAAGCATCACATGAAAAGAACATCACACATGACACACATATTTTTCACGTGGAAACCCAATTGGGAAAAGCCATGGTGGGGATGAATACCCACAAGTTATTTTTGAACTCTTTAGAAGTCTACTCTATTAGGAGCCTAGTCTGGTTAAAGACTGTTACAACAGGTTCTGTTAAGAACCGATCCTATTAGGGATCACCCTGTTAAGGGATGGCTAGAATACCCGGTTAAGGGTTAAAACCTGTTATAGGTTACCTTGTTAGAGGATTTTATGAACTCAATGGCTTTGAGTCACCCTGTTAAAGGATTTACAACAAGCTGGTTAAAGCTACCCTATTAAGGGATTTTCCAACTGTTGAAGTGGTTAGAGATCAACAGGTATCACAATGATCTGGTAATAGCACTCAATGCCAACGCAGATCTGCTTTAGTTCCTTCCTTCTACATACACACTCTATAGGTATCAATCCTCTCAACTGGTCTAGCAAGAATCATGTATCTCTGCACATAGATACACACATAATATTTGCCAACAACCTCAGCATGAAACACCACATCGACCTTATAGGAAACAAATAGGTCGGTAGCATAAACCCTAAACCCTAAACACTTAGGTTGAGAAATTTAGTCGGTTCAATCCTGACCATTGAACACTTTGCATTTGAATACAATGGTCTTGAACAAATCTCAAGACATTCTCCATCGTTTGTTCTTCACTGCTTCTTGGAGGCGGTAACCCATCACGCATTCTCCACCGTTTGTAGAGACTTCATACATTCTTGAGGTAGATAGGATCAATCTCCTTCATGCAAGATCCTTCATGCGCACAAGGCTGATGTGGCGACATGATCTGACCTCCATTACAATGCTCACTTCAACCGGAAACCCTGAGGCTGAGACTACCAGCCATATCTTTAGCTCTAACTCTGGGATATTCCTATATTGGTCCTTAAAAGCAATTGATTCATTTTCTGTGAATTCTTCCCAGAGGTCATCAAATCTTGCATGACTTATCTTCTCCATTTCAACATGAATGTATTCCCTAACATCTTTACTATATATGCATATGGATCAAAACTTGCATCTCAAGCGGGCATTTTTCTATTCTAATAAATGGTCATCGCTCAGGGTTTTTTCAGGGTACACAGGGAATAAGACGAGGTGACCCTTTGTCACCTTTTCTCTTCATTCTCATGGAAGATGCCTTGAGTAGATACATCAATTTTCAATCTTCAAAAGGGCTTTGGCTTGGTGTCACTCTTCAAGGTACTTCAATAACAATAACTCACTCTCTTTTTGTTGATGATACATTGTTATTTGGTAAGTCTTCTCTAAAAGAAGCCAAGCTCATCAAGCAAACATTGGATATCTATTATTCTGCTTTGGGTTAGAAAATTAATGCTGTCAAGTCTAAGATTTTCATTTTCAACACACCTTCAATCTTGTCACTAAGAATATGCAAGACCTTGGGCTTCTCAATGGACCAATTGCCATCCCCCTACCTTGGCATCCCCTTTTTTATGGGATCAAACAAACTATCATATTGGTCTGTTGTCATTGGTATAATCCAGGCACAAATCTTAGCTTGGAAAGTAAGGTGGCTTTCACTATCAGGAAGAATCCTTCTTATCAAGTCAGTGCTAACAGCAATACTGAACTATTACATGTCTGTCCTCAAATCTCCCTCATCTATCATCCAACAATTGCAGAAACTCATTAGAGATTTTCTATGAAATAGAAATATGAGAAATGAAAGGAAAATATCCTTAACCTCTCTGGAAAATATGTCATGCCAAAAATCCCAAGGGGGAGTGGGACTTCACAATTTGAAGCATCGCAACAAGGCCTTTGGAGGGAAACTGATTTGGAAAATGTACACTAACCCTGTCTCCAAATGGTGCCAGATTATGCAAGCTAAATATTTGGACAACACTTTAGACCCTCCAAAGGGGTCTTCTATTTGGAACTTCATGATGGATTCAAGGAATCTAATATCTAAGTATGTTTCATGGGAAATCAATAATGGTCTTATTGCTAACTTCTGGATAGACTCATGGTTTTGGCATCCTCCTATTGCTCATTTGGATAACATGGAAGACATTATGAACACGGCTATTACTCATTGGGGTACAAAATTGAGTGACTATGTGTCTGTTGTAGAAATATTTTTAGGGAAAATAATCTGGAAAGATCCCACTCTTCTCCCAATATCCATCCAGCAATCTTCCTCATTGGCCAATATTTTATTGAATAGGACAGTTATCATGTCTAACAGAGATGATGTGTTATTTTGGGTAGCTTCAAAATTAGAGCAATATTCAATTAAAGAAGGTTACAATGCCCTACAGTAGGGTTGCAACAGTAAGGTAAGTAGTCGGACATACTCTTTCTGTTGGAATGACATTGTTTTACCAAAAGCAGGGTGTTTTGCGTGGCTAACATTGAACAAAAGTATCCTAACAGTAGAGAGACTAGTAAAACTAGGCATTACACAAGCTTTTAATTGTGACTTAGAAGAAGAATCAGTTGATCATTTATTTCTACACTGCTCCTTTGCCTCCCAATGTTGGATCATCATCATGAATAAACTCCAAGTTATGTTTCCCTTTCTGAAATCACTATAGGATATGTTTAACTCTTGGCCTCTTTTATTTTCTACATCAACCTTCTCAGGCATTTGGAAATGTGCTCCTGCTCACATTATTTGGGCCATTTGGTGGGAGAGGAATAAAAGAATCTTCAGAAAAACACCCTCATCTCTGGATCAAGTTTTGATCAAATTGGAGAAATCGATTACAGAAATCATAAATTCTTCTCTCACTAATTCCAAGGACATCCAGTCATTTACCCGGTAGGATAAGGCAATTGCAAAACTATGGCATGGTATTATTTTGCCAATAGGGATTCTCCCAAACTGGTCCTCAATTCATGTGAGAGACAAGTCATCCATTAAATGGGTACCTCCAGCACCTAATTTCTTTAAGATCAACTTCAATGGCTCTTCCCATGGAAACCTAGGGAAGTCGGGAATCGGAGTTTGCATTTGAGACCAATCTAGCAAAATGTGTGCTTTCCAAGCTTCACCCATCCCTCCAAGTACGAATAACTTAGTGGAGGCAAATGCCTTACTAGTCAGTCTGGTGTTAGCAAGGAAGTGTGGCTTCTCTAATATACACATAGAAGGTGATTCATTAGTCATTATCAACTCCATTACATCAAAAAGATCGAAGACCTGGCAGCTATCTTATGTTCTGAAGCACACCTTGGATCTTCTCAACACTTTCTCAGACTACATTGTCAGCCACACACTAAGAGAGGGCAACTTCGTTGCTGACATGTTAGCAAATATGGGCTGCGATGGCATTTCAATGGAGTTGGATGCAATTCCTACTAAATTGTCTTATTTTCCTAAATTGCTTGATTAAGTACAAAAGGAAAGTACAACACTCTTATCACAAGCTACTTCCTACTAAATACTCGCATGTAAGCATTTAACCGGTGCCTGTGAATAGGAAGGTTGACAGGACACTTGCATTTATGCTTTTAAATGCATTTTGTAGATGGCATGTATGGAAATTTAGTTTGAAGTACCCGGGGATTTCCATAACGTCACTTCACATGAGGCAAAACAGATTTAGGCCTCTCATACATCCCCTCGACCACATTACAGTCACAAAATAAATGAAAGAATCGCAAACATGATCCTAAAGTCTGATCATTTATTGCATTTTGAGATGGTAATTTTTGTTTATAAATGGAACCAGCTTGCTCTTATACACACAGCTCTCAATGGAAATTTTTGAAAATTTAAATTTATGAAGTATCTCAGTGCTCTGCAATATGGAGAATGGCTCTTGCGGAGGATGTAGGAAAATACACTAGGAGTATATGCCATGGAACGACCGGGTTTCAGTGCAAATTTCAGAACCTTCAGCGGCTTTTCATTGACACATCAATGACAGGGACCTCGACCAACTTTTCTTCTACACAATCCACAATTGAGAAGAGTTGTCAAAGACTTCATCAGTGAGGAGATGTTATCCCCTCAAGCCAAAAGGATTTTGTATCCCTATCAACTTCTCAACTCCTTTCTATCAAATGCTCTGGATCTCTTGCAATCTATCCCTCTGCTTGAATTAGTGTTCTTCAAGTTGGTAAGACAAGATGTGCTTGCTCTGGCCTCGTTCCATGAAGCCCTGGCAAAATATAATCTATGGCAGGGGTCAGCTCTCCTTGGGGGCCTCTTTCCATGCCACTTTATTCAATCTAGCCATGCTTACATGGTACTCTATGACCAAATAAAACATGCCCTCGAACGACAAAACTTCTGCCATGTGAAGAATGGCCTGCATCAATTTGGTAGACAATTGGATGACCACATTGTGCATAGAGTCAAAATAAAAGTAGGGACTCTAATGGAGATCCTGGAAATAGACAATGTTGACCCCTGTGTGCCAATTTCACAATCTGTGGAAAGGGGACGGGCTACAGATAGGGTTCCAGACCTCAACGTATCGATGCAGGATCAAGCCATGGGATGGACTACCCCATCTCTGCCCACCTTCGATACCCCTATAATTCAAACTCAGGAAGATGCCGCCATGGTCGAGTAAAATTATTGTTTTTAGCTAATCTGAATATGCTCTTTTTTTACGGGTGGAAAATCTTACGGCAACCGATATGACCCAAAAAAAATTGACTGCCCCTTGCTTTCCGGTGTTGGCTCTTGCGTTTATTTCTGCTGGTATACTAGAACTGGTAGAGGAGTCATCCTCTTAGCTTGTCGGCTAGCACCAGTATTGGAGGCTTTTCCTTTTTTATGAACTGGTCATGAAGACAATAGACCGGTATCAAAGTATCGGTACAACATAACCAGAAACTAGTCGTGGCAACTCTTCAGTGTTTCGACAACCAGATTCCCGCTTCTCAGTCTCCATGGCAACCGGTTGTGGGGGTCGGTTTTTTATGGTTTCCTTCGGTCCCGTCTCGACCTATTACTCCAATTTTGGCCCCTACGAGGTTCATTCTATGGGAAGACCCTATCTATCTCTCTGGATTCAGGGGGCTTCTTCTCATAGTCCCTTTTCCTTTTTTCATTGTATCTGAATAAGGATATAGGGTTTTCTTCCTGATTCTTTCCCTATTGAGCTCTTGAATCGGTTTTCTTATCTATATATATCACAGTGGCTTGCCATTTTTGCTTTAAAAAATTAAAAAAATGCACCATCTTTGTCTCTAATAGTTGCCACATATGGATATGACTTAAGAATAGTTCATGACTTCAAGTCAAGATCGACAACAATCAAGAAAGACATCTTTCTTCTCTATATTGAAACTAGGGTTCACTTTGACAATAACTTCAATCACGTTGATTACATAGAAATTATTTTTTGAATAAGCGCTCTCAAGATATCAATTTTGCAAGTGTCTAAAAATAACTTCAATACTCCAATTTATGCATACCAACTAAGGTCTCACAACCATTAATGCACTTTTACCAACACACTTCTAAATAGTTACCTTTTTTATGGTTAGCATTGTAGATCAACAATATCACTCAGAAACCTTTGGAAATGTCTTTCTTACCTCTACCATGCTAAATGAATTTGAGCATACAAATAGTAAAGGGGACTCTTAATATTTTATTTTAATTCTCCCCCTTAGACATTGATATCTGTATTATTTTTTGGAAGAGGGGTCAACACCCATAGTAGGCATGGATCCATCTTCATTCTTCTCTTCAACTTTTTCCTCTAATTTATTTACCCATGTCATCTTCATTTTCTCCTTCTCTTCATTGCCATCAATTTTTTTTTTGAACCATTAGTCTTCTCATTCATTCTTTTGTAGTATTTTGCAATATGTCCCATTTTATTACAATTATAGTAATAACGAATTTGAATGCAGTCCACATCCATTCATTCTGCCATTACCAATTCTTCTGAATCTCCTATTTGATCTCCACTCAACAAATTTTTGCCCATATCTATTGCAAGCATAGAAATATCCATTGAAATACTAAACATAATTCTAATTCTGCAATCTGTAGCTTTATGTCCAAACTTATTGCAAGCATAACATCTTCTATTAAAGGATTTATTTCTAATTTGACTTCTACATTCCCTAGCTTTGTGTCCAAATTTATTACATGAAAAATAGTTTCCATTAAAAGAGTACCTGGAAGGATTAGGATAAAACCTTTTATAATTCTTCTTGTAGTTCTAAGTTGGAATGAAATCATGTTGATCCTTGTTAGTGTTTATCAATTCATCCTTGACCCTTTCCTTTCCTTTCTCTTTAGAGATTTCATCCTTTTCAAAAGCAAGTCCATCTTTGTTCTTATTCTACTTTTGATCACTTAGCATGGCATCGAGCACTTCACTGCCACATTTTAGCTTCAAACCTTTATCAATCTGTTCTTTTGCATCTTTCAATTCCTTTCTTAGCTTATGCACTTCCTTTTCAAATCTAGTACACTCTTTGGTTTTGTCATTCATCTTTGTTTCGAGTTCATCCATAGCCTTCCTTCCTTCATTAAGTAGTTTTATTAGATAGGCAATCTTGTCTTCAACCTTTTTGCACTTGAATTTACTTTTGTCCAAATATGCTAGAGAAGATCTCAATTCTCCTTCCATATCAACAATGCCCTTAACTTCCTATCCATGTTTCTCCATAGCATCCAAATCCATAGATTCAAACATATTTTTCAAGTCTCAGATATACCTCAATAGTTAAATTGTCTCTTTAGGAACCAAGCTCTAATGCCAATTGTTCAACACTACCGGATGCTAAGAGGGGGGTTGGATTCAACATATACTAAAATTTGATGAAATTAAATCATAGATTTCATTAAATATTTAGTATAACATTCATTACACATACATGAAAGTAAATAAAAGAAACAACAAGTACAACCACACAAGAACACTAGGATTTTTACATGGAAAACCTAAATTCGGAAAAAACACAATGAGAATAACACTCACAATATATGTATAAGATTATTTAGAAATTTTTAGGCCACAAGACAGGGAGCTCACTGCTCCGAACTTGCAGGCTAAGATGCACAATATTAGGGAAAGATACAAAATACTTGCATAGGTGAAGTTCACTTCTTGAGGGAAAGATACAAAACAATTATCTAAATACAATAAAGTCTATAGATTGAACTGCAAGAGAATAGCATCTGCCAATATGCAAACAACAATTCATAGTTTAATACTCACTTGAATTAGTCTTCATTACTATTTTGTACCACATCTGAACCTTTGTATTACTTCACATTAGCTTCGCATGTCGTATATAACCTTAGACTCACATCATACATAAATTTACTCAATTATTATGTCCTTTATATATCAACTAGATTTACAATATCCTCTATTAGGTCGACCTTTAAAAGATGTAGCATAAATGTGCACTGTCAACCCCAAACGATCTATAAACCACATGCAGAAGGAAAAGAGACATGTGAAGATTCACACCATATCAGTGTACCTTCCAAATATCTTCAAAAATGTTCTACACTCACCACATACAACTTCTCAAACCAAAACACATAAGTCAACTCCACAAGATAAAGCATTTTACTCATACCAATCTATTTTACTCAAAAATTTAGTCCGAACCAAAAATAAGAATTGTAGACCATCACAGAAGAAATATAAAGTGCTAGGGAACATAAATAAATGATCCACAACACCTTTTCAAAACTATAAAGTCGATAAATGTAACACATTCCTCTGCAATATCCTATAATTGCATTGTCCCTGAACACAAGCACAAATAACTCCTATACTAGAACATTTGTCCACCTGAAGCAATTATAAAGTTTTTGAACCAAGCAAAAAGTCACTAATCCTCTGGAAATATAACATACCATCAATATTTTCTATCCAGGATACCTTCTAATAATTACCATACATCCACACAACATCTATACATACACAATCTACACACAACTGAATTACTTCTAAATTGTTACCCTAAATTATTGAAATTTTTGTTCCTCCACTTTAGAATACAAGTTCTCATTTAAATTTGTCCTTTAGCATATTTTTTCCTTCATTTGTTTTTAATTCATGTCTCCTAGTTGCCCCTTTTATCCAAATGTTGCACCAAGTCAACAAAATTTCAAACATCTGAACCCGACACTCATGGTACTGAAGTTCACAAAACTATCGATCACCCAACCTCTCTTTGCTTTAACTCCTTGTTGTCCATCATCTATACTAAGAAGTCTTTATGTTGGTCAGCTAAGTGTATTTCAAACCTTTACCTCCATTCATTTATATGGTTTGTGAGTTCTTAAGTATGTCAACTATCTAAATACTCTTTAGGATGTCTTAGTGTTGATGCTCTATGTTGGTCTTGTCTATCTAGGTCGACAAGTCAGAAAGTTCCCAAAACCTAACACCCTGTGTCATTAGAGGTTTGAAATTACAAAAACTCATTGATGTCCCAATTTAAAATGTTTTCATCCCTCAAGGATAGATCATTCCAAATTACTTGCAAGTATGAGGCGTTAATGACTGGTTAGGTGGCGAAAGTAATTTGCAAGTATGTTTGCACTATTTTGGAAAGAGGATGAAGGTGGTCCCACTACAATAATTAAATAAATTTAATGCTCCTTCTCAAAAGGGTGGTTTCATTTCAAAAAAATCATTTTGCCTCAAAGAGATAGCAAGAAGAAGCTTCGAGTTTTCACGGTAGAAGAAAATTGCAAGCGCACACGAACAAGTTAGGTTGAAAGATGTATTTTCTTTTTCTCTCTTTCGTGAATTAAAAGGTGAAACCTTCTCAAAATTCTTGCCACTATGGTATATTGAGAATCCTCTCGTGAGTCTACCTAGCAATACTTTAGTAAATGTTCACCCATTTCAGCCAGTGTTGCAAAGATTTTTTGTAAATTGCTTTTTATATCACGAGATTTGAACCCTTATTTTTTTTATGCCTCCCAATATAGAAAATGTCTTGGATAGTGTAGCAAACAAAAAGCTAGGTGATATGAGTTTGCATGGCATTCTGAGAATAATATGTCTCTCCTATTGCTAAGAAAGTTGTAAAAAGTGGTCTCCTCAAATCTGGGAGTTTCCCACATGTCGTCCCTTGACTTGAGTTAATCCTTTCTTATGCTAATCACTACCATCCCAAATCCCAAATAATTAAAACTTTAAATGGTTTCGTTCTTGTCAGAATTGATTTTGAAATTGTGTCTCAAGTGCTCAAGCTTCCTGAAAGGGAGCAATTTGTGAATGATTTTATTTCATCCAGGTGGGATTATTATTTAGATAAAAGGGAATGGTGCCTGAATTGAATTGCAACCCAATTGGTTAAAGGTTAAGAAAAAGGGTAAATCAAAACTCCCTTATTTCTAAAAAGGTATCATTTCTAGAATGAAATATTTGATGCCATTACCCTTTTACACCAAGTTTTGGGATGTGTTGAAGTGGAGGAGTTTCCATTTTGGATGTGTCAATTTATGATTCGTATCTACAACAATAATTCATACATTGATTGAGAAGACTTCTAAGCCAACATTTACATGGGAATTTGGTCGATTATTGGCAAAGGGCATATTTTCTTTTTATATGTATTCATTGTTGACATATATCCTCACTAGCAGAGAAGTTTCCTAGTTGAGGTTGCAAACCTCAAGCCCTCCAATAGAAAATGTGCCCATATATGATTATTTCACATAGTTGCAAAAGAAGTTGAGGTTGAAAGACTATCTCTATGTCAATGATTCTTTCTTGTGGACAATGATTAAAAGAATTGAAGGTTTTCTTGAAAGGAGATTATTGTAACATGCAACAACTAGCACTAAAAAAGAAAATCGCAGCATTAAAACTTGAAAATTGAAACTAGGAATTCATCATAACTTTTATTTTAAATATAAAGAAGGGAATTTTACTAGATAAATTATATAATACTATGGAGAATACCACAGCTCCAGCATTTGGTCAAATAAATCATCAAAGTGTGGCAAGGGGTATTTGTTTCTTATGGTTAATTTGTTCAACATTTTGTAGTCAATGCAAAGATGAAGGGCTCCATCCTTCTTTTTGACAAATATTACTGACACTCCCCATGGTAACACATTGAATCTGGTCAAACCCTTATTCAATAACTCTTGCAATTGTCCTTTCAATTGCATGAGTTCAACAATTGTCATAGAATAGGGAGATTTTTACACTAGCATTGGTCTTATCACCAACTCAATGGAGAAACCAAATATTCTTTTGGGTGGCAACCTAGGTAGTTCTTAAGGAAATATGTCTTGATAATTATGAAGATATGGGTATCTGTCATGCCCAAACTTTTGGGCAAAAACGCAACAACAAAAAAAAAATTAAACAACACAAAATACTAGATGTTCTTCCATAAAAGATGTGATAAATAAGTTTGTATACACTAAGGGTTAAGACATGTGTTTAAAAGATTAGGTTCCTAAAGTTAATTTAATTAACTCGACAATTATAGCATTTACATTTTTAACACAAAAATAATTCTACCCCAAGGAGTCATCGCAACTTTATTTATTAATTAATTAATTTACCCCAAATAATTCTTCAATTTTAAAATCAAGAGATAATAATCATCCCTAATAGTATTTACTTGCTTTTGAAACTAATTAAAATAATGTTAAAACATATCCATGGTATTCAAAAATAATTAATTGAGCAATAGTAATTAATGTTATTAAATTCGCCTATTAAAATTAACTAAATCAAATATAATAATTTCCTAGTCATTAACTTCACATTAATATTAAAATAATTCCCCTTAAACATTAAATATTTAATATTTAATATCCGACATTTAAATTACTCTTTTAACCTAAAATTACTCATTTTACTATATAAAATATCCATTAGTAAATTCTTTAAGAGAATTACCCATACATGTGTATAATATTGCCTATATAAATAAATATTTCCATTTCCAACTATATCCCTAATATCTATAAAAGAATAACTAACCTAAATAATTATCTTAAATCAAATGGGTTTTCCCATTTCAAATTTTAAAAGAACTTTCCCCCCTTAACATTCTATTTCTCTTTATATTTTTATTTAACCCTAATTAGGGTTTATTTTATTTTAAATTCTTATGACTCTCTTCTTTTCTTTTTTCTTTTTTCTTTTTTCTTTTGTGTTTCTATTTACCCTAACCTAAAATAGGGTTAGGGTTTAATATTTTCTAACATAATCTTTTTTTTTTTGTGACTGTATGTGTGTGTGTGGTTTTTTACAGGGAGGAAGGGGCAGCGGAGTTCATGGCAGAGGAAGTCGAAGGAGGTGTAGGGAGAGGTAGGGGTTGTGAGCCGCATGGCGACATGCAGGCACCACTATGGATACCCACAGTGGTGGTTGTGCCGCTCACTATGGTTACCCACAGTGGAAGTCGCGGTGCCACTCAGTATGGATACCCACAGTGGCGGTCATGGTGCCGCCCACTGTGGATACCCATAGTGGCGGCAGCTATGCCACCTACTGTGGATACCTCATGACGTCTCCTACTCAAGGCATCTACAACTACGTTTTCTTTCCCCTTGATGTAGTGAACATCAAAATCATACTCACATAAAAACTCCATCCACCTTCTCTAACAAGCATTAAGATTAGACTGCGTAAATATGTACTGCAAGCTCTAATGATCTGAATGAAGCTCAAAACGATGACCCAAAAGAAAGTGTCTCTACCTCACAAGTGTGTGCACCTCTTCTACAACCTCAAGGTCATGAGTAGGGTAGTTAAGCTTGTGATTCTTAAGTTTCCTAGACTCATACGCTATAGCTCAACCATCCTGCATAAGAACTACTGCTAAACCTTCCAAGGAAGCATATGTACATACCATGAAATTGGCTAAGGGATCTGGCACAACAAGAATAGGTGAACTAATAAGTGCCCTTTTGAGTTCTTGAAAATCCCTCACCTTTTTGTCCACTCAATTTTTTTTCCCTTTCGCTCAAGTGGTGTAATAGGATGTGCAACCCTAGAGAAACCCTCAACGAAGTGTCTATAATAACCTACTAGACCCATGAAACTCCTAACTTTTGTCACACCAGTTGGTGTTGGCCAATCCATAATAGCTCTGATCTTTGATGGGTGCACTGAGATCCCATCACCTGATATAACATGTCCTAGATATCTAACGTCTGATCTAAAAAATGCACACTTCGACAAACTACCATATAACTGATTGTCTCTCAGGCACTATAATACATGCCTCAAGTGCTCCTCGTGCTCCTTCTCATTCCGAGAATATATCAATATATCGTCAAGGAACACAATCACAAATTTGTCAAGGAAAGTGCAGAATACCCCATTCATGAGTTTCATGAATACAACTAGAGCATCCGTAAGACCAAATGGAACCATGGTGAACTCATAGTGGCCATACCTAGTACGAAAAGCGCTCTTGTGGATATCGCTCTCTACTATCCTACACTGATGGTACCCTAACTTCAAATTTATCTTAGAAAATACTTTGGCACCCTGAATTTGATCAAATAAGTCATTGATCTTGGGCAAAGGGTATCGGTTCTTGATGGTCACCTTGTTCAACTATCTGTAATCCATACATAACCAAAGGGATCCGTCCTTCTTCTTTATGAATATGATTGGTGTGCCCCAAGGGGAGACACTAGGATGAATGTGACCTTTCTCTAAAATTTCCTCAAGCTACATCTTGAGCTCATTAAGCTCATTAGAGGTCATCCTATATGGTGCTCTCAAAACTGGCTTAGCTCCTAGTACAAGATCTATGTGAAAATCAATCTCTCTACGAGGTGGCATACCAGGTAACTCAGAAGGAAACATGTCTGCAAATCCCTTAAGGATAGGATGATTTTCAAGTGATGGTTCCTTCTTATCCTCTTCTTCTCTATCAGTGATGGTGATGGAAAATAACTAGCAACCCTTTCACATGCTCCGCTTAAACTGCATAGTAGAAATCATACGAAGTGATAGGGGTCTCTGAATCCCTAAAATTACTATGGAAGTACCATGATCATCCACACACTCGATCTTTTTCTAGTGACAATCCATCTTGGCTCTATGGGTGTATAGCCAATCCATGCCAATAACAATTCCATAAGATCCTAGTGGTGTGACTCAAGGGTCTACTAAGGTGGTTCTACTCCCAATCTGAAGCTGACAATCCCTAACCACTGATTCAATGGACACTCTAGCTACTAAAGCTAACTCCACTTCCCAACTAACACCTTGCCTAGTTGCCACTAGCCCGCAACGCTCCACAACCAATGGAGATATACAATAATTTGTAGCTCCTGAATCAAATAGGATAGAAACACTGCTACCTCTGATCATACTTGTGGCCTCTATGACTGCGGCCTGATGTTCTTCTTGGCGGTTGTCAACCGTTGCGAAGACTCTATGGGACCTACCCATGTCCCCAAATGTAGGTTTTGAACTTGTCATCCCCTGATTGACTGCCATCTGACCCTGTGGACACTCTCTCACCATGTGTCCCATGGCCCCACAAGTGAAACAAGCACCACGTGTCTGAAACTGAACACCTTGTGGCCTAGAGTATGCCTATCCTTCTGTCCTACTCGATCCACTGTAACCACCCCTAGAGGACTGCTAAGTCTGTACCTGTGGTCTTTGATCATGCCTAGGACCCTATGTCTGCCACTGTTTGAGCTTAAAGCCCTGTTGACCTCATGGAGGCCTTTGCCTCTAATTCTTCTATGGCTTTTGCGGAGGAGGGGGTTTGAAGGACCCTGATGCATGTCTGTGATTACCCTTCCAGTGGGGTTTCTGAAACCCAAAGGACTGAGGTATAGGGTTTTGGTTCTAATACTGATCTCGCGTGTCCTGAGGTCTACCCTAAATCTCCTCTGATAGCAAGGCCTTCTCCACGACAACCCAAAGAATTCCTGGAGCTGCCATCCTAACTGGTCCTACTTTATCAGTATTCAATCCTCTAATAAACCGGTTGACGGGTAGCTTCTCGTCCTTCAAGTAGTTAATATAGGGTAAGAGCTCAAGGAACTTGCTCTCATACTGGGACATTGAAAGACCCTTCTTCTGAAGGTCATTAAACTCATCAATTTTGTGCTACCTAAAGTGCTCTGATAGGTATCTATCTCTGAATCTCTCCGTGAAGGTATCCCAAGTGACGGTGCCTACAACTATGTCATTCTTATACTCCTCCTGCCTCCACCATGTGGAAGTTGTCCCTCTCAAAAGGTGAATAGAAATCCATGCCTTCAAATTTCTCTCATAGGGATGCAATTTGAATCACCTTTCTAGACTCAATAGCCAAGACTTAGCCTCTACCCCATCAATAGATCCTGCAAATGATGGTGGCTGAAGATGTAAGAGTTCTCTGATTTTATCCCCGAGATCACGGGGTGCTCTCTCTAAAATTACTAGTGCCACAACTAGAGGTGCCTCAATTTCATGGACTGACTCAGGCCCATGTTCAGCCTAAGCCTCTATATGGTTAGGAGGTGGACTCCTACTCCACTCCCTAGTTGTTGATCTATGACTCATAAATTTGGTGCTCTACCTGATGATCTCTTATTGAAAGTCTATCCTAAACTATTTCTACCAAGTTTTGAAGTGCAACCAAAATGTCTCGGTTAGGGTCAATCGATTGTTCTAGAGGATCTTCTTGATTCTCTTCTAGAACTGACTCTTCCCGCACAACATCTTAGTGTGCCATGCGAGCATGTCTAGGACCCCTACCATGCCTACAAGCTTGTCGCGTAATCGAAGGCATCCTTAATGAGCAATAAAATAAATATATAAATAAATAATTTGAAAGAAAACTAATAATTAAAGAGAAACGTAATGGATTAAGGTTCCTAGTCTTGGAAACCTTGCTCTGATACCAAAATGTCATGCCCAAACTTTTGAGCAAAAACACAACAACAATGCTTTTTAAACAGCACAAAATACTAGATGTTCTTCAATAAAAGATGTGATAAATAAGTTTGTCTACACTAAGGGTTAACACATGTGTTTAAAAGATTGGGTTCCTAAACTTAATTTAATTAACTCAATAATTATAGCATTTACATTTTTAACACAGAAATAATTCTACCCCAAGGAGTCATCACAACTTTATTTATTAATTAATTAATGTATCCCAAATAATTTTTCAATTTTTAAATCAAGAGAATATAATCATCCCTATTATTACTTACTTTCTTTTGAAACATTAAAATAATGTTAACACATATCCATGGTATTCAAAAATAATTAATTGAGCAATAGTAATTAATGTTTTTCAATTCGCCTATTAAAATTAACTAAATCAAATATAATAATTTCCTATTCATTAACTTCACATTAATATCAAAACAACAAAGAATTAATAGGGAGGTCTTGAAAAACACCAGAAAAAAATGGAAAGGGGGAGAGCGGGAGTGGGAGGGGTTTCGTGCGAAGGAGTTGCAGAAGATGGGGAAGATGGTGTTGTAGATGAGGATGATTTACTCCCTCTCCTCCTTTCACCTTCCATGTCATGAACTCTATATGATGGGGCTCTTTGAGGCTCTTCTTTGCTGGATTGGTGGGTGGAGGAGTTTGGTGTAGAGGAAGGAGTGGAGGTTGCGGCATCAATGGAGGCGTTTTGGCATGGGTTTTTTGTGGCCTCTATTTTTAGTCTTCAGGGGTGTGTGGTGGTTCCTATCAATGGCCTTTTTTCTACTCTTTCTTTGGTGGGTGGTGTTCTCCTACCTGTGTTTGGGATGGTGTCTGGGAAGATCTAGGACCCTAGCGGATCTCTTGTGGAGAGGTTCTTTGTGTTCTCTCCTTTCCTCTGTGCTGAGGATTTGTTGTTGTTCTGGCCTTTGGTGCTCTGGTTCTTCTAAGGAGCTTCTTTTTTTGGTTCTTCTTTGTTGGGCTACTCTCCTATTGAGGTGGAGAGTTGTCTTTGGTGTGAACCTTTGAGAGGGGTTTCTTGGCTCTTGTTCTTTTCCCCTCCTTGTCTGTTAGAGGTGACCATATTTCTTATGGAGGTGGACATTTGGTGGAGGGGAAAGGGTTAGTTTCTACTTGCTACTGCAGAGCGTTGGTTGTTGTCTTTCTGCTTCATTCTTCATCCTGTAGAGGTGGAGATCTTTCCTATTAAGGTGGAGAGATGGAATGTTGGGGATTTTCAACTTTTGGTGTTCCTCTTGCTGCTGGCTATGGTTGCCTGTTTCTTCTCTCAAAGGTGTCTCCTTGGGTGGGTCTGGAAGTTTGGTTTCCTAGACTCTCAGCTTTTCTCCTAGACTGGTTCTTTTTTGTTGTTTCTTGGTTTGGCTTCCTTCCTTCTGGTTTTTAGGGTCTTTGTTCCCCCTTTTTCTAGTTGTGGGTTCATGGTTTATCCCATAGGCAAGTCGATTGCTAATAGTTTTAAAGGGCCCAATTTGTCTTTCTGTTGTCTTTGGTTTGGGGAAAATCTTGTGCTTGGTGTTCTGAGCTCATCTTTTAAGGTTGAGGGTGCCTAGAAAAACCCTGGTTGTTGGTTTTGCGTTCCATTTTAAAATCCAATTTGAAGGTTGAGGGAGCCTTTCAATACCCTTACTGGCCAGTGTAGCGTCGTAAATTGTATGCACTTGCTAGGGTGGTACAATTTCACACCTAGTTTAGCACCCGCCTTCGCACATTTTGCATTTTGCATTGCATTTCCCCTTTAGCACTTAATTAATCAAATTAATTAGGTCTAAGGTTCTATTTTATCATCTCCCATATCATAAAGTTGGGCCCTTTCATTAAAGTGTGCCCCTTTCATTTTATTCCTCCAATACATCATTTAATCAAAAACCCTAGCTAGGTCCTATTTTGAACTTGGGGGCTTGATTTCGGGGGTCAAAACATCTCAAAATCACCTGTAACTTTGGGATTCGCTCTAAAATCATCATATCCGACGGCCCTGAAAATTTGGTGAAAAGTTGTCGGGACCATGGCGCCCGGCGTGCACACGGTCCTGGACATTTTTCCCGAAATTTTAGGAGCGCAATCCAATCATAAAATAAAACTTAACCCCAAGAAATTGGTGGGAGATTCAATCTCTAGGTCGGCCAAAAGTTGAAATTAAGACCTAGGGTTTCATATATAAGAGCTCTCTTTCTTCATTTGAAAGGATCGGAATTTTGGTTTCAGGGACCTTCTATGCAGTGAAAGAGCAGATCTTTGAAGACTTCAACAACATTCAATAGCCATCCATCAAGAATCTATCAATTTCATTCATACATTTAGGGCTTTGAAGGCATTGAAGAGCAATAAGGGATCACCGACTGAAGATTGGCTTGTACCCCTCCCTTGGGGTTGGGTATGATTTCATGTTGTTTTCATGTCTTTGCATAAGTCTCATTATATCACTTGTATGCATGCTTTAGATCTCTTTTCATCTTTATTTGGAGCATTTACATTATCATGTACAAGCAATTAGGGTTTACTTTCTAGGTTGCTCTAGTTTGCTTACCTGCATTTTAGGATCTTGCACACACACTACTTTTACAATACAACTTGGCTATTCGTGGAGGTGGAAATCACCAAAGCGGGGGTTTGACTAAGGCAAAACCCTATATAGCCGCCCACCATACCTTTTCAGATATAAGTGCAAGTTTCGGGATTCGGACGACGCCGCAAGTTGCAGATCTGACGGAAGCGGACGGAGACTGAACTTCACACCAAATTGCAGAGCAGAAACCCAGGACAGGGGCGTGGGGCACCCTGGTCCTGCCAGGATAGGGGCGCTAGGCGCCCTAGTCCCTGGGACAGGGGCGTTGGGCGCCCTGGTCCTTCTGTCAGACAGCAAGTTTCAGATAGCTTTTCAGGTTGCAGAATAGCAGTTTCAGGAGCAGTTTCAGGGGCAGTATCAGGACAGTGGCACCCGCACCCCCATCCTGAACATTTTCACTCAGATTTTAGCTCCAGGTATGCATCTGCATTCTTGTCTTGTCCTTGTGTTTGCAGCTTTCCATTGTTTAACTTCAATTCTGCAATTTTGTTATTAGTTCATACTTGCACTTTGAGGTTAGGAATTGAACTTGCATCATTTTATCTTTCAATTACAACAAAGGAATAGAAACCCTAATAGGTAGCCCATGGCTCTCTCTTTCACAAAAAGAAGTAGCCAATTGTGTGATACCTCTAGGCTCTTTCGTATTCCACAATGTGTGTCAAAAGGTAGGATTAGGACATGTTAGCCTAGTCTCGCTTTTTCCCCCACACATTTTGGTGAACCCGACATGAATCTTATTATTGTTTTCTCTTGCATTACATTTTTTAGATCTAAATCTAGATTTAGTGTGTTTCATTTAAGTTTCATAAAAAAAAAGAAAAAAAAAAGAAGGAAAAGAAAGAGTGTGTTTTGTTTCTTTGCATTGTGTGCAATTTTTATTTCAAAATGTCAGATTTTTATTTGCAAGATGTTCATATTTGTGATGATTATGAGTTAGATGAAGCTTTAGATGAGTTTTTGAAACCTAAAGATACCAAACCTTCATTTTACAAAAAACTCATAAACATTGTTACTATGCCATTTCGTTGTGATGAGAAAGATAAGTCGAATGATTCCTCTCAAGGGTACATTCCTATCAACTCTTCCACTAAATCTAGTAGCATGGTTGTTTTCAATGATCCCCTCTATGAAGAGATATCTCCTTTTGAATCAAAAGATAAACCTTTTAATAGATATGATCATACTTTGTTGGATGATGCCCTTGATGACTTTGTGGCTCCTAAAAAAAAACGCTCCCTTCATGAGGATCCTTTTGTGCAAGAAGATGACATTATCCCTACATTTCCTAGTGATGGCATTTCCTTTTCCAACAAAATTCCCACTAGAGATGATGAATTAATGATAAATGCTTACCCTTCTCCTAAACTTTGTCTTACCCATAAGCACCCCTTAGAGAAAGAAGATGAAATAATAAGCAATTTCCTTAATTCTCTCTCCCCTAAAGATCATATTGAACATATTTTGAGGAAAGAGGATGAGTTTAACACATCTATTGATGCTTTCCCTCCTAAGGATGAGGAATTAATAAACAATGTTATCTCCTCTCCTGAAATTGACCATACTTCAAACATTCCTTTCAACAACCTCACTATTTGGGATGAACCATTAGAAGAAGGTATAGATTATTCTCTACCCCTAGCCAAAGGGGATGAAATCAAGATTGGAAACTCCCTTGATAGTTTCTCACCTTCCTTGAATCTCAATCATTCTCCCTCTAAAAATAAAGTATCTCCCTCTCCTCAACTTGGTTCTACTCATAAGGAAACCCTAGTTCAAAACAAGATGGCTAACATCTCTTTCAAAGATCTCCATCTCAAAAGTGATACTTTAGAGAGTAATGTTGATTCTTCTCCTAGAGAGTTTATTCCCCATGTAGATCCTTTGATGATAGAGGATGATATGACCTTTCCTAGTATTACTTTTCCTACTAGAACTTCAATGCCTACCCCTGGTCTCTCTCCTAAAATTGATTTAATCCGTGATAAGATTTTAGTGCAAGAGAAGACTATCAATAATTTTTCCAATACTTTTGTTCATTCCTCTAAACCATCCTTAATCAATTTGATACATGTGAATGAAACACCTAACAAACCTCTCTTCACTGTCCAAGGTGCTTGTACTTCTCAAAATTCTCAACCTTTAAATAAGCCTATCTTAGTGGTTCAAGGCGGTTATGCTAATGATTCTTTTTGCACTCCGAAGAAACCTATTATTACTGTGCAAGGAGGTTATTCTACTAAGAGCCCTTATGAGTATGCTAAGGAACTGACTAGAGAGAGTTATCATGCGGTTGCCCATACTTATAATACTAGAAATAATAGGTAGCCTAATCTTCCTCCTGTTACTCTAGTGTCTCTTCCTGATCCTCAACCAATTCTTCCGCAAGCTCCACGTATTTCACAAGTCCTCAGTAAGGAATATGATCTCATAGAACAACTTAAAGCTACCCCTGCTAAGATATCCCTTTGGGATTTGATCCAAACTTCTTCCGCTCATCATGGAATGTTACAAGATGCCTTGAAAGATTTGAATTTTCCTCCACCTAATACATCTAGTAATATAGTGTCTTTGGTTAACTCTGTGATGAATCCTAAAACTCAAATTGTGTTTACTCAAGATGAGTTGCCTACTAGTGAAATTCAACATCAATATGATCCCTTGATGATTGTGGTTATCATAAATGACACTGCTATAAGACGAACACTGGTAGATAATGGTTCTGGCCTTAATGTGTGTAGCATTAATCTATTGCATAAGATGAATGTGGATACATCCCTTATTGAGCCTGACTCTCGTCCCATTCGAGGCTTTGATAATGTGGCTAAGTCTTCATTAGGTATTATCACCTTACCCATCACAGTGGGACCTGTTACTTTGCCTACTCCTATCCATGTTATGTCGGGAAATCTAACATACAACTTGTTATTAGGGAGACCTTGGATTCACAGTATGCAAGTTGTCCCCTCTACATTGCATAGACAAGTTAAATTTATTTATAAAAATAAGACATATACCTTGATAGGTGATACTAATTTTCAAACTTGTTTGCAAACATCTACTTCCAAAGGGAGTTCTTCTAAGCCTTCCTCTTCTAGTGATGACTCGTTAAACAAGATACCTATGGATGAATCATCACCCTCTGATAATCAAAATTCTTTGGATGAGTCTAAAGTTCTTGAAGAAGATTCTTCTCAACTTGAATCTACACATGAAAAGGCCTTTGATCCTGAGAAGGTTCTCGCAGAAGATGATTGGGGATCTCTTGATTTCAATCCCACCTTTGTAGGTGAGTATAGGGTTCCTCCTAGAGAGCTTAAAGTTAAAAAGAAGGAAGAAACTAGAGATCAATCAGTCTTACCTGAACCTATGAGCAATAATTTTGTGGCCGCTTCTCAAACTTCTTCTCCTCACACCTCTAATTCTGAAGAATTTGATTCTTTGTCTTATGAAAAACCACCTTTTCTTTCTGAAATGGCTAATCATTATGGTCGTGGTTTCCACATTTTGGCTAAGAGTGGCTATAGTGGAAATGGTTGTGGCACAAATGAACAAGGAATTAAAGTTCCTTTAGAACATAACATGCATGAATATTCATTTGGACTTGGATATAATCTTTCTAAGCCCACCAAAGCATCTAAAAGACCATCTCTCAATGTGAATGCTATATTTAATAGTGATGATGATCTCACTTCAACTAAATCATCTTCTATCAACTCTCATTCCCCTCATAAGGAAATCTTGGCGATGAACAAATCTCTTTATGACTCCCCTCAAATTTCTAAATCTACTTATGAATCTTTATCTCCTATTCATCATAAAGTCCTTTCCTCCAGGGATAAGGCTCTAATAAATTACACTCATCCCTCTTCTAAGAATTCTTGTGACTTTTCTTCTTCAATTTTTATCACTTTATACATGTTTTTGATCTCACTTATAGTTGAGGATTTAGCATGTCATATTCAAATACCTCATTTAGTCTATCATGTCTTTAAATAACATTAATGGCTATTATGTTGCTCATCATTATGTGACATTGGTAGCTCATTTACTGGGGGCTCATTGTCATTCATGATGGTACAATTTCAAGTGCAATCATATTTTTGAAGCAACATAATAGCCTAATTTTTCTATGTTATCTCTTGTTCCTATGGGGTAATAATGTGGAAATATTGATTATCTTTTCTTTAGAATCCTCTTTTCCTAGATATGGGAGAAGATGTGTATTCTCTTTCTTACCTTACCCACTTCTTGTGAGGAGCATTTTACATACACTAATGTCTTGCTTGCATGAACTCATGTGAGTATATAGTACATTTTGCTTATGTCTAAATCTCTCCCTAGAAGATTGTGTAAGTCCTTCTCATTGTCCTTATCCTTGGGAGGCAATGATCTTTCCTTATTTTTATCTAAGGATCCACTTTTTCCTATTTCGTGGATGGTGTGAACTTTATTACTTGATGTTATTCCTTGTATGCATTTGTTGTTGTTTTTTCAAGGATTCTCTCTTACAAGAGGTGTAAGTCCTTGACTACAACCTCTTTTGCACTTGGTAAAATACATCCATAATGAATTCACTCTCCCAATTGGGTTAAAAAGAGCGTCATCCTTCATTAAAAATCACTTTCACCTCGCAAAAGAAGGAAGTATTGCATTCTTATTCTCTTCTTTGTCTTATTCTAGAAGATGTTATATTTGTCTAAGACAATTCCTCTCGGGGATAGGTGTCTTTTGTACAAAGATCTCTTCTCCTCTAAGGATCTCCTTTACACATACTACAAGATATCCCTTTTCAACTATCTTATCCTTGCTTAAAGAGTGCAAAACTCTCTTGCTTGGATCTATGACATTGTTGCATTTTTGGGATATCTTCTTTTGTGATGAAGGTAGGTATCCTTGTTCTACTTTGCTTATGACATAAACATTACACTTTTTGAGCAATGGGTCATTCTCGGAACCAGAGCACAGACTCTTAGAGCGAGATGTCTCCATTTTTCTTTTATGCAAGGTGATTATTCTCGGAACCAGAGCACAAACTCTTAGAGCGAGATGTCACTCTTTTGTACTATACATATACAGGTTGTAGCATACTCAGGCATAGACTCCTATGAGGTGCTTCTAACCTCCCTTACACACACATGCACAAGGTTGAGTGGAACTAGCGGCATAAGGCTAGACTTTCTCACTCTCCTCCCTTACATGGATCACCTAGACAGACTCTAGGGGCTAGTTTTCCATGTCCTTTTTCCCATGGATCACCTAGACAAGATCTAGGGGCGAGAAGTCCATGTTTTCTCTCTCACTATTCTTCTCATGGATCACCAATGTGTGTATTCATGCTTTTTTCCTTTCTTTTCTTCTCTTTGCATTTTGTTTCCATTCACATCTTTCATCTTGTGTTAGAAAACTCTCAAATCCTCACACTCTTTGTTGTGTTGGAATTGAGATTTAGTCCTCTTTCTTACCAAATGATTCTCCATTAGTTTTTGATCTCATATCAAATCTTCTTGTGAGCATTTGTCATCAATATTATTTAACAATTCGAAGCGGTAAACATGATACCCTGTTGCAACTCACTAAAATTAGCAAGCCGAAACAGGGGGGGGCATATAGCTACCCTCGAATTTTCATCATCTTCCTTAGTAAGCATTAGGTGATTTTGTGATCTAACATGTGGTTTTGTAGGGTGCGGTTCCTAACTGTGTACTGCAGATACCGCTGGGGGCTTCGTTCGATAGACTTATGGATATATCCTTTTTCAAATAATGTTTACTTTTCTGTACTTTAGCTTGCATATGCACGTAGTGTTCATATGACCGCTAAAGTGGGGGCTAAATGTAGCATCGTAAATTGTACGCACTTGCTAGGGTGGTATAATTTCACACCTAGTTTAGCACCCGCCTTCGCGCATTTTGCATTTTGCATTGCATTTCCCCTTTAGCACTTAATTAATCAAATTAATTAGGTCTAAGGTTCTATTTTATCATCTCCCATATCATAAAGTTGGGCCCTTTCATTAAAGTGTGCCCCTTTCATTTTATTCCTCCAATACATCATTTAATCAAAAACCCTAGTTAGGTCCTATTTTGAACTTGGGGGCTTGATTTCGGGGGTCAAAACATCTCAAAATCACCTGTAACTTCAGGATTCGCTCTAAAATCATCATATCCGACGGCCCTGAAAATTTGGTGAAAAGTTGTCGGGACCATGGCGCCCGGCGTGCACACGGTCCTGGACATTTTTCTCGAAATTTTAGGAGCGCAATCCTATCATAAAATAAAACTTAACCCCAAGAAATTGGTGGGAGATTCAATCTCTAGGTCGGCCAAAAGTTGAAATTAAGACCTAGGGTTTCATATATAAGAGCTCTCTTTCTTCATTTGAAAGGATCGGAATTTTGGTTTCAGGGACCTTCTATGCAGTGAAAGAGCAGATCTTTGAAGACTTCAACAACATTCAACATCCATCCATCAAGCATCTATCAATTTCATTCATACATTTAGGGCTTTGAAGGCATTGAAGAGCAATAAGGGATCACCGACTGAAGATTGGCTTGTACCCCTCCCTTGGGGTTTGGTATGATTTCATGTTGTTTTCATGTCTTTGCATAAGTCTCATTATATCACTTGTATGCATGCTTTAGATCTCTTTTCATCTTGATTTGGAGCATTTACATTATCATGTACAAGCAATTAGGGTTTACTTTCTAGGTTGCTCTAGTTTGCTTACCTGCATTTTAGGATCTTGCACACACACTACTTTTACAATACAACTTGGCTATTCGTGGAGGTGGAAATCACCAAAGCGGGGGTTTGACTAAGGCAAAACCCTATATAGCCGCCCACCATACCTTTTCAGATATAAGTGCAGGTTTCGGGATTCGGACGATGCCGCAAGTTGCAGATCCGACGGAAGCGGACGGAGACTGAACTTCACACCAAATTGCAGAGCAAAAACCCAGGATAGGGGCGTGGGGCACCCTGGTCCTGCCAGGACAGGGGCGCTAGGCGCCCTGGTCCCTGGGACAGGGGTGTTGGGCGCCTTGGTCCTTCTGTCAGACAGCAAGTTTCAGACAGCTTTTCAGGTTGCAGAACAGCAGTTTCAGGAGCAGTTTCAGGGGCAGTATCAGGACAGTGGCGCCTGCACCCCCGTCCCGAACATTTTCACTCAGATTTTAGCTCCAGGTATGCATCTACATTCTTGTCTTGTCCTTGTGTTTGCAGCTTTCCATTGTTTAACTTCAATTCTGCAATTTTGTTATTAGTTCATACTTGCACTTTGAGGTTAGGAATTGAACTTGCATCATTTTATCTTTCAATTACAACAAAGGAATAGAAACCCTAATAGGTAGCCCATGGCTCTCTCTTTCACAAAATGAAGTAGCCAATTGTGTGATACCTCTAGGCTCTTTCGTATTCCACAATGTGTGTCAAAAGGTAGGATTAGGACATGTTAGCCTAGTCTTGCTTTTTCCCCCACACAGCCAGATTCAAATTATATGAATATCTGTTGTAATCTGGTGTTGTTATTGAAGGTTAGGGGTACCTTTCAAAACCCTGAAAGTTGGTTGAGGGTGCTTGTTATACCCTTGATTATTACTCTTACGTGCTATAGTTTGGAGCTATAGCTTTGTTGGGTGTGGCATGACTATGCTGGATGTTCCTAGTTTTAGTCATCTTTGTTGGATTTTGGCTGTAGTTTTTCATTTTTTATTTCTATTAGCAGCCTGCTTTGTTGGGTTCTAGATCCCGATAAAATCTATTGGGTTTCGGGTCCCTCCAAAAACCTATTGTATGGGGTTTCAGGTCCCCTCAAAACTTATTTTCTCCTAATCAAAAACTTCACATTAAAATTGAAATAATTCCCCTTAAACATTAAATATTAAATATTAATATCCATCATTTAAATTACCCCTTTAACCTAAAATTACTCATTTTACTATATAAAATATCCATTAGTAAATTCTTTAAGAGAACTACCCATACATGTGTATAATATTGCCTATAGAAATAAATATTTACATTTCCAACTATATCCCTAATATCTATAAAAGAATAACTAACCTAAATAATTATCTTAAATCAAATGGGGTTTTCCCATTTCAAATTTTAAAAGAACTTTCCCCCCTTAACATTTTATTTCTCTTTATATTTTTATTTTAACCCTAATTAGGGTTTATTTTATTTTAAATTCTTATGACTCTCTTCTTTTCTTTTTACTTTTGTGTTTATATTTACCCTAACCCGAAATAGGGTTAGGATTTTATGTTTTCTAATATAATCTTTTTTTTTGTGATTGTGTGTGTGTCTGTGTGTGTGTGTTTTGTAGGGAGGAGGGGGCGGCGGAGTTCATGGCGGAGGAAGCCGAAGGAGGCACAGGGAGAGGTGGGGATTGTGAGTCGCATGGCAGCATGCGGGCACCACTATGGATACCCACAGTGATGGGTCAAGCCTCCACTGTGGTTACCCACAATGGCGGCTGAGTTTCCACAGTATGATTATTATTATTTTCTTTAAGGTTTTTTATTTTGTAAGCATTTTTTTTTTAATATATAATTATATATATATATATGTATATATATACATATATATACTTATATATACATATAAATATACATGTGTGTGTGTGTGTGTGTGTGTGTGTGTGTGTGTGTGTGTGTGTGTGTGTGTGTGAAAAGAAGCTCAAATGCTGAATGAACCAAATCTGAAGATAAAATATATATATTTGTTCTTATTTGAAATAATATTATCTTTTTGAACCAGAATATTTAATAAAAGAATTTTCTTCTACAGGTTTATAGTATATGTATATTTTTTTTGTTTTATTTGCAGCAACATATCTATTTTATTTCTCTAAATACAGCAGTTTAGTTATGTGTAGTGCAATATATATATATATATATATATATATATATATATATACTTAAATCGGCATTTTCTTTTCTTTTTCATTAACTTAGAGGAGGTGTATTTTAACACACGGAATGGATTCTTTTCTTTCTACACCATGAATTCCTTTTTATTTTTAAAAAATAAAGAATGTATAGGTCAATATTTCCGTTAAATGAGTATTTTTCCAGATTAATAAATGTAATAGAAATGCTTTACTCTATAGCTGCAACTAAATCTTTCACATTTCTCATTTCGTACTTTATTTCAAGCAAAAAATAAATATAGAGGAATAACTCAAATGCCTTTCTTTTTTTAATTTCTTGCAATGAAAATACTCAAATAATCATACATTTCTTTTTATGTTTCCTTTACACAATATTAAGAAGGTTACAAACTCAAGCCTCTTCATTTCTACAAAATGAGGGCTTGTCAAAAATATATTATTCTTTACTTTGAATCTAAATACATCAAATAGGAACTTGCAAATAGACTTTACTCCATCCTTTATTCACAAGAAAACCTGCAATAAAATTTGTAGGTTGTGACCATGGAGGCTCACCTCCCAACCTAGGCTTACATGAAGCCACCCCCGAGCTAGGATAACCAAGGATAAATGGGATACATACATTTCAAACACAACACAAGAAATACTCACAACATATGAACTCCCAACCCAAGGATAAATGAAGTCACCAAGTGACTATTTCCTTTGTGGGGTGAAGGTGGACCAAGTACCTAGAGGAGAATCTGCAATAAGGAGAACACAATGCCTTTACAAGGCTACCAAAGTAGAATCACCACAAGTCACATACTTGTCCCAAAATAACCTTCTGTCCCCCATGGCATACAACCCCAAATATCCCCTTATGACCCCCTTTGCATAAACATAAAAAGATAATGTAGCAAGGGTCCCATAACCCTTGTGTATCTCTCTCTTCCAAGAAGAAAGTCTCTACACTCTTAGGCTGTCAAACAACCCTTCACCTCCAAGGCTACTCTACCCTCCCAAGGGTAAGTACGACCTTAAAACACCCAAAACAATAAATCATTCAACATATAAGAAAAACACAAAGAAGGACTCAAAATGATCTTCCCAAATCTACAAAGAAAACAACAATCAAAAGCACATACAATCCTTTTCACAATTACAAAAAAAAATCATTTGCAAGAATGAATTTCTACCAACCTTAAACCTGCAAATGGAAATGAGGAGAAGTTGAAGAAGAGCTACCCAATCCACTATTCTTTTTCCTTCTCCATACTTAGCAAATGCAACTCCAAGAAACCAAAAAAAACTACAACAAGAATTCTAAGTCTCCCAAAATGGAGAGTGGGTGATCAAAATTCTCCCTCTCAAACCATTCCCTAAGAAGACTCTTCTCACTCTTTCCAACCTCTTGGAAAGGGTGAGAAATTTCATAGGTTGGTCTTTCCAACCTCTTACAGGCTCTCTAAAAAAGGCAACCCAAAAAGGTAAAAGAAAAAAATGGTGAAGAGCAACTATCATTCAATTGGAAGGTTGTCTAACCTGGGAGAAATCCTCAAAGTTGAATTTCGTTCATCTTGGAAAACTCAACTTTTGAGGTGACTTGACAGTCACATGTGAGTGTACACATCTTTACCCATAGGTATAACATATGGACCTTTAAAAATACCCCTAGCCTAACCTTAGGAGTTAGTTTTACCCTCTAGAAACTCACCCAAAGTTTACCTACGGGTCAACCTTGAGTTGACCTTTCTAATGGCTCTCTATTCAAAACTTTCTTGGGACCATACTAAGATATTTTGAAAAATGCATTGGTTATACAAATTCTCTCTGAGGGACATGGCACTGCCAACTCACTTCACAACACATTTGTCAAGGACACCATACAAATACACAATACTTAAATACACATGGCAAAGTCCCTTTTTTTTAATTAACAAATCTAACAAATTCAATTTAAACACACATTCAAGCATGAACTTTTACAAATAAAACACATTACACACGAGGTGTTGTCTCTCCAAATAGACAACCCTTGGCTTCACAAACGCACATAGGTTTAGCTTGATTCTCTGAATAGTTTCCATGGTCACATGGATTAGTTTTCCTACACATCTCACTTTGCACATTAGTAATCCCAATAATCACATATAACATTAACATATGAAAAGAATACAATTCAAACACTTGCTTACAATTTCAATTATAATAATCAAGTTACCAATTATCCAATAAAATCCACATAAAATAATTTACTCAATGGCATCATCATAATCATCATGAAATTCAATCATTTATAAGGCATGCATCCATAATTTCTAACATCATAATAAAGTACTGCAAATCGGAGATAAATGACATACACAATATCAATGTTATCCAATCACTGGATCATATAAAATATATATCCATAATGCATCAAAATAAAGTATCAATAATAGGTCCAAAACATAAAAAATAACTGCAATGCTATGACGGCTCGGGGTAGGGCCTCACAGTATCTATCTACAAATGATTTCTCTAGCTTCCCACTCTCCCTTGAACCTTCTACATGATGATAATTGGTTTCATACATCATCATGTCAGCATGGAATCTAATCTCATCATATTCATTAATTTCCTCCATTTTAAATACAAATATTTGGCAGTCTTTCTTTTCAATCCTCTTTAGTTGGATAGCAAAGAGTTGCCACAATTTGACCTCATGACGGGGGCCTTGCAAGAGCACCTTATTTCCTAGGTCATCTAAGCACTCTACTATTTTTCCATAATAGTCAACCCTAGCTTTGTGATTTCCCCACTAATTCATACCTAAGATGGTATCATAAGCTCCTAAAGGTGCTACATATAAATCAACTTGTGTGGTAAAGCCAAGAAGTTCAACGTTAGCCTCAAATAGATACCGCTTTACTTGAGCTCTTGACTGGATGGCATGCTCTATAGTCCAAGACTTAGTCATGAAACCAACTCTTTTAGGAAATTTACGTAGTAATCTAGGAGAAATAAATTTTTCCATAGCTCATGTATCTATCAATATGGTTATGGGGTTTCCATCAACCATACCTAGAGTCTCTAATGGGGTCAACTGATATCTAGCCTATCAGTTATTCACCATTGCATGTATCCTTTTTTGAAATGTTGCATGCAATGGTGGGAGAGGATTTCTTTGTAGCTCTTTTCCTTATGTTTTTGTTGGACACTAATTGGCATAATGCTCACCTCTACATGTATACCATCCCTAGGGGGTCCTCTCTTTTTTGTCCCTCTATTATTCCCCTCACTATCCTTTTTAATTTTTCAAAGCCCTTCCAATCTCCTCGAGTTTCTTTCTGACCTCGCTTGAACCCTTTGACATTTTTGTTATCTGACCCCTACTTATCTCCCTTTCTTTTAAACATCTAAGAGGTTTAAGCCCAATTACTCTTCTTTTTGTTTCTATCCCTAATGGAGTCATCTTATATGAGCTTCTACTCCTATCTTATAGCCTTCTCATAGGCTTCATATATTGTTGAAGGGGATAAGACATCTATGGATCCTCCTATGTGATTTTTAAGACCCATGATAAACTTCATAATCCTATACTTTTCATTTATCTGGAATTGGGGCACATACTTAAGAAAGCAAGTAACTTCTCCTAGTAAGCATGCACATAGATTTCCCCTTGTCTTAGTTCTTTAACTTCTATTAATTTTTATTCAAAAAAAGGTTGTGGTAGCCATCTCTACCTGAAGATCTCTATAGATTTATACCATGTCACATTGGTTGACTTCAAGCCTAGTTCAACTTTTTAATTCTCCCACCAATTGGAAACATCTCTTGTCAACTGGTAAGCCCCCCAAACTGCTTTCACATTCTTGGTATAATACCAAATTTCAAAATATTTCTCTATTCCAGATAACCATGGCTTGTTTCATCATCGGCTTTTGATCCATCATATTAAGGGTTTAACCTTTTCTATATTATTTGAGATGACACCTACTTAATGTTTATCCTTCCTATGTTGGGTATGGGATTGTGTACCTCTATACTCACACTAACAACGGTGTTCTTGTTAAGATTGTCTATTTCTATACTAAGACTCATGGTGCTCATTTTGGTTTTTAGTTTGACCCCCTTCCCTCTGCTCCAAAATTCGGAGCCCGGTTAGGGTGTCTTGCATCATGAGTATGAGCATGTCTAACATGGCCATCAAAGTCTCTTGTGGTCCAAATTCTCCTCCACCCTCTTGCATATTAGACATATAATTATTTCTTTAATGAGCTACTTATCAAACATTCATTCAGCCTCAATATTATATTTACTTTTTTCAATCTATTTGCAAGTAATAGAAACAAGAATTTCACACAACAAAATTGATATTTTATTATACATTCCAAAATTTCTTTTTACATTATATACATAGTCAAGGCTCTTATCTAAGAGATATTGTCACTTTCAATTGTGGGATCTTCCAATGCTTCAAATTCAAAATAAGGAACTAATCAAAAACTTGAAATGGGTACATGAAGTTCCTTTGATTCAATAGACTCGTTTTGGTTTACAATAGGGTTTGCTAGTTTATTTTCAGTTTTAGGTACTTTGTTGGCTAGGATAGTTGCTCTCACTACTTCTCTTCTTGAAGTTTTCTAGGTTTATCTCTATCTTTTCAGTCTTTAAATAGAATCATCAAGAGTTTTGGTGCTGGAGGGTGGAGAGAGACATGAATAGTCAAGTTTTAGACTTTTTGCTCTCCAAAGCAGAGAGTAAATTGGATCTCAAGCTCTCTTACATTTGGTGGTTCGAATCCACTGTTGGATTGTTGACATTGAAAAAACTGGTCAATCCAGAGAATCAGTATATGTGCTAAGATTTTTCATTGATGTCCAACACTAACCGGTGAAATGGTATAGGAAGATCGGTCACTCTAATGATGTTAAAGTCACAAAAGGTGACTCGGGCAAGAAAACTTGAAGTTGTATGCAAACCGGAATCACATTGGTAAATAGGGGAAGAGACTTGATGCTAGCACAACAAATAGTCAATCAAAGGATGAACCGGTAATATAGAAGTGCAGTGGCATACCGGTACACCAGTATGATAGAAGGAAGACAGGTGATCACCATAAATTTTGGAGCAATGATCGGTTGTTTAGTTGTGGTGGTGAACGATGAGTTGGTGAGCTTGTGTCTATGCCAAATCACTTGTTGGTAAGGTCAACTTCAGTTATCATGCAGTCAAGCATGAATACCGGCGGATTTTCTGATTTGCACTTAATTGACTAAACACGACCCAGAAGTTACTATCTTTGGGAGATGCGGTGGCAGAATTTGTTGAACACTTGGCGAAATTGTTATAAGGTACGTAGAGAAAGAGGGATATTTTTTAATTTGAAATCTTCTGAAATCCATGATTGCTTTGATTGAGGGAATGCCTGAAAGTGTCGACATAAAATGTATAAAGTGTTCTTGAGTTCATTCAGAAATTTTTTATCGTGAAATTTGCAACGCAGATCTTGTTGAAGGCGATCCAAAGTGAAGAGAAGAGAGAGAGGAAGTCCTAAGAGTTTTTAGCACAGTAGAGTTTGTTTGAGGTAGATTGCAAGAGTGCAGAACTGAAAGATAGAGAACCAGCAGAGTACAGAGTCGAAGGTCAGAGGATCAGCAGAGTGCAGTGCTGAAGGACAGGCGATCGACTGAGTGAAGAGTCTAAGGAGTAAGAAGAAAACCGGTGTTGTGCAGAGAATACACAACTAGTGTGAATCGAGTGTGATGCATATTGAGATCTGATCAAGCTATCAGTAGCTAATTTAGTAGATCATCCATCTATTGCTTTCTAACCAATACAACATAAATCCCTTAACCGGGTGGACTTTAACAGGTCCCTTTTGTAAAATCCCTTAACCGAGTGGCATCTTAATTGATGTTCTTAAGTCATTTAACCAGGCTACCTTTAACAGGGTAAAGGTACTAACTGGCCAAAACCAATAAAAGAAATGATAAATCAAGAAGTCTAATTGTCGTCGATAAATAGTCAAGAGGCAATTTGTTTCATCTAGACACCACCATAGGTATTTGTCTAATGGCTAAGGTTGAATATAGTTGGTTGTGACACAAAAGATTGTGTCATGTTAACTTTGATAGTATAGCAAAAGTCAGTAAGGCAAAATCAGTCAGAGGTATGCCTGACATAGTGAAACCTGAAAATGCTATGTGCAAAGAGTGTCAACTAGGAAAGTTGGCAGGGTCTAGTTTCAGCAGTAAAACATTTTCATCTGAAAATGTGGTGGACTTAGTTCATACAGACATGTGCGGTCCCATGATAACCAAGAGTTTCTATGGAGATCAGTATTTTATGTTGTTTGTGGATGACTTCTCAAGAATGATGTTGGTTGTATTCTTGAAGGAAAAATCTAAAGCCTTTCACATGTTTAAGCTTTTCAAGGCTCGAGTAGAAAGAGGAACCAATAAGAATATGAATTGTCTGAGATCAGATAGAGGGGGAGAGTTCACCTCTCAAGACTTCATGAATTACTGCAAGGAACAAGGGATTATGAGGAAAATGTCTGCACCCAGAACACCTCAGCAGAATGGAGTTGTTGAAAGAAGAAATGGAACTCTTATTGATTGTGCAAGGACTCTAATGATACAGAAGGACATTCCACATATCTTCTGGAGAGAAGCAATAAGAACTATTGTATACACTTTGAACCAGATACAAGTAAAGAAAGGGACAAATAAAACTCCCTATTAATTATGGAGTGGATACTCACCTAATGTTTGTTATTTCAAAGTATTTGGAAGCAGGTGCTATATCAAGAGGGACGAGTACACTAGAAAATTTGATCCCAAGAGTGATGAAGGAACCTTCTTAGGTTAATCAACAAAGAGAAAGGCATATTGATGTTTAAATAAAAGGACCGGTAAGATTGTGGAAAGTGCAAATGTCAGAGTAGATGAGTACTCTGAGAAAAATGAATAGGACAATAAGAGTGAACCAGAGGACTATGAAGGGTTTGAGTATAATGTACCAGTAGAACCTACTGAAGAAGATAATGTTGAAGTGGCTAATGAAGAAGCATGTGAAGTAGAACCTGCACAACCGATAGAAGAAGCTCCGAGGAGTGAACCAGTATTGGCTAAGTATGTCAGACATAATCACTCTGCAGAAAATATCATCAATGACAAGGATGCAGGAGTTCTAACCAAAAGAAGAGAAAGAGAGAATGGTTGTATGCTCTCCATTTTTTAGCCCAAAACAGAAAAGGAGGCTCTAAAATATGATGACTGGGTCAAAGACATGGAAGAAGAACTGGAGCAAATTGAGAAAAATGATACATGGACTATAGTGCCCAGACCGGAAAACAAAAATGTAATAAGCACCAAGTGGGGGTTCAGAAATAAAATGGATGAAATTGGTAAAGTGATAAGAAAAAAAGAAAGATTGGTTTGTAAGGGCTATGCTCAAGAAGAAGGTTTGGACTATGGAGAAACCTTTGCACCAGTGTTCAGGTTGGAAGGGGTCAGAATTTTGCTGGCCTATGCTACTTAAAAAAAAATTAAAGTTTACCAAATGGATGTCAAATCAGCATTCTTAAATGGGGTGTTAGAGGTGTTGGTATTTTGGATATGGTTTTGTCATTGATGTCAACCCCTATTAACACTTACCAACTCTGGCACTTGGAGAATTGGCAAAGTTCACCAGCAAGCTAGTGACTTATGCACAGTCACCGGTATCTAGTACACTGGCATGATATATTGTTCACCAACACTTGGAATGACATGGAAAACACTTGGTTATTTCAAAGACATCGTTTGGACACTTTGTCTTGGAGATTTGTTCATTGGTATATTTGTGTTTGCATATTTATTGTTACCAGCAAATAGGTCCAAGATAAGCATCGGCAGGCTTATCTATTCCAGATCAATACGGCACGCTATGGAGATGATTTATTATTGTTGTAAATGCATTAAGCCAACATGTTGAATTGGATATTGCATCGGTTATTGATTTACTTGTCAATTATTTTATTGTAATATCTTTTGTAAAGCCGACCTATACATTTTGGTCCTAGGCTTCAGTATATATGTAAGATCTTATTTGTAAGATCGATATGAGATTGGGAAAAGGATTGTAATAAGGTATATGAGAGAATAAGAAGAGCTATACACATAGACATTATTTGAAGGTTGAAGGAAGGTTTTGTGAAGACGTATTAGAACTGAACCGGTAGTGAATCTAGCATATGAAGATGCTATTTTGAGCAGTACATCATTATTAGATTTAACCATCCAATTGTAGTCAGTGTGACTCCTATTTGTGTTTGAGCAGTGAGCTCTAGGCACTTGGCCTTTCTGCATGTGCAGACCCCCTATTGTATACACATGCTATCTGCAGTAGTATCATCTGATTGTGGGTAAGGTTTCCCACCATGGTTTTTCCCCTTACAGGGTTTTCACGTACAAATATTGGTGTTATGTGTTGTGGATGATATTGTCTTTCAGTTTCATGCATTAATCTTTACCGATACTGCAATTAATTGATAAACTGTCTACCGGCATTAAGTTTGGTTTATCGGTATTAAGCATTAAGTTTGGATAAGTTGTTTTGGTTTAAATTTATTTGACAATGGATTCACCCCCCCCCCCCTCTCAGTTGTCTCTGGGACCTAACAAGAGGAAGAAGTATACATAGAGAAACCAGAAGGGTTTGCATCTGAAGATGGAAGGAATATGGTATGCAGGTTGCAGAGGCTCTGTATGGGCTGAAACAAGCACCAAGAGCTTGGTATGAGGGGTTACACTCATATCTGCTAAGCATAGGGTTCAAAAGAACCAGTGATAACAGTAACTTGTATGTGAAGAGTGGAGCTGAAGAAAAACACCTAATTGTTGAGATCTTTGTAGATGACATCATCTTTGGGGGAGATGATGAGATGAGCAGAAGCTTTGCAAAACAAATGAATCAATAATTTGAGATATCCATGATTGGCGAGATAAAAAAATTTATTGGTCTGCAAGTCTCTCAACTAAAGAATGGCATCTTCATCAGTCAGACTAAGTACATAAGGGAAATTCTGAAAACTTTTGGAATGGAATATTGTAAACCTGTTGGAACTCCAATGGTTATAGGTTGCAAGCTATTAGATGCTGAAGAAGTGAATGAGACACTTTACCAGTCCATGATCGATAAGTTGTAGTATGTAGTACATAGAAAACTGGAAATAGCACAAGCTATTGGCTTGGTTGCCATATTTTTTGCAAATCCAAAAGAGACTCACATGGTGGCAGTCAAAAGAATATTCAGATACCTAAAGGGGACTGATGAGTATGGTCTCTAGTATCCACATAGAGGAGACTTCAGTTTAAGTGTCTTCACTGACTCAGATTGGGATAGGAACATTGATGATAGACAGAGCACTAGTGGAGGTGCATTCTTTCTCGGAGATAGGATTGTATCTTGGACAAGTAAGAAACAAAACTGCATATCTCAATCCACAGTCGAGGCTGAGTATGTAGTTGTTGCAATCGACTGCACATAGATAGTTTGGATCAAGCAACTGCTGGAAGGAATACAAGAAAAAGTGGTTGGATCGATAGTGATTCATTGTGACAACACCAGTGCCATTGACATATCCAAGAACCCAGTGATGCACTCCAAAACGAAGCATATAGCCATCAAATATCACTATCTAAGAGAACAAGTTCAAGAAAAGGAAGTGATGTTGGAGTACATACCAACAAAAGAACAGGTGGCTGATATCTTCACCAAGTCACTACAGAAGGACACCTTTGACTATCTCAAAGGTAAGTTGGGGGTTATGCCCCTCCATTCAGTAAAGTAAGCAAACAGGGCTCTACATCAATCTGGTATGAATTCAAGTTTTTTTTGTTTCTTTTTTGTTTTTTGTTTTAAAAAGACTAGATTGATGAGTGTGGACTACTTCAGTTAGGGGGAGCAGTCTTGTAAGTGTACAAAAAGGACTCTTTTCCATTGTTGTCAAAGGGGGAGATATGATTAGAGTACTTGAGCATTAGTAAGTAGTGATTGAGCTAAAGTTGTTGCATCAGAGTATTACCAGTGACAGGGGAAGATATTATTACTCAGGGCGGAAGTAATGACCAAACTGATACAAAGATGAAGGAAGTAAAAGAACATGCAACTAATTAGCCAGATTCTAATGTGTTTGCCATCAATGCCAAAGGGTGAGATTGTTGGATTATTGGCATTGACAAAACCAGTCAATCCAGAGAACCGGTTTATGTGCTAAGATTTGTCATTGATGTCCAACACTAACCGGTGAAGTGGTATAGGAAGATCGGTCACTCTAATGATGATGAAGTCACAAAAGGTGACTCGGGAAAGAAAACTTGAAGTTGTATGGAAACCGGAATCACATTGGCAAACAGGGGAAGAGACTTGATGCTAGCACAAAAAACCAACAATCAAAGGATGAATTGGTAATATAAAAGTGCAGTGGCATACCGTTACACCGGTATGATAGAAGGAAGACAGGTGATCACCATAAATTTTAGAGCAGTGATCAGTTGTTCAGTTGCACTGGGGAAAGATGAGTTGGTGAGCTTGTGTCTATGCCAAATCACTTGTTGGTAAGGTCAACTTCAGTGCAATCAAGCATGATTACCAATGGATTTTTTGGTTTGCACTTAATTGACTGAACACGACCTAGAAGTTACTATCTTTGGGAGATGCGGTGGCAGAATTTGTTGAACACTTGGCGGAATTGTTGTAAGGCGTGCAGAGAAAGAGTGGGAGATTTTTGAATTTGAAATATTCTAAAATCCATGATTTCTTTGATTGTGGGAATGCCTGAAAGTGTTGATAGAAAATGTATAAAGTGTTCTTGAGTTCATTCAGAAAGTTTTGATCATGAAATTTGCAACAAGCAAATCTTGTTGAAGGCAATCCAAAGTGAAGAGCAGAGAGAGAGTAAGCGCTAAGAGTTTTTAGCACAGTAGAGTGTGTTTGAGGTAGATCGGCAGAGTGCAGAGCCAAAGGACATAGAATTGACAGAATGCAGAGCTGAAGGATAGAGAACCGACATAGTGGAGAGCCGAAGGTCAGCGGATTGGCAGAGTGCAGTGTCGAGGGACAGGCGATCGACTGAGTGAAGAGTCGAAGGAGTAAGAATAAAATCGATGTTGTGCAGAGAAGACACAACCGGTGTGAATTGAGTGTGATGCATATTGAGATCTGATCAAGCTATCAGTATCTAATTCAGCAAATCACCCATTTGTTCCTTTCTAACCACTGCAACATAAATCTCTTAACCGGGTGGACTTTAATAGGTCCCTTTTGTAAAATCCCTTAACTGGGTGAGATCTTAATTGATGTTCTTAATTCCTCTAACCAGGGTACCTTTAACAGGTTAAAGGCACTAACCATCCTTGAGCAAAATCCCTTAACCGGGTGGCACCTAATAGTGTCTTTGTAATCTCTTAACAGGGATGGCTCCTCACCGAGCATACTTCAGAAGATTACAAATTTTGTGAATTCCTACTCACACCGTTGTTTTCTCCCATTTGGGTTTCCATGAGATAACTTTTTTGTGCCACTGTCAACTTTTCATGCTTGCATATTTTACTTCAGTGATTAAGTATAGTGTTGGATATTAGATGAATGCAGATTCAAGTTAAAAGTTTAATTGTGAAAAAATGATTAAGTGTTGATTCACCCCTCCCCTCTCAGCATCGGTTGGGACTAACATCCACATCCTGGGAAAATAACCAAAATGCTTTGTTTCAGTTTTTTAATCCTAAAATTCTTTGTGGTTGCGAGCCCTAGGTTTAGTGTCAAGTTCAGTGCTTTGATACCATATGTAACATGCAACATCTAGCACTAATTATTTTTTTGCAACATTGAAACTAGGAATTCATCATCACTTTTTTTTTTAAATATAAAGAAAGGAATTAAACTAGAAAGATTCTATAATACTTGCATAAGATTGATAGCATAAATATAACATAGTTCAACATAAATAATATTTAAGAGGGGTTTAGTGCTCACAACTTTCTGAAATTGATCTTGAACTTTAGATAATCTTTGCAATGTTGAATGAGGAAAAGTATCATCAGGCACTTTTCCGCCCAACCACAGCGCTTACGAGCTTACTAGTCTCCCATGTGATTTCCAACTAGAAAGGCATGATACTTCACGAGGAAGTAATAGATGTTGGATCCAATGCCATCACACACCATAGGCTACTCCTAACTAGTACGGCCTTTGACTGGGTTGCATATCTAGATCAAATAACTTTTTGATGCTTACATTTTGTAATGTCACCTTGGCCAAAGGTTTTAAGAGTGTGTTACATTTCAATGTGTTTAGTCATTGATCATCACCGCTACTCAGTAAGACTTTAACTCCATAAGGTTTCCAAGCCAGCATGTATGTCTCTTATGCTACTGCATACTGATTTCTTAGAGGCTTAGTGGGCTTACTTACATATTTATACTCAAGTTAAACATATGGGACAAATAAACTCATGGTAAAAATAACCCTTATTGTTAAACCTTTTATTTGAAAAGTACTTAGATTATTAATATGCCAATTTCATGCTTGTGCTCATGAGCTAGCATCCTAGTTGTTGATGCTCACAAAAATGAAATCCTTTATTAATGGTAATGCTGAATTATCTATTCCTAATTTTTATTTGTCATATTCCTTATCAAATTTTAACAGTCTTTAAGTTGTAGCAGAAATCTCAATATTGTTTGCACGTGATATGTAGCCAATAATTGGCCACTATTAAATGATATTGTTGTTGAATTATATACTAGTACATTTCAAGTTTCCATGTTTTTCATACAACATTGGCATGTTTTGCCTCTGTTCTTGACCACCACTAAACTATAGTGTTCTCTCAGCATATGATGTTCTATGTTTTCATCATTAATTACCATAGAATTTGTTCCTATAAATAAGTTGAATCAATGCACAATCCTTGAAATCTTATACATTTCCAGGTAAAAAGGAAACGTTTCTCCATCTATTAATACATAATGGCTAAATTCATTGTAATACTTCCACATTCCTAGTTCAGATATTTGTAACTTTCGTCTAGAAATAAATGCAAAGCATATCATGCAAAAGAAGGAATATTTTACTTATATTTACTGTGCCATGAAATAGTAGCACAAGCCCAAGTACGTAACCTTGAAGTATTGTTGGCTAATGGAAATGCAAAATTCTTCTTCCTTGTTCAAGACTATGTCTCCCTTCTCTCCCAACTAGTTATCGCAAGGTTAATGCTGCCCTTTCTTAAATTTTCTACTCATATTTATTTTTCCTAGTTTGTGACCTAGTGGTAGGCATAGGGGTATGGATGTTTAGGGATGCTTAGGATGGGGTTTTAATAAAATGGCTCGGGAATGGTGGATGTTCAAGAAAATGATTTGTTTGATTTATTTTTTTTTAATGTTTTGATTTTTGGGGTTTTTTTCTATTTTTTTTTTAGATTTTTGAGTTTTATGATTTTTTTTGTATTTTTGAGTTTTATGATTTTTTTGTATTTTATATTTTTTTTGGATTTTTTATAAACATGAAAACATACAACAAATAAATACAAAAGAAAAAAATCCTACCTTAGATTGGCCATATTCCACTCCCAAAAGGCTCATCTTTCAATTCACCCCCCTTTCTCTTTATAATCCATTGGAACACAAAAAATGAGGTCATCCCCTAGAGTGACCCCTTCTCTAAGAAAGCCCCCTAAAAAATGAAAACAAGATCACTTATTTGTAATCACTCAAGGTAATCACTAGGATGTGAGAGGAGAACATACATAAGTATATTTTGGTGATTAAAAGACACTTGATCAATTTAAGTTCAAATCCAGATGTGAAAGGTTGATTTTAATCCCAATTTTAAATGTGATAAATGTTAAATGATGTTCAATTTACATTCAATATGCAAGTTATATTCTACTTAGTATTATCTTGTTTTATATATTATAGAATTAACATATGAATCTGACTATCTTCTTTTATATAACAGGTGAGAGGAGCATTTATAAATTTTGATGTCCATTCTCACACATACCATTTTACATATATAGTGGGCTGGGTACGGTCAAGCAATGCCTTGACTGACCATGTATTTTGGACATGGCCGATCAAGACATCACTTGATCGTGCCCATTCGCTATAACAATAGTGCATGGTGTTTATTAACCAAGCAGTGTATGTTTATATTCGATAACCATCGATGTTATACTGATCGGTGTATGATTATATTTAACACTTCAAAAGTTTGCCTTAACACCCGATATCAATCGGTGTGTGTTTATTATATCTCCCCGATAACAATCGGTTCAAGCATAAATAATCATCAATACTAATTTATGTTCGGTCTACCCGATAATCATCAATTCAGATTTGCAATGGTTATCCCAATTTGCTAATCGGTGAATGTAAATAGTATAATAGATTATCAAATCAGGATTCTACGATAATAAACAATTATGTACAAATAAAGAATGCTTATCAATTGACGGCATGATATTATTCATTTTAACAATTGATATGATAAATAATTGAATGAGAGACTTCATTTATCTCTCATTCAATCATGTATCTTACCGAAGCTATTTATGCATTAACACTCCCTCTTAGCTAGGTAAGATAAATAAGAGTAGTGTATCAAGCATCACAATTCAAATGATAGTTAGCATTCTTTTACATAATTTAATTTTCTAGGAGATCATATCATCTACTCACAAGATATGAAGTCTCACCTAACCACGTGATACAAAATGTCTATCACATTAATCTAGTGATGACAGGATATCACCTTAGGACGTGAAATCAGTATTGCCTATGCAATACTTAAGGATAATCATATGAGAAAATATTCAATTCTCACCTTTATCCAAGTTATGGTAAGTGTGCACACTAACAATTTATATGAATGTTTTACCACAACACAATCATGGCTTCATCCATGATCCACCAGAGATCCAACATGATAACTGGTTTGGACATTATAAGATCATCACCTTATAATGTCTCCATACAAGTGTTCATTATCTTGAGAGATTGTCACCTCTTAGATGTCAACCCAAGGGATAGAATCCAAAAATGTCTTATCATGACAAAGAAGTTTACACATTAAACATCTTATAGATATGCAAATACAAATTATAAAGTAATTTACCTTTCTATCATACCTAAACCTTTTCTAAAGTGATCAACCTTCACTCTGGAAAGAGGTTTGGTTAGAATATCTGCATTTTGATCTCCTGTACAAACATATTCTAATTGGATTGCATTCCTGTCAACCATATCTCGCACATAATGGTATGGAATCTCAATATGCTTGGATCTGTCATGAAACACTGGATTTACTGAAAGTTTTATGCAGCTCTGGTTGTCACAGTGTATAACAGTGGGTTTCATAGGTTCTCCAAACGACCCCACAAGCAACTTCCTAAGCCATACTACCTCTCGGGCAGCCATAGAAGTTGCAATGTATTCTACCTTGGTGGAGCTTTGAGCTACAGAAGACTACTTCCTGCTGATCCAAGATATCATAGTTGAACCTAGACTGAAGCAACACCCTGAAGTGCTTTTCCTGTCAGTCACACTTCTAGCCCAATTTGAATCTGTAAATCCATGTAGGTATTTATCAATTTTCTCATATTTGAGACCAAGGTTTAAGGTACCTTGTAGGTATCTCATAATGTGTTTTACTGCAACCAGGTGTATCTCCTTCGGTTCACACATAAACTGACTTAGAGCATTAACTACATAATAGATATTTGGTCTTGTATTTACTAGGTACATCAGGGAACCAATCATCTATCTATATTGAGTAGGATCGGTGGATAGTGACTCTATTGTTGCTTCTTTAAGTTTCTGTAAATTGGTTTCCATAGGAGAGGTCATGGGCCTACAATTTAGCATTCTGAATCTCTTCAAAATATCCAAGCTATACTTTCCTTGGTTTAGTATAATGTTGTCAGAATTTTGCCATACTTTCAATCCTATGAAGTAATGAAGGAGTCCCAAGTCCTTTATATCCAAATTATTTGGATAGATCTTTCTTGCATTGATCTATAAGGTGATTATTTCCTATGATTAATAAGTCATCAACATATAAAATCAATATTACCATATCACCTTTATTTCTTTTGTAGTAGAGATTAGGATCTGCATCATTTTTGGACAAGCCTAGTCTTGAGAGATAGGTGTCAATTCTTTCATACCAAGCCCTAGGAGCCTATTTAAGCCCATAGAGAGCTTTCTTGAGTCTACACACATGAGACTCTGCATCATGAATTTTAAATCCTTCAGGGTGCTCTAGGTAGACTTCTTCTAAGATCTCACCATTTAGAAAAGTTGTCTTAACATCCATTTGGTGTACCTTCCACCCCTTTGTTGTTGCAATGGCTAATACAGCTCTTACTGATGTATACCTGGCAATAGGTGCAAAAGTTTCTTCATAATCTATTCCTTCCCTTTGTGAGAACCCTCTAGCTACAAATCTGGCCTTGTGTTTTTCAATACTGCCATTTGCAGCATGTTTGATCTTAAAAAGACATTTAGATGAAACCACGGATTTCTTAGTTGGCCTAGGAACAATCTCCCAAACATCATTTTTCATAATGGACTGATACTCTTCAGACATGGAATCCTTCCATACTTGATGTTCAAGTGCATCTGATACATTGTTTGGTTCAGCTTTAGAAAGATCATTCATAAGGGCAACATAGCTAGTGAATTTATTAGGCCTTTTGCTTTCTCTGAAGGTTCCTAAAGGAGAAACAAACTTCTGAGATTCTTCTACAGTTTTGGTGGCCCATAGTGATCTTTTCTTAAGGTTTTATCTAGGTGGACTTTGATTTTCACTCATAGTTTCCTCAGGATTCTCCCTCTAAAGCTCAAGAGTAGGATCTCTGTCTAAGCTAGGGGTGGGGATATAGACTTCAGGGTCTAGAGAGCTTTGGGCTCTTTTGAGGGCTAAGTTTTCTTCAAAGATCACATCCCTACTTAGTTCAATATTCTTTTCACCAGGTATATATATCTTATAGGCTTTGGAGGTTTCACTATATCCTACAAAGATTCCCCTTTTTCTAGAAGGCTCTAATTTTAATCTTTTCTCCTTATGTACATGAATATAGACAGGGCATCCAAAAATCCTAAGGTGGCTTATATGTAGTTTTGATTTAGTAAAGACTTCCTCAGGGGTCTTATCTTCAAGATGAGAGTGGGGACATCTGTTTTGAATATATACATCAGTGCTAGTTGCTTCTGCCCAAAGATTGATATTTAGATTCTAATCAAGAATCATAGCTTTGGCAGCTTCAACGATTGTCCTATTTTTTCTTTCTGCTATCCCATTTTGTTGAGGGTTGTAAGGTATTGTTAACTCCTTCTTAATCCCTAAATTTTTACAAAACTCTTTAAATAATTCTGATGTGTATTCCCCCCCATTATCAGTTCTTAGGGTTTTAATTTTGTTTCCTGAGTAGTTCTCTGTTAGTGATTTGAATTCTTTAAACCTATTAAGGATCTCTTCTAATTCTTTACATTTCAAAAAGTAGATCCAGGTTTTCCTAGAGTAGTCATCAACAAATATTACATAATACAGAAATCCCCCCAATGAATTTACAGACATAGGTCCACATACATCAGAATGAACTAACTCTAAAATTTTACTTGTTTTCCTAGTAGTACTTTGAAAAGCACCCTTAGTATTTTTACCTAGGGCACATCCTGTGCATGCCCCTGAATGATATTGCTTTAGCTTAGGTAGACCTGTGAAAAGGTCCATTGATGATAAAGCTCTAAAATTTAGGTGGCCTAGTCTTCTATGCAAGATTTCATTTGCATCTGTAGTTTCATGAATTAGGGCTAAGTTGGGCTCTGTGCATAGCTCATACAAGTAGCCTTATCTTTGACCAATTGTTTTAGCTTTCTTTATGGATGAGTTCTTTGGGAAAGCCAATACTTTGTTGTCCATGAAGGTCACTTTGTATCCATTGTCCTCCAGTGCTGATATTGAGACTAGATTCCTCTTAATGCCCGGAACATATTGCACTCCTCTAAGTTGTAATGATACACCTAACTTTAGTTTAATGGTGTAGTTTCCAACTCCTTTGATAGGGTGTGTAGAGTCATCTCCGATGGTTACCTCCTCATCATTCTCCTCTTTCATGGAGTCTAGTACTTATTTGAATCATGTGATGTGTCTGGATGAGCCATTGTCGATCACCCAGGAGTTCACTTTGTTTGATGCTTGATTTGTGAGTGTTGAATAGAGTACATACATCTCGGAGTCCTCTTCCCTTTTGGATTTTCCTGTTTTGGCAAATGTGGCTTGTTTAGCTCTTTTTGGACATTTGGCAACATAGTGCCCAAATTTGTCACATCTGTAACACTGAATTTGAGAGAGGTCCTTCTTGAAGGAGTTCTTGTCGTGACAACCTTTTCTCTTCCTGAATTGCTTATGCTTGCCTTTCTTGTTTGAGTTTGTATTTAGAACTTGAAGATCTTCATCTATATTCTTTTGTTTGATCCCTTTCTTATTTTGCCTTGATTCCTCTTGGGACAGTCAGCCTTTAGCCTATCAAATTTTGGGAAGTTATCCCTTGCACTGATGCCTTGGACAAATGTTTCCCAGATGCTAGGCAACCCATCTAAAGCAATGAGGGTTAATTCTTTTCTTTGGATCTCATATCCAAGGGTTGCCAGTTCATCCCATAAGGTAGATATTTGCATGAAGTAGGCATTGACTGATTCTCCTTTTATCATGGCTATGTGATTTATCTCTCTTTTTAGAGCCAAGGTTCTACTAGCATTCGATATTTCAAAAGCATCTTCAAGTGCTTTGAACATGTTGAAGGTTGTTTCATGTTTCTTTATAATGGGCATAATGTTGTTCCTTACCCCATCAACTATGATTTTGATAGCCTTATCATTTCCTTCTTTCTAAATTGCTTTGTCAGGTTCATTCTCGGGTTCTTTAGTTTCAGTCTTTACAAATGATTCAATTTTGTTTTCTTTTAGAATCATTTGAATTCTGAATTTCCATGCGGAGAAGTCGTCACCTCCTGCGAGTCTGTCTTCAAATCTGATAACGCTAGCCATTGATAGGATTGTGATGTTGAATATATGCTTGATTTGAATTTTACATAAAATTGAACAGCCTCGGGTTCGATTTAACTATAGCTCTGATACCATGTTAAATGATGTTCAATTTACATTCAATATGAAAGTTATATTCTACTTAGTATTATCTTGTTTTATATATTATAGAATTAACATATGAATTTGACTATCTTCTTTTATGTAACAGGTGAGAGGAGCATTTATAAATTTTGATGTCCATTCTCACACATACCATTTTACATATATAGTGGGTTGGGTACGGTCAAGCGATGCCTTGACTGACCATGTCTTTTGGACATGGCCGATCAAGACATCACTTGACCATGCCCATTCGCTATAACAATAGTGCACGGTGTTTATTAACCAAGCAGTGTATGTTTATATTCGATAACCATCGATGTTATACCAATCGGTGTATGTTTATATTTAACACTTCGAAAGTTTGCCTTAACACCTGATATCAATTGGTATGTGTTTATTATATCTCCCCGATAACAATCGGTTCAAGCATAAATAATCATCAATACTAATTTATGTTCGGTCTACCCGATAATCATCAATTCGGATTTGCAATGGTTGTCCCGATTTGCTAATCGGTGAATGCAAATAGTATAATAGATTATCAAATCAGGATTCTATGATAATAAACAATTATATACAAATAAAGAATGCTTATCAATTGAGGGCATGATGTTATTCATTTTAATAATCGATATGATAAATGATTGAATGAGAGACTTCATTTATCTCTCATTCAATCATTTATCTTACCGAAGCTATTTATGCATTAACAATAAAAACAAATCAAATAAATTATCTAAAGCAAATACTAATATAAAAAATGGATTCCTTAATGATTTGTTAATGAATTCTAAAAAAAAACTAAAAAATGGTATCACATGAACAAGCTATGTGCATTTGAAATTTGCAAAGAAGGGCTGACTTTAAATGAGTGTAAATTATTTTTGGAGCAAAATCTAGAAAATTTGTTTATACCACAACATGGAGATCCAAGTCAACTTTCTGATTCCTTTTTAATTTTCAAAATTTGATATTGCATTCAAAAGTTGCTCCCATTTTAGTAAAATTGCTTCTTTAAGGGTTCACAAACAAGGACAGGAGCTAGTTCAAGCCCCTAGGGACCAAGATTTTGGCTCCATATGACTAGGAGATAGCTAGAGGGTGTTGGGAATTATTTAGTGAATTCCTTGGTCCTCCATATGACCAAGGACTAACATGTGATGGACGTCTTTTTGTTTATATATACCTTTGTAGTAGTTATGTATATTTCTTGTTAAAAAAAATTTTAATGTATATTTGTCATAAATACACTCAAAGATATACAAATTTTAAAACTGAAAATGTGTCAAAAATAATCCATATAGTATCTATGTTGTAAATATGTTATTTAGGTTATCATTGATGTCAAGTTGTTGGTTCGTGTTGGTTGGCAGATTTGCCACCTAACTCTATATTCTTTCACCCATGGAAATGGCAACGAAAAACTAACCGTTGAGATAGTAATGACGTTTTACACCCACTCTCTGCTTGTCTTATAAGGCACAACTACCTTCTAATAATATAAAAAGAATTCATTTCACATGTGCTTTTAACCGAAAAGCAAATAAGGTAGAGCTTTTAACCAAAATGCTTTAAAAGGCAAGAAATCATAACAAAACTATAACTGAATAGAATACAAATATTCTACCTGAAAATACTAAGATTCATAACATTCAAAACATCCATAGTAATGTGCATATACTAGTTTGCATAAATCATATAATAGATACCTAGAAGAGAGAATCCAAATGGTAGAACATTCAACATAAGAAGAACAACTAATTCATCAACCATAACTCAAAGTTTACGATCTATGAATTTGCATCGAAATTTATTTCCTTCATATCCATTCAAAAGTAGTCTAAGTATATGGAAAAATAGCAAAAATATCCCTTTCATAGGCATCCATTTACAATATAAAGATAGCCTTGTAAGTATCTTGAAAATTAACAATCTCTCCAAGATGATCGGTCTTAAATGTAACTAAAAAGGCCTAACATAAGTTAAACAAGATAGCAGCCCTCTAGAGCCAATAGTTTTTGAGCACCCCATTAGGGAAGAAATAAATAAAAATCAATACAACAAGATTCATAAAATAACAATGGCCCCTCCATATTCATCTCCTCAACGTGGTGCTTCTTCTACAACATTATTTGCATATCCCTCTTGTGTCATTCATCCTTGCATCTTTAATCAGTATGCCATGTTTTTAAAATTGATTGGTGTGATTGTTTTGGTGTTTGGGTTTCCTGTAATATTCACCCTTAATTTATACTCACTCAACTTCTGATTTACCACTACAACATTTGGACGTACATCATCAATCTAATTTTTAAAACCTAGGAGGTAGGTTGCTAGGTTCTTCAAAATTTCCATTGTCCTCTCACTGACTTTTTAAATAGTCAATTCTTCATTTATTCTTGCCCTAAATCTTTGGATCACCTTTGTATTCCTTCACATCTTATCTCCATCTTCCTCAAATATGTTTATCTCAAGAAATGACAAATGATTCTTTAAATCTTTGATGTCTAGTCAAAAATATGCTATGGTTGACCTTATTTGGGTATCCAACTCATCAATTATGGAGATTTTCTACTCCAACATATCTACCCATGAGGTTGATTCAATCTCACCTTGATTGTTGATTATCCCTTCATTGATCAAAAGGCTCGAGAGAAACTTTAAAACTTCTTGCAACTAATGAAGGGTCGTGGAGAAATTGTTTTTCTCTCTTGTCACATTCTATAGCTCATTGTTCCAAGGGCCTTCATTTTATTAGATATCATAGCATAGGCTCTCATAGATTAGATTCTATGCATACTATCCCATCCATTATAACTTTGTTGGTCCAATTATCTATGGCTAAAGTGACAAATTAATTTCTTTTAATTTGCTTTAACTTATTAGGGTCCAACCCTTCAATAGGAACATTTTCAATTTGACCTATAGATTGATTATTTCTTTTCAAAATGGATTGGATGAAAGAATTCCAGATACTCATCTGCTTTTGTATCACCAAATTCTTTTGTACTTCAAGCTTGAGCCTTTTTAATAGAGCTCCCACAAAGAATTTGGCATGATAAATGTCTCCTTCGACTGTAACCGGACCCATATCTACTCTACTCAAGTTGAAGTCCAATTATATGACTTCATGTTCATTTTTGTCACTGGTGAGGTCTACAATATCCAAAAGTATGTGGCCTAAAATAAGATTGACAAAAAATCTAGACATTCTTCTAGCCTTTTTAGGTGTTTCTTGCAATAATTTAGCCATCATGCCTATTTCTATATCTGGCATAGATGTATATCTCTCTTTCTTTTCCATCAATTTATTTAGCCATGGAGGCAAGGTGAGAGAAGAAAAACTAGAAACATTGGTTATTGTATTCATTGGTGGTTGAGGTGTATAATTAGTAGGGGTATAATCACCAAGTAAGGAGACATTAGAACTATCAAAAAAATTATTGGCAATATTATATAAGGGAAACATTTTCTTAGACATTACCCATAACAGTTGATAGGTTATTAGAGGAGGGGCTAACAAGAACAAAATATTTTTTGTTCACCTTTCCCTTAGAATAGGTTGGTGCATCCTCTTCTCACACCAATTTCAGCTTTACATAATCCCCTGGTTTCTCTCCATCTCCTCTAGATTGAGAATTAATCCTTTGGGGAATATGAGTTGAGATGGTTAGAGTTTTAGAGATGGCAAGATTCTAAGATGTACTATTAACTAGATTTGGAACCCCTTTTTGTGTGGAGCAACCAGTGCATTCCCTTACCTTCTTCTCAATCCACCTTTTAGTCATTTCTAAGATATGTAGGGTTCTATTCTCAATGTTTGTGTTATTCTTATTTGACCAAGATGACTGAAGAAGGCGCACCAGAGAAATATTTTGGTAAATATCATCAATCATCTCAGATTCATCATCAACCAAACCCTCAAAGACAAATAGAGATAACTCAAAGGCCCTGACTTGACCTAGGGTCAACCTTGTTAATCTTATAGGATCCAGTTAATACTGAGATGGGGGTGAATCGGTACTAACAACAAATTCAAATCAGAAACTTAACCTTATAAAACTTTCACCAAATCAAACAATATCCAACAACAAAACCATTTACCAGTACCGGTATTTGTTGATAATCATCTGCTAATATGATTTATCAAGTCTGCGCATTAAGTGTTCATAAACCATGCATTAACTAAAAATAAAACATAACAAAACATAAAAACATTCACCATATGAACACCATGATTTTCACATCGAAATCCAAATAGGGAAAAACCATCGTGGGAATTGGTACCCACAAAAATTGTGCACTCTTTCAGAATGTTCCCTGTTAGGAGCCTAGCCCGGTTAGGAGCTTACAAAGATGCCTTGTTAGGAGCAGGCCCTGTTATGAGTCACTCGGTTAAGGGATTTAGATGATGAGCCCTATTAGGAGCTTTGACTTGTTAGGATCTACCTTGCAAGAGGATTTAGAACTCAAATGTTGAGCCACCCTGTTAGAGGATTTACAATGTAATGCCTGTTAGGACCTACCCGGTTAAGGGATTTTGACTGTTGCAACTATTAGGGAGCAATAGTGAATGATCTGGGTATAGCACTTAACTGCTTGCTTGATTAGATCCAATTCTACTCCAAATCTGCTACTCTCTTGTAGATCTCTCACACTCTGGTTCGGCTTCACACTCTTCTCAAAAACCACCAACACAACTATTATCATTGTTTTGAAAATTGGGTATTCTTGTCCCATAATCGGCTAAAATCTGCAAAGATGTGTTTGGCATAACCTTGTTGCCTTTGCATTTTTTTGGGTCAAAGAGGGTTTAAGGTTTTTGAAAAAATTTAACCCTTCCTATGTTTTGGAAACCCTTGCGTTCTATTCTTGCATTACTTTTTCCACTTAAGTGGAAGGGTCGCTCTGTCATGAAAGTGTCCCCCCCTTTAGGTTTTCCCTAGGCGCTCTTTTAAATTTTTTCAATTTTTACGCCTTTACCTATGTCTTGTTCTAATCTTTGTTGGGCTTCATAACTATTGTGCAAATCAAGGTTGATCTTGCAGTGTGCATTGTTTCGTTGGGCGAAGTTGCCTACAGTTTAGCATTCGCGAAGTAGCGAAAAGGTGGAGGGCCCAGGCAAGGTGGTCATGAAAAGGTTAACAAGCGAGTGGATTCCAAAGATCTAACGATTATCATTGCTTTGCGAAGAAGATTTGCCTAAGGTTTAGAGTCTGTGAAGTAGCGAAAGGGTTGGTGGGTCCAAAAGATAGGCAAGTCATGATTTTAAAGACCGATCAACTTGGAGTTGATTGGACGGCCCGCGTGGATTCACAACCTCAAATCAAACGGAGTTTACCATTCGCAAAATAGTGAAATGGCATGGTAGTCACACAGTGGATGACATGGTAGGATAGGTGGGTTGCTTGGTTGAGGTAAATGATGGCTTGTCAGATGCACGCGGCTCCAAAGGATTATTGAGGGCCCACTTTGATTTAACCGGCAATGGTGTTGAAACCCGTGGTGAAATAGAGCACGTGGCGGTCTTAGAATGGAGCCCGATGGAGTTCTTGAGCGAATAGCCGATTGACACGTAAGATTCATTCACCGGTGATGAAACAAAGCAAGTGGTTTCCAAGCTGAGGGCCCACTTTAAAGGTTTGAGTGTGTTAAATGGTGTACATCTCGAAGTGGATCCAACGATGGGCGTTGTTTTGCAGCCCAAAGATGCAGGGTGGTTAGCTTTCGCTAAGTGGCGAAGACTGCTAGCAGTGATGGTGGTGCACGGTTAGTAGAAAAGACTGGTGGTCACCGTAAGTAGTAAAGATCATGCAAGTGGTAATTGATTAGACGGCCAGCGTTGTTTCGCGTGATCGAAGTGCATAAGGTTTAGTGTTTGTGAAGTAGCGAAAAGAAGGTGGGGCCCGTTACTAATATAGAAGGACCGGAAGAAGTAAAGGCAGTGCAAGTTTCCAAGGTTCTGATGAACATCATTGCTTCATTAAGGAAAGGTGCGGGGGTTTTAAACTTCGTGAAATGGCGAAACAACGAAACAGGGAAATACTCAGAAAACTTGTGATCCGTTGGAGCCCATTTTTGAATTCAATTTGCAAATTCAATTCTGAGTTGATGGTCGAAGCATGCATGATTAATGTCTCAATTCAATGCCAAGTTGCCGTATTAAGGTCCACATCAATTGAATATTGGCACCATTTCGACGAGTTTGTTGCAGAGGAGCTGGTGCAGAGCGAATTTCTTCAAGAGAGTAACAGGTTTTTTGTATCTTGCTTGCTAATTACAATTTGAAAATCTATACTTTACTATGTGCTTACCTTATCAGAGTTGTGTTTGAATCTTAATTGATATAATTTCATAAACAGGATGGCACCAAGAAGGGAGTTCACAGGGAAGGTAAATTATCAAGATAGAAATATATGTGATGACTTCCTAGAACAATTAACCATGTCCTCGAATGTTGCGGCCAAAATCAAAGAATTGGTTCCTAAAGCCCCCCGTCTAAGGATTGGAGATGGTTTGTATGACAAAGGTAGATGATTAAGGGATGCACAAATAGGGATTTCAGGGCTGGGTCTTTTTAAAGTGGGATTCGGTCAGAGACATGCCAGTGCCCCAATGAATAGCATATGGGAACTAGACGTGGGGAAGCTCGTAGTCCCTGGGGTTTTTATGGATGTAGACTTGCTAACCCAGATCGCACACAATTATGATCTTGTTGCTAGATGTGTGAGGAATGTCAATGGAGGAGCTCTGATAGAGATCAATGATGATGAATTCAGGAATGTTTTCAAGCTCAGTGAGGCATCAAATTTATTAGAGCCTATTGATTTTGAAACATTGGCCCAGGTTTATGATGTGCAGAAAGATCACCTTAGGAGTGGCCCTTTGAAGGAGTTTTTTGTTAAAATGGGAGGGTTAACTATAGTGGGCCCTAGCACCATGGAACCCTTCTCCCTGAATTTGTTCACTTTAAGGGCAAAAGGCATGTATTGGTCACTATGTTAGATCCTTATGGAAGATGCTGAAACGACCATGCCAACCCATTATATGCTAATGATGGCACAAATTTTGAACCCCTCTCTAGCAGCAACATTTGATTATGCACCTTACCTCACTGATGCAATTCATGTAGGGCTGGTAGGGATAAAAAATGGTAAGGTGGATAGACCTTTTGGATGGTATTCTCTTCTAATGCACATTTTTTTGTTCAAAGGAGTTGATTATTTTGCTAGGGAAATGGACTTGGTAAAAGAAAAGGAAGGTGAGGAGATGCATGTGCAACTGTGGAACACAATTTTGTCTTGGGACAAAGAGGATGATAGTTACTTGAAGTTTGATAGATGCTTTGCATCTAGGCTTAGGATTATTTTATGCCCATAGAACCCTAGGATCCCAAAGGCTCTTTTGGAGTTCCTCGGGCCTAAGGAGTTTGTTGAAGGTATTAAGATTGTTCATAATTGGGGTGATATGTATCTGTACCCTGTTTCTACAGTTTTCAGAGTTTATGGTTTCAGAGGCACTCCATATTTATTGCCTTATCAAGTCCCATTGAAGATAGGAATTACAGAGGTCTTCAGGAAAATTGCAGGTGTGCAAGAGGTAGAGCTGACAAATAGGGGTAAAGGGACTATTTTCCCAACTGTTACCATGGCCCATCAATTCGTGATCACCAAAGGTGGTTGGAAATTCTTTGATGACTTTTTTCAACCGTATAAGTTGTCCACTGCAATAACTAGGTTTGCTAACCCTGGGGATTTTTTCAATGGCATGTTCAAGAGAAGAGCAGTATGCAAAGGTAGGCCACACCAATTTCATTTCCCTAAGGACCTAATTAGAAATGAATTCAATTTGGATGAGCAATAATTGAGGAAAGAAAAGTGGGTGGCATACAAAAAGGGTCTAGATTTCATTCATCAATTTGATAGCAGTTATGACCCTCTGTCTAGCTTCAATCCCTTTGAGGAAAAGATCAAATTCTTAATTATTTACTTTGAAGATTTAATGCAAACTCTGAAAGAAAAGAGGGGGGCTATAATAAGAGATAACCCTGACAAGGCTAAGTTAGTTCTAGCTAAGCCTGCCTTTGCTAAAGCCATCCCTCCTGGTGATTATGTGATGCATAAAAATTCAAAATATAGTGTATTCATGCCAGTAACAGGTGACCTCTCCACTTCAAGAGGGAAGAGAACAATTGAAGATGTCATTGACATCCAAGAATCCCCTAAAAGGCAAAGGGTGGGGAAAGAAGTGCAAACAGGTGGACCTATGTACTCTCCATCTCAATCCCCTATCCATATAGGAGATGAACAGGCAGTAGCAGAACAATTGTTGCAGTTAGGAAGCCTCGGAGAGATTGCTTACACCTATGAAGAGACACAAGAGGGAATGCCAGAAGAGCCACCTAGTGCTGAAATGAACTTAACTGAAGAGGAGTTCAAAGGTAAAGAGTTAGACCTGGCTGTTAAGCAATCTAGTGAAGAGTTCCTAGCTGACAACAATTTTGTCACAACAGGGGCCTTCATACAATTTGTATGGAAACAAAACATTGAACAATTCAAGGCAAGATGTGAAAAGAGAATGAGTGAGCAGCCTCACAAAGATACAACCTTAGTGGAGGAAGAAGTTAAACAAGAAATGATGGTTGAATTCAAATCCATCACTCCTGAAGTTGGAAGAGAAATGGTGTCAAAGGCTAGTGTTTTAATCCTCCCTGAATGGGATATAGCAGATGCATTGGTACTTGAAGCAATCAGAAAAGAAACCAAGCCTATGGAGGGAGTGATATTCAACAAAGATAATGCTTCTCTGGTCATGTGATCCCTAAAGAAGGATGAAATTAGAAGAAGGAAGGATACCTCAGGATCTAGTTTACTAGGAGGTATGATAGTAAAAAGAGTCTAGGATATAGGGGTGGTAGAAGCTGCCAGCACAGTTTTAGAAACTGTGAAGTTTAGTGTGGCAGTGGCAGAGAAAGCAGCAAAGGAGAGAGCCAATCTGCAAGTGAAGTTGGAAACAATTCTAAAGGCTTATAATGAAGCCAAAAGGGAGGTAGCCAATAGGGATACTACTATTGCTAGACTTCAGAGTCAATTGGCAGGACAACACCAAGGAGGTGAGTCCTCTACCCTGATGATTGCATCTTCTCTAGCAAAACCTCCACCTACCAGTCCTATTATAGAATTTCCCTCTTCTCCTATGCCTTCTGGTTTTCAACTAGCTGAAACCATTCAACATGAGTTGGAAAAGTTTAAACAGGCTCAAGCCCTGTTTGCAAGTAAATATGAAGATAAGGTAAAGGCCACCATTTTGAGTTTTGTTGATATAGTAGACGCCCCCATTGTACACACTAATATGAAAATAATTTTGGACACCTTGTGTGAGCTAAATGAGGACAAGGCTATTTTAGAGCCTATTTTGACTAAGTGGATGCTAAGAGAAGTGGATTTAGAACTTATGTGTGCATCCTATGATGAACCAGGATCTGATGCTATTATTAAATCCACATGTAAGTTAGCAAAAGGTCTGACCAAGTTAGCAAAAGGAAGAACCAATGTGGAGAGGAAAGCTAACTTGTACAGGAAAGAATATACTGAGCATAAATTTGAATTGTTTCCTGGGGATTTTGTTAACCAAAATCAGTTGAAGGACAAACAGGTATGGCTTGATGAGGTGGGAGCTAATTTTTCTTTAAGGGTGAATGAAATCATCAACAAAGATGACACGTCTATGTTTGTTAAAACAATTGAAGAGATAGAAAAGATAAAGTCACACTACGGTTTTTTGGAATCAGAGGCGAGGAAAGTAAGAAACTCTTGGAAAAGGTTACTTAAGTTGAAGGAGAAAATTGTTGGCTACTCATGGCCTGCTGATGATGTGTTCCAAGAGTGGACCAAGAAATATGCGGTGCAAGAAGAAAGAATCCCAGAATGGTTAGAAGATGCTACAGAGGAGCAACAAACCGAAAAGGCCACTGAGACCGAAGAGGACTTGTAACTATTTTTTTGAAAGGAATTACGGTTGTAACTAATAATTCTTAGGAATGTCCGAAGCTTGTATGCATCCATAATGTTATAAATGGATACCAAGACTAATAGAAAAGGGATCACAAGAAATTTTGTAAAGAAACTCTGCAGAAATATATCTGGGTTTTTCTAGCTATCACAGAGAATACTTTGAATCATGTAAGATTATTTTTCAAAATGAATATAAAGATACAGATCAACATTTTTTCAGGCCTAAATTTGTGTTGTCTTCTGGTGTGCATTCATTAATTTGCTGGTTTCATTTGAATAGTTTAGGGTTATTTGATTGAACATGGATTGTAAGGCAGACATATGGATATGTTTCTAGCTTTTCTCTTCAAGGGAGAGGAGTTAAATATGCATGAAATATCTCTATCAGTAAATCAATTGTTTTCTCATCTAGAATTTGATGAACGGTTTTAGTTTTAAGAGGATAAAACTCATATATATGTTAGGCATGTATGGGGTTAGCTAAGGCCAAGGTGGTGAAATGTATGGGATTGTTCAGTTTTGGAATTCTAATTTGATTTGGGTGACTCTATAGCCCGAATAAGGCACTGGTATCCAATTGTGGGATTCTTTCTATCTTTCTTGAATATCAATACTAAAAATGAACACAAGTTTTTCCTTTAATGTTTCAGTTTCATTGAGGTGATGAAATCCATGGGTTTTTAACACTGGTTTACTGTGGATCTCAATCTTAAAGTGTGAAAATATTCATAGAAGGTATACCCACCTGAACTTTGGATAAGTTCCAAGTGTAGAATATTTTGAAACCTTGTTATATGTTATTTTTGAGTTCTGTTTCCCTGATCTCTTCATATGCAAATAGAGTTACTTAATTTCTTACAGGAAGGATAGAAGGGAAAAAAAATTTGAGAACAACAACAACAAACATCAACTAAACTGATATAAATAACCTTTACAACTAGGTCGGTTACTAAACCCGATATACATCAAGAATTTACAATATAGGTCATCTTAGATCATATCAAATAATCATATAGATCATTAACACTTTTTACAAGACAATATCAACCGTTGAGTGATCGTAACTCATCACAATAACTCGATCGGATACAAAGTCAAACCCTTAGAACACTCTTCTAAGCGCTTCGTTTGTGCCATGTCACCTCCAACATTTGAACTTGATGTAGATCACAACCAAACCAAAAATAATTGTCGGTTAAGAGAATTCTTTACCGGTCCTTAAGCCCTATCAAAAATACAACAAAAATCATAAACATGACTTCCAGTAACCAAAACATGATGCAGTTTTGGTCAAATACATGTTACAATGATACAAACTTGCATTCCAAACCGCAACACTTCAATCATCACCAATTGCCAGATCTAATCAAAACATTTCATCGTTTACCGATTAAGGTCCTAATTCCTTGTTTCATGTTTCTTTACCGGTAAGCACTTTTCAGTAGACCAAAAAGACTAAGATGAAATAATACAAAATAGTAAACATTAGTTGTCATCAATGACAACATAAATAACTAATTAAAGTCATCCAATCATGCAATCTCAATCTCTTCATCACAATGTCATCACAAATAGTCCTTTACCGGTTCAGTCATCATTCTTCATCTACATCAGTTGTGCCAATCATGCCGACATTCTCCCCCTTTGGCATTTCTGGAAACACCAACATATTCAACTTAAATCATATTGCTCAGTTCTGGAACTTCTCTTCTACACTTCACTCTTATGTTAGTTCTTCTCTTTTCTATTACACATCTTCTCCTTCTTAGGCTAATATATTTATTCTCCCCAATCATATTTATTGTACTCCCCATTTGAAAATAATTCCAAAGGTGCATATGCATCACCGATCATCAAATTTGTTGTTGTTGACTTCAACATCTATGCAAATCTCATCTAACCTACTCCCCTTGCACAGTAGCCATAATTTCATTAATCCATTGTGAAAAGTGTTCAATAAGCATATTGGATTGATGCATCTCATGCATCCTAGTTTTTCTTGTGTAGGGGTCTGACCACTAATTTACCTCTAAGGTACTCAAAGGTAGTCTTCGGCAATGGTTTTGTGAAAATTTCTGCTAGCTGCTCTTTGCTTGTCACATACTCCATTCTAACTTGTTTTTCCTATACTCTCTCCCTTAGAAAGTGATATTTCAATTCTATGTGTTTAGTTCTTGCATGTAATACAATATTTTTTGAAATATTAATTGCACTTGTATTGTCACAATAAATAGTTACCAATTTAGACATATCAAGTTTAAAACCTTCTAACACATGTCTCATCCAGATTCTCTATGTGCAATTCACTGATACTGCAACATACTCTACCTCTATTGTTGACTATGGTACACGTGTTTGGTTTTTACTTGTCCAAGAAACCAATCTACCTCCAAGAAAAAAATATCCACCGGTAGTGCTTTTCTGGTCATCAACATTGACTGCCCAATCTGCATCAATAAACACTTCCAAAGAAAAATCATTTTTATAAGGATACCATAAGCCATAATCTATTGTGCCTTTCAAGTACTAGAATATCCTTTTCACCACTACCAAGTGAGTCAATCGTGGACCTATATTCTTTTTCATCAAAAGAGGGTGAATCATCCTATTTAGACAATTTACAACTTGTCACTATCAAAGTACCAATTGGTTTACAATCCTCCATGCCAAATGTTCTCAACACTTCCTTTACATACTTACTCTAATAGATAAATATTTTACCATCCAATTGTTAGACCTGCAACGTAATGAAAAACTTAATCTCACCAATAAGAGACATCTCGGATTCTTTCTTCATCTCCTTAGCAAAATCCATACATAAATCATCATCACCTCCAAAAATTATAACATCTACAAATACTTCAGCTATCAACACTATGTCTCCATCAGTCTTAAGATATATGTTACTATCCTCTCTGGTACGTTGGAATCCTATCTTGATTAGGTGTGCATGCAATCTTTCATACCATGCTCTCGGTGCCTGCTTCAATCCATACAGTGCCTTATTTAACTTTCAAACCATATCTTTATCCTCAGACAAAGAAAATCCATCTGGTTGTTCTATGTACACCTCTTCCTCAAGGATGCCATTAAGAAAAGCATATTTAACATCCATCTAGTAGACCTTAAAGCCTTTAAATGTAGCATAAGCAAGTAACATTCTTACTCCTTGTAATCTTGCCATCGGTGCAAAGGTTTCTCTATAATCTTATGCTTCTTCTTGTGCATAGTCTTTGCATACCAACCTTGCTTTATTCCTCACAACCTTGCCTTCTTCATTCATCTTGTTTCTAAAGCCCCATTTAGTGCCAATCACATTATTATCTTCTGGTCTAGGAACAAGTATCCATGTCTTGATCTTCTCTATCTGATCTAACTCCTCATTCATAGCATTAATCCAATCATCATCCTTCAATGCCTCTCTTACTATTTTAAGCTCAATAGTTGAAATTAGACAGGAGTTTTCTCTGATTTTCCTCCTTTGTTGTACACTAGCATTTTAACTTCAATAATTTGGTCTTTTGAATGATTCATTCTAACATACCTTCATATTACTGGTTCTGGTGTTGTGCCTTCTACTTCATGTTGTTCATCTTATTCATCTCTTTCTTCATTTACCAGTTGAGCACCTATTTCTGCATCTTCCTTCTCATCCTTCTTTTGTACTTCTAGTTTAATAAACACAAGTTTTTCTTCATCCTTCTCAGCTTCAGATCTGTTGGTCTCATCATATTTCTTAGAGATTTCATCTACCTTCACATTTTCACTCTCAATGATCCTTTTTGTTCTCTTGTTATAACATTTGAAAGCCTTACTCTTTGTAGAGTAACTAGGAAAATACCTTCATCACACTTTGCATCAAACTTTCCAGTGAAATCATCACGTTTAATGAAACATTTACTCCCTAAAATTTTAAAGTAACTTACATTAGGAGTCTTTCCATTCCATAATTCATAAGGTTATTTGTTGTTACCTCTCTTGACAAGTACCTGGTTCAAAGTGTAAACAGTAGTGCTAACTGCTTCTCTCCAAAACATTTTCGGTACTTCACCTTGAATCAACATGGTTCTAGAAGCTTCAACATATGTTTTATTCATTCTCTCTGCTATCCCATTCTGTTGTGGAGTTCTAGGAGCTAACATCTACCTCTTGATTCCATGTCCATCACAAAACTTCACAAACTCATCAAAAGTAAATTCTCCTCCCCGGTCGGATCTCAAACATTTCAAATTCTTCTCGGTTTCTTTCTCAACTAAAGCTTTGAATGCTTTTAACTTATTGAATGCCTCAGATATTTCTCTTAGAAGTTACCCACATCATCTTGGAAATATCATCAATGAAAATTAGAAATATTTATAACCATAATAGCTCTTAGTCCTCATAGGACCACAAAGATTAGTATGAAACAAATCTAAAATATTTTCCGAGGAGAAAGACTTACTCTTGTAAGATACAAAACTCATCTTACCCATCTGACAATCCTTACATATAACATTATCTAGTTTAACAAGCTAGGGCAAACCTCTCACAATACTTGATTTACTAACCTTTATCAAATTGTCAAAATTCACATGACAAAACCTCTTGTTCCATAACCAGTTGTCTTCAATATTTGCCACCAATTATTCACATTTTTATTTAGATGAAAAAATTACCTCTTGTCTTCTTTTCGGTATAAATCAATTCTCCATTACTTCCAAGAATCCTATGTTGGCATTTGCATGAATATTGCATTAATGAAATGTTATGTTGTCATTGATGTCAATTATAACTGGTAATGATGTTGTTATAATATTGTTTTGCAATCGGTATGTGAGATTGTAAAGGAAACTGGTATTACTATAGAATAAGTGAGATCAACCAGTAAACCCTACCTGTTGATATGATAAACCTTAACAGATGGAGTTTTGTGAATCGGTTGTATTGGTTTATGATATGATGATGAGCGACAATGATTGTGACATGTATGCATGTTGTATGAGAAGAGTTTCAAATGGTTTTTGGTGCGTAGAGATAACAATTTTTATCTTGGGAATGAGCAAGTTCATTGCATGTAATGTAAACCACGTGATGAGTTACAGTGTTCGATGAAGTGGTGATCAAGGAGCAGTCAAGAATATCTTGAATGATGTGTAGTGATTGTTATGTAATCCAACGGTCATACTTGAACCGATTTGTTTGTAATCTCTATGAGAGAATTAGTTTGTGATGTGTTACCGACCTATTATTTTGTTTATAAGGTCGATGAGTTATTTTATTGAAGTGTTGGTAATTTGTAGTTGAGAGTGAGAGTGTGGTTTCTGAACCAAATGAGGTATCTCCAGTATGTGTAAATCCATATAGGAGCATGAAAAGGATCTGAACAAGCAATTGTAATGCTATTCAAACTAATCAACAAACCCCTATTGTTTTCTAACAATTACAGCAGTCAAATCCCCTAACCAGGTAAGCTCTAACAAGCTTAGTGTTATTCAAATCCTCTAGCCAGGTGGTCCATTAGCTTGGATTTCAAATCCTCTATCGAGGTTACTCCTAACAGGGCATTGCTTCTAATAGGTCATTATAGTCAATCCCTTAACCGGATGGTCCCTAACAGGATATGTTCTTAACAGAACTTATTGTAAAGCTTTAACAGGCTAGGCTCCTAACAGGGCAAATTTCAGAAGAGTTCAAAATACTTGTGGGTATTCATCCCCACCGTGGTTTTTCCCATTTAGGTTTCCATGTCAAAAATATTGTGTCAAGTGGTGAATTTTTTTGTGGTTATATTTACTATGGTTGAATTGCTTAATTGCTAAATCCACTTTGATATGTTATATTAACCGACAACAATCTGAAATATGTTTTACTTATGTCAGGAAAGTTTTTTGATGTTTTAGTTAAAAGGTTTTGACAGTTTTAGAGTTTTTTTACTGTTAGTCTGTTTTAAAAGTCAACCAGTTTAACTTGTCAGTCTAGAGTTTTCTATGAGAGGTTTTTTTAGAGATTGGTGAAAGTTTATACAGTTTTCTATCTATTGATTCATTCCCCCCCTCTCAGTAGTTGACTGAATCCTCATTCTTTCATCATACCATCAATTGGTATCAGAGATTTTCAGGTTCTCTAAGGTCTAAGCCTAACAACTTGAGGTAAAGATCTTGTAGAACATGATGAAGAAGGAAGGTCTGAAGTTTAATAGAGAGAACTACAGGATACAGAGTGATAGAATGAAAATTTATATCAAGAGTCTAGGAAGTCAATACTGGGAACATGTTGGTAATCAATATGTTGCACCTAGTGGGACTATGACTGATGATCAAAAGAAAGGGAAACAAGAAAACATTCAAGCACTCGAGGCTATTATCAGTTCTTTATCTTATGTAGAGTATTTAGATGTCCATGGTCTGGAGAGTGCAAATGAGGTATGGAATAAACGTGAAGAGATCTATAGTGGTGATGAGCGTGTGAAGATTTCCAAAGAAGAGAGTCTAAGAAGAAAATTTGATGACATGCGGATGGATGAAGGTGAGGATATCCAACAGTATGCTCAAAGGATAAAAGAGATGGTGAGATCAAGAGTGTTGGTGGTAAGGTGGAAGATACCACAATATTTAGTAAGGTGTTGAGAACCCTTCTACCGGTCTATGCTATCCGAGTTACACCCATTCAGGAGCTAAAGTCAATTGATAAAACTAAGGTAACTCTTGATTCCATCATTGGTAAGCTTACTACTTTTGAATTAAATGATTATGATGGTAGTGTTCAGAAATCTAAATCTACATTTAGAGCTTCAGTTTCTAACCCATCTAGGAGGTAAAGTAGAGATGTTAGACACAACTATCAATCTAGATCCAGCAGAGAAGTTGATGATGAAGATAGTTTGGTTGAGCGTGAAGCATTGTTGGTCAAGCAGTTGCCCAGAGGTAATGGTAAGTACAAAGGTAAATTATCTTTGAAATGTTTTGCATGCAACAAGATTGGACACATTGCAACTAATTGTCCTAATGGTGACAATGAGCATAAGAATGAGAAGTTCAAGAAGTACAAAGGAAAAGGCAAAAGAGATTGTCTAATAGTTGTTGATGGTGGTATCACTGATAAGGAATCTGAGGGTGATGCTAATGAAGACATTGTCTTTGTAACCATTCAAGAGGAGAGATCTGATCAGAAGGCATTAGTTTCTTGCATGGATAATTCTGATAATTGGATTATTAATAGTGGTTGTTCACACCATATGACTAGTGATCAGAGCAAATTTCTTACCTTGAAGGAATTTTATGGAGGAGTTGTGAGATTCGGCAATGACTCACCTTGCATGGTAAAAGGTAAGGGAACTATTTCTCTTAATGGAAAGAGCAGTACAGATGATGTCTACTGGGTTGAAGGACTAAAGTACAATCTTTTAAGTGTTGCTCAACTCAATGACAGAGGATATCCATTCGAGTTTAAGAATGGAATGTGCAAAATCTATGGGAGAAAAGGTGAACTGATTGCAACCGGAAAGTAGACTAAAGGTAACCTGTTTCACCTGAATCTTAAAGTCAACAACTATTTAATTGATAAAGTAGATGATAGTTGGCTTTGGCATAGGAGATTTTGTCATATAAATTTTGATAACATTGTTAAAGTGAGTAAGTCCAAGATAGTGAGAGGTTTGCCTCAGTTGGACAAACTGGTTAATGCTCTATGTAAGGAATGTCAGTTGGGAAAGATGGCATCCTCAACTGGTATGGTAGATCAGCTAATGTCAGTTATTTTAAGATATTTGGCAGTAAATGTTTTATTAAGAGAGATGACTATGTTAGCAAATTTGAGGTTAAAAGTGATGAAGGCATATTTCTTGGTTACTCCACCAAGAGTAGGGCCAACAAATGTTATAACAACTGGACACAGAGAACCATTGAGAGTGTTGATGTTTGAGTGGATGAGTATCTTGAACTCTCAAGGGAAACTAGTGTGGAGAAAAAGGATGAAGATCCTTGCACTCTGATTTTGGAGCCAGAACCGGTGAAGCCTAAAATTGGTGAAGAGAATGTTGTTGTATCAGTTCAACTAGAATAGGTAGATCCAGAAGAAGATGATGATAATGAAGAAGAAGAACCTGAAGATAATGATCATGTTATTCCAAGGTATGTCAGACTCAATCATAATTCTGACCAGATTATTGGAGATAAGGATGCTGGAGTATTAACTAGAAGGAGAATTAGAGAGAATTCCTGCATGATCTCCACTATTGAGCATACAACTGCTAAAGAAGCTTTTGGAGATGATCACTGGATAAAAGCTATGGAGGAGGAGCTTGATCAAATTGTGAAGAAGAACACATGGACTCTAGTACCCAGACCGGTGAATAAAAATGTGATTGGTACTAAGTGGGTATTCAAGAATAAACTAAATCAAGATGGAGTAGTAGTCCAAAATAAAGCTAGATTGGTTTACAAAGGTTATGCACAAGAAGAAGGAGAAGACTATGGTGAGACTTGTGCACCAGTTGCTAGACTGGAAGGTGTCAGGACTTTACTTGCATTTGCAGCATATAAGGGATTCAAAGTATATCAGATGGATGTGAAGTCAACATTTTTGAATGGAATACTGGGAGAAGAAGTATACATTGAGCAGCCAGATGGTTATTCTTTGACTGATGCAAAAGACATGGTATGCAAACTACACAAGGCACTATATGGGTTAAATCAAGCACCAAGAGCATGGTATGAAAGGCTACATTCATACCTGATGAAGATAGGTTTTCAAAGAACCAGTGAAGACAGCAACATATATCTCAAATCTGAAGGAGATAAGATAGTGGTTAGTGAAGTGTTTGTAGATGATATCATATTTGGAGGCAATGATGACATGAGTAATGACTTTGCAAATGAAATGAAAAGTGAGTTTGAAATGTCTCTAGTGGGAGAGATAAAAAAAAAATTCATAGGTTTGCAAATACAGCAAATGAAGAGTGGTATTATCATCACACGGTCTAAATATGTGAAAGAGGTGTTAAAGACATTTGGAATGAGTGACTGTAAACCAGTTGAGACACCAATGGTTATAGGTTGTAAATTGTCTAAGGAAGATGAAGCCACATTTGTTGATGAAAAGGAGTACAGGTCAATGATAGGGAAATTGCACTATGTTGTTCACAGCAGACCTAATATAGCTCATGTAGTTGGTCTAGTTTCCATATTTCAGAAGAATCCAAAGGAAACACATTTGATAGCAACCAAGAGGATATTCAGATATTTGAAAGGTACTATTGACTATGGATTATGGTATCCATATGCAGGTAACTTTGATTTGAAGGTGTATACAAATGCAAACTGGGAAGGTAATGTTGATGATAGAAAAAACATAACTGGTGGAGCATTATTTCTTGGAGGAAGACTTGTTTCATGGAGTAACAAGAAGTGGAGTTGTATATCTCAATCTACAGTTGAAGCTAAGTATGTTGCAGCTTATATGAATTGTACCCAGGCTATCTGGATGAAACACATTATGTAAGGATTCAAGATGAATTTTTCAGAACCGGTAAAGATCTTATGTGACAATACCAGTGCCATAAATATTTTAAAGAACCTTATTTTGCATGCACAAACCAAGCATATTGAATTGAAGTATAATTTCTTGAGAGAAAAAGTGTAGAGTAAAGATGTGCTATTGGAGCATGTTTCTACCAAGGAGCAACTTGCAAATATCTTCACAAAACCTCTGCCTAAGACCACTTTTGAGTATCTTAGAAGTCAGCTAGGGGTTGTACCCCTACATGAGGTCAATTGAGCATGATGTAGATTACATCAGTCCCAGAGCTACTTGCAGAATTTTATAGCAAAACTGGTGTAGAGTAGAGTTATTCCACAGGGGCAGCATCAAGTTGCAGGTTGATGATGCTTATACAGTGAATTTTAACATTGCATGTTTTACTTTCACTTTGGCATTGTTGTCAAAGGGGGAGAAGAACTATGTGATTATTGGGAAGAAGGATTGCATGATTGCTAGAGAGAAGTCTATAGCCAGTTACCAGCTAAAGACATGGAGACTTAGTTGAAGGAGAATATGTGGTAAAATGTAAACCAGGATTCCTATTCACAATCATTGTAATCAAGGGTATTGATACTTGTATTGCCATCAATACCAAAGGGGGAGATTGTTGGCATTTGCATGAAGATTGAGTTAAAAAAAAGTTATGTTGTCATTGATGTCAATTATAACCGGTAATGATGTTGTTATAATGTTGTTTTGCAACCGGTATGTGAGCTTGTGAAGGAAATCGGTATTAGTAGAGAATAAGTGAGATCAAACCGGTAAACCCTACATGTTGATATGATAAACCCTAACTAATGGAGTTTGGTGAATTGGTTGTATTGGTTTATCATATGATGATGAGTGGTAATGATTATGACACGTATGCATATTGTATGAGAAGAGTTTCAAATGGTTTTTGGCACGTAGAGATAACGGTTTTGATCTTGAGAATGAGAAAGTTCATTGCATGTAATGTAAACCGTGTGATGAGTTACAGTGTTCAATGAAGCGGTGATCAAGGAGCGGTCAAGAATATCTTGAATGATGTGCAGTGATTGTTATGTAATCCAACGGTCATACTTGAACCAATTTGTTTGTAATCTCTATGAGAGAATTAGGTTTGTGATGTGTTATCGACCTATTGTTTTGTTTATAAGGTCGATGAGTTGTTTTATTGAAGTGTTGGCAATTTGTAGTTGAGAGTGAGAGTATGGTTTCCAAACCAGATGATGTATCTATAGTATGTGTAAAGGTGGATGGGAGCATGAAAAATATCTGAACAAGCAATTGTAGTTCTATTCAAACATATCAACAAACCCCTGTTGTTTTTTAACAATTATAGCAGTCAAATCGCCTAACCGAGTAAGCTCTAACAAGCTTAGTGTTATTCAAATCCTCTAACTAGGTGGTCCATTAACTTGGATTCAAATCATCTATCGAGGTTACTCCTAACAGGGTATTGCTTCTAATAGGGCATTATAGTCAATCCCTTAACCAGGTGGTCCCTAATAGGATATGTTCTTAACATGACTTATTGTAAAGCTTTAACGAGCTAGTCTCCTAATAGGGTGAACTTCAAAAGAGTTCAAAATACTTGTGGGTATTCATCCTCACCGTGTTTTTTCTCATTTGGGTTTCCACATCAAAAATATTTTGTCAAGTGGTGAATGTTTTTGTGGTTATCTTTACGATGGTTGAATTGCTTAACTGCTAAATCTAGTTTGATATGTTATGTTAACCGACATCAATCTGAAATATGTTTTACTTATGTCATTAAATTATTTTGATGTTTTTGTTAAAAGGTTTTGAGAGTTTCAGATTTGTTTTACTATTAGTTTGTTTTAACAGTCAACCGGTTTAACTTGTTAGTTTAGAGTTTTCTATGAGAGGTTGTTTTAGAGATTGGTGTACATTTATATAGTTTTCTATCTACTTATTCACCCCCCCCCCCTCTCATTAGTTGACCGGATCCTCATTCTTTCATCATACTATCATCTTGCACACTCCACTTTTAAATTCTAGAAGAGACCCCTTATCATTTAATTGACCAACACTCAAAAGGTTATGTTTTAATACATCAACCCAAAACACATCATCTGTGTTTCTTTTTCCATTTAGTGAAATAGATCCTTTACCTTTAACCATGCAAGGTGAGTTGTTTCCAAAGCTTACTACACCTCCATCAAATTCTTCAAGGGATAAGAACTTGTTTCTATCACCGGTCATGTGGTGTGAGCAACCACTATCTATTATCCATTCATCAATGTTATCCATGTTTGATACCAAAGATTTTTTATCAATCAGATCTTCCTTCACAGCAACACGCACTATCTCCTCATTGTCATCTTCTGATTCTTCATCTGTCACACCTTCATCCACTGCAACATAGTAGTGTTTCTATCCTTTTCCTTTAAATTTCTCAAACTTTTCCTTTTTATCACCATTAGGATAATTTGCAGCAATGTGCCCAATCTTATTGTAGAAAAAACACTTCAAGGGTAATTTACCTTTATACTTACCAGTACCTCTCAGTAATATTTTATCCAATAGTGTCTCAAGTTCTATCAGATGATCTTCATTATCATCCTCACCTCTGCTACTGCCATGAGTAGACCTGCAGTCATGAATATGAAAAATATCCTTTCCTTTATTCACATATGTATCGGTTATAGAAGCTTTAAAAGAATATTCAGATGGTTTTGAAACACTATTATCAAAGTTGTTTAACTCAAATGCAGTCAAATTTCCAATAAGAATGAACAATGACTTTATCTTTAGAAATAGATCTTAGTTCTTGAATTGCAGAAACTCTAATAGCATATTGTGGTAGGAGAGTTCTAAGAATTTTACTAATTACAACATCATCATCAATCTTACCTCTAGCACTCTTAATACCACTTACAACTTCTTTCATCCTTTGACCATATTGTGCAATGTTCTCACCATCAACAATTTTCATGCCATCAAATTTGCCTCTTAAACTTTCTTCTTTTGCTCTTTGTACATGTTCATCTCCTCCATAAATCAAGTCTAATTTCTCCCATACCTCAAATGCAATTTCTAATCCATGAACATCTATATACTCAGAATCAGATAAAGTACTTACAATTGCTTCCAAGGCTTCAATGTTTTATTGTTGTTCTTTAAGCTCATTCGATGTCAAGGGGTTGGTAGTAGGAGTGACATACTTGTTTACCACATGAGTCCAATACTAAGCACCCAATCCTTTAATGTATATCTTCATTCGATATTTTCCATATCTGGTAGTTGTCCTTGGTAAACTTGGGACCCTCCTTCATCATCTTTCTTTAGGATCTTTCCCTCAAGTTGTTAAGATTTCTTGCACACATAGGACCAACGCTCTGATACCGATTGGTAATCTTAGAGGATCCATTTAATACTGAGAGGGGGGTGAATCAGTATTAACAACAAATTCAAATAAAAAACTCAACCTTATAAAACTTTCACCAAATCAAACAATATCCAAAAACAAAACCATTTACCAATATCGGTATCTACTAATAATCATCTATTAATCTGATTTATCAAGTCTGCACATTAAGTGTTCATAAACCGTGCATTAACTAAAAATAAAACATAATAGCACATAAAAACATTCACCATATGAACATCATAATTTTCACATGGAAATCCAAATAGGGAAAAACCACGATGAGAATCAGTACCCATAAAAATTGTGCACTCTTTCGGAATGTGCCCTGTTAGGAGCCTAGCTGGGTTAGGAGCCTGCAAAGATGCCCTGTTAGGAGCATACCCTGTTAGGAGTCACATGGTTAAGGGATTTAGATGATGAGCCCTGTTGGGAGCTTTGACCTATTAGGATCAACCTTTCAAGAGGATTTAGAACTCGGATGTTGAGCCACCCCGTTAGAGGATTTACAATGTAAGGCTTGTTAGGACCTACCCGGCTAAGGGATTTTGACTGCTACAACTATTAGGGAACAATAGTGAATGATCTAGGTATGGCACTTAACTTCTTGATTGATCAAATCCAATTCTACTCCAAATCTCCTACACTCTGGTTTGGCTTCACACTCTTCTCAAAAACCACCGACACAACAAACATTAACTAAACCAACATAAATAACCTTTACAACTAGGTCAGTTACTAAACCCTAGATACATCAAGAATTTACAATGCAGATCATCTTAGATCATATCAAATCATCATACAGATCATTACAACTTTTTACAAGACAATATCAACCGTTGAGTGATCGTAACTCAATGCAGTAACTCGATCTGATACAAAGTCAAACCCTTAGAACACTCTTCTAAGTACTTCACTATTTCCCAATAAATTCCATCCTCAAACGTGCCAAAACACCAATTCATCCATCTACGTGGGTTGTGCCATGTCACCTCCAACATTTAAACTTGATGTAGATCACCGCCAAACCAAAAATCATTACCGATTAAGAGAATTCTTTACCGGTCTTTAAACCCTTCTTAAACCTTAGCAAAAATATAATAGAAATCATAAACATGACTTTCGGTAACCAAAACATGATGCGGTTCCGGTCAGATACATATTACAATGATACAAACTCACATTCCAAACCACAACACTTTAATCATCACCAATCACTAGATCTAATCAAAACATTTCCCTGTTTACCGGTTAAGGTCCTAATTCCCAGTTTCCTGTTTCTTTACTAGTAAGCACTTTTCAGTAGACCAAAAAGACTAAGATGGTAGAATACAACATAGTAAACATCAGTTACCATCAATGACAACACAAATAACTGATCAAAGTCATCCAATCATGGAATCTCAATCTCTTCATCGCAATGTCATCACGAACAGTCCTTTACTGGTTCAGTCATCATTCTTCATCTACATCAGTTATGCCAATCATGCCAACAAACCTCATATAGTCTTGCTTCTATACTCTCTAATATTTGAGCAATCTTCCCAGTAATCCTCTAATTGTGGTTGATGTAGATATGTTATTTCTCCATGAAAATGGGCCCGAATGTAGCTTTTGTTGTCATAATAAGGTCTATGTGATAGGAACTGAAAATTAAACTTGGCTAAAATTTTGCCTACCATCTTGGAAGTTTTATTTCTCTTGCAAGAAAAATTAAACAAGGAAATGGGAAAAGAATACCCTTTATTTTTCAAGTTTTTTATATATTTTACATTCACTTTTTGCCATTTGGCGACAAACTTCCAATAGCACAAAATAATTAGAGACATACTTGGGTAGTTTGTATGGGGTATCTTCATAACCTCCAATCCTTATATATGAGAAACCATCAAATTGAATAAAATAGCTGCCAAATTGGGTTACTAGAGTTACAACTTCTGAGGATAATTTTTATATCCCACGTGTTCCCTAAATATTGTGATGATGTCTAAATACACTGATAGTTGTTCTGATTAATAAGAAAAATAGGTTTTCAAGACTCGAAACCTTTAACATAGGAGATTAAAAAAGATAAACATAGAGTATCCAGACCATATAAAAATGGCTTACAAAACAACTGGCAATAAAGCCAGTAAACAGAAAGGACAGCAACAAATAGAAACAACAAAACAACAGAAACCAGGAAAACACTGCATAGTTATAGAGTCTTCAGGAGGTCCTCCGTCTTAATCGCCAGATGGTCATAGTTGGCCACAACAACTTTGAGTTCATCCAGGTCCTTATTTGGCTTCTTCTCCTTCTTTTTGCCTCTGGTTCTTGTTCTGGGTCCCTGAGCATCTCTTGTGCCTTCAGTGTCAGGGTCAATTTCTAGGGTGTCCTTCTCCTAATCCAATTTGCTGATGAGGGTTTTGGTATTGCCAGCAGAGACCTTCAAAATGTTTAAGCTTTTCTCTATGATACTTTTGAGACATTCCTCAATTTTGTTGACTTTACTAACAGTTTCCAACATTGTTTGATCCATAGCATTAGCATTTTCTTTCCTCTCAATTAGGTCTTTCTCGATTTGCTCAAATCTAGGGTTGAAGGAGTCTCTTATATTTTCAACTTTAGCAACATTTTTGGTCAAATACTCCATATAATCCGCCATAGTCTTGCCTTCGCTAGTGTTGATAGTTTCCAGAATCTAGATTCTGTGGCTGAGCTTCTTGTTGTCCTCCATAGCTTTCTTGTAACTAGTGATTAACCATTCCATGGTGTCCATAAAACCTTTCATACCTTCAGGAGGAGGGTTTGAGGAGGGATCTATCTTACCGGAGTTGTCATGTTCCTTATTTGGGGTGTCACCAACAATGGCTTTATCTTCAGCCCTATGTACTTCCCCAGTGGTCACCTCCTCCAAGTTTTGGTCAGCTTCTGAAATATTTTTTTGCTTTTGTTCCTCCAACTCCTTCACATTCTCTTCCTTTCTCTTTTGTTTGTTTCTGGTCTGAATATGGTCTTTATTTTTCTTTTTCAGTGAACCCTGGGTTTCTCCTTCTCAGAATCTTCAGAGACCTCCGAGGAGGAGGAGCTAATCTAGAGAATTTTGCCTTTAGATTTCTTACCCTTCGAGGAGGAAGGCCTGGTTTTCAAATGTTTCCTCTTCTTACCTACTTCAGCTTTCGAGCCATCCATACTCTCCTCAGACTCGCTCGTTGAATCACTGCCAAAACCCTCATCCAAAGAAAAAACAGAGTCCAACCCTTTTTCCTCAGACTCAGAAATAGAGGGCTGAGGGCGGGCTATTTGGTTAGCCTTGAGGTGGTCATAAATTAGAACCATTAATCCTTGATGCATGGCAGTGTCACCCTTAGGGTTCTCTTTATGGGCCTTAATGGTGGCATTCATAGAACATAATAGAAAATATGGAATGTTAACTTTCTCGTCATGCCTAAAATGATTCAGCAAAACAAAATGCAATACACTGATACTTGTTGCTTTATATTGTTGAATAGTGATTCACAATGCACATGTTAATGATTTGATTTTAATCATCATGACATATGAGTAATTTTTTATCAATATATGCAAATTCTAGTGTTATGATAAGATTTTAGACTAACTACATGATTTTTGACCTAGCGGATGCAACAAAGTTGTCATCCTCCAAGAAGGGAGGGAAAGTATCATCAGGAATAGGAGGTAATTCAAGAATAATCCAATGTTGTCTAGAACCCTTACCTATAAGTTTAATACTTGTTGAGATGAGTAGGGTTTGGCACCTTTAGTCCAGTGTCTATCCAGGTAAACCCTAATGGTTAGTCTAGTGGTTAGGATTGTTTCATCCTTGTCAACAATTATGTTATTCTTTTACAAACATTTATAATTTAAAACAATCTAACAAATGATTTTGGTTTAAATATTAATGATTCTATTGATAAGATGAATACAGACATGATTACAGGTGAGTAGTAGGAATGTAGTTATGTGTATGTATGTGTGTGTGTATATATATATATATATATAAGAACCTCATAAAAAAGGCATCACAACTTTTTGAATCCTCCTCTTTATTTCTAGGAGAGCTTGTATATATACTTTAATATGCAATATTTTCATTTTATGTTGAAGATATTCCCTTATATGAAATGGAGGAGTTGTTTTGAGCAATTAATAGTTAAAATTAGTTGTCGTAATAATGCAAGACACTTGAGGAGATCCCATATATCCTTGTTGTTTTAACTTCAATTGTTGTCGCTCTGCCACACAAACATTCCTTGGTCATATATTGTGATAGTCCTGAAAATGACTATGCAAAATTTGGTGTCTCTAACAATGATTTTAGCTATTTTGACTCTCTGTTGATCTTTGTTTTCTCCCTTAGGGTTTAGGGTTTCCAGGTTTATATGTTCCTGAATGAAATTTTATTGTAAACCACAGGCCTGTTATATTTTTGCATTACCTTTTTCTTTTTAAAGCTTGAGGGTCTTTACCATCGTCAAAAGGGGACCGCTTTCTTTCCCTAGATGTTATTTCTTACTGACATTTTAAGAAAACTATCTTTTGCATTATGGTTGGGCCCCCCCTTTTTATGAAACTGTAGGTTCTCAATTCCCTAAGTCTGAAATTCATATTTTGGGTTTTATTTCCTCGATTAAATGCCAAGAAACTAATGGTCCCATGAATTTGCACACGTTTCAAAAGGACGGAGATGTTTTGACTTAAGCAGAAAAGATGCGTGGGAGATAACGGTGAATATTGAGTGGACTGTGTAAGCGGTGCATAATGAGCGAGCACATCGGATGGCTCTCGCAAAACCACGAAGAAATATGGGGGGAGATTAAGGACCGCGGCATCATGGGATGATGCCACATGTCCCAAGCTGGCTGAGCAAGTCAAACAACAAGGTAGCTGACCAAGCGGACTTTCCAGGATGATTTGGTGATGCTTCGTCAAGTTTTAAAGGGCCCACTTGCTACGCAGGAGGGTCAATATCAACATTGATTGATGGTGATCACGCGATATGCCATGCTGGATAGATCTATGGTGGATATAAAACATCTTTCAAAAGAGGTGAAGTGAGGTTGTTTTTTCCTCATTCACGTGGGAAAATAGAGACAAAGGAAGTAGGTATGCCAACATGGAAAACAGAGATAAATCGAGACAAGTAGATGTCGACCGATTTTCAAAATGTTGTTTTAAAGGGTGTTTTGTTAATTTGATTCCTATTTGAAGGACAAAGCTAGCAACAATTGAGGTGACAACTTCTACATGTTTTCATTTGCCACCACAGAGAGAAAATCAAGTTTTTCATAGGGATGAAAGGGATAAGGATGATTTTTTTGAGCTAGAAGCAAGATGATCAAGGACCTGTCAACAAAATCATAGAATGTGTACTATCAAGGATTCTCACAGTTAGACAGAACATCAAGAAACTATTATTGAGAAGCTTTCAAAAGATAAAGACTCGGTATCTGAGAAGAAGATTTTGGAGCAGAGAATCTGTAGTCAAGAAATCAAGATTTTCAAGAAATCAGAAACAAGATTGTTCATGTAAGGTGAACATGGTCAGAAAAGAAGTGAATTGGCGGTTTAAGTCTGATGATTTCTTGATTTGATGGATATAGTTTCTTGAGTCCATTTGCTGGCAGGATGAGTAGAAAAGCATTGGAATGATGATTTTTCCCATGCATGAACACTGCCAAGAGAGGTATTTTCATTATAAATACAACTTGGTGGTGTCTCCAGTTGGTAGAAAGAACATATAGTTCATTATTTTCTCTAAAGATTTTAAAATGATGTAGACAATCTTTGATCCATATCGTGCCAAGAGTTACACTGATCTTTGTGATACCAGATAGATTCCTTCTGGGAATGAGTATGTTTATATTCGATGGAGGTTTGGAATATGTTTCTTTCCAGAATCATCCCTGCATGGCACATCCTCTGCCTCCTCTCTATCACTCATTGGCAGAGATTTAAAGAAGAAGCTTCATGAAGGAATGGGAGTAGAATATGGTTGGGAAGGAGTTGGCATCCAGTCATTTCCGCAATGACATGCAAGTTGCAACCCCTTCTCCTCCTTCTATGTTCCCTCACAAACTTCTCTTTCCACTTTCTCTAATCTTGGGCATAAAGGCTTGAACTCATCTTTTAGTGGAGGGGCGATTTTACTTCTTTTCGGGATCTAAACCCTCTAAGAGAAAGGGGAAGTACTCTGTGAAGCATCAAGAAGCATCTCACAGTCCATCAGGGGTGATAATTGCATGGCTCAAAGATTTTTGTTTCTACCAAAATGCAGTTGGGAATTTTGGTTCTACTTCATCATAACCACTAGCAAGGATAGTTTTGGGAAACTGTGAGGAATATTTTGTAACAAAGTAACAAGCGATCCTATAAGGTTCTAACAGGTGTCTCCTCTAGCCTGAAGCTTGTTGCTCCCTTGTTTCTATTAAAGGGAAATCAGAGCCATGAGATAGAGGTCAAGAAATTTGGTCCAGAAAACTTGGATTCAAATCCTTGGTCATGTATAATAGGTTTAGGTGAAATGAGTAGGTTGTAATAGGAATTTATAGAGAAAATAAAATGGGTTTTGTGTCTTAGTTTTTTGCAGGTTCTTGAAGGAGTTATATGTGATGAAATTTGTAACAGAAAATATCTTATGAAATGAATGAAAATATTGTCCGAATTCATTTTCTCCAATATATGAATCTGTTATGTTTCTGAATGAGTAAGATCAAGGGTTTTTCTCATTTGTTTCATTGTTGTGATGCATGTTTCTTCTATCTTATGTTCTGACCTAAACTAACAAGGCTTATACAAAGATTCTAATAAGTGTTATGGGTTGGGATAGACAAATGAGATAAATTGTAAGGCAGTGTTGTCTCGAGATCTTTGGCTATTAGATTAAGATTTTTGTTGCATATTTATCTTTTCATTCTACAATTTCAATTGCCCAATGGATAAGACATTGATTGTTGCTTCCAGTCATTTTTCTATGACATTTCTTAACTCATAACTCATCGACAACTTGCTATAGCTATGATAATATTAGAATATCTTTTCATTTTTTGTGCATGATGTTGTTTGTCGAAAAGTTGTCTCACACTCCAAAGTGGGTCGAGGATCAATGAGAGCTAGCCACTCTGTAGCATTCTCCCTCTTTGTTTGAGCTCCCTTTTAGGAGTGAGACCATCTGCTTTGTTTTATTGCCGCCTGCAAGTGTGGTGCAGAGATTGCAGAAGCATTAAAGGAACACCCTCCCAGGTTTCGCAGAGCCCGAAGTGTAGAAGGATAATCAAAAAATCCTTGTTACATCATTGGTCCAAGTCCCTAAGTATCCTAAACAGTCTGGAGGCTAGCCCCTCCATGCATGATTCGAGGGCCTGACTTGGTTTCTATCCCCAGGGGCAGTGCAAAAACCCTGCCAAGTACATTTTGGGGAACCAACATATTGTTTAGCTTTTTGTTGGTTGGTCGGTTTTCTCTCCAATTGTACCACATATACATGACTAGTATTTTCATTTGTTTTCTTAATGTGCTTCCATAGTCACATGAAATGAAATAAAAAACAATATTTAACATGAAAGATAGAAGTATAAACTTCAACAAGCAAGCAATTCATTCATATTAGTTTATTGTTTAAAATTATAAAATAATTAAAGAGTTGTTCGGATAAAAATAATCAATTTCATTAACTGGTAAATTTAATTTCTTATTATATATTATATGTTGTATAATATTAAATATTAAATTAATTTTTATTTAATATATCTTTTTTTTATCAGTGAAATGGTTGTTGTATTAGTTCTCAAAAAATATATGGTTTTCGAAGAAGTGACTTATCTCTACTGAAAATTCCAAAATTTCTACCATCCCTTATAACCCCATATACAAAAATCTTTTTAGTGCGCCTCCTTGATTCATCTTGTCTTTATGTACATCAAAGGATTATATTGATATAGCTTAATCTACTTTATGATGATTTTTTGGTATCATGTTATATACTAACCCTATTTCATGATTGAATTGGATATGAAGATGGATCTAGATTTGATGATCTATATGTGTTCATTATTCATGATGGATCATATTGCTTACAAGATTTTGATGACATTATGATTACGCTAACCCTACTCTATGATTGTAATGTTTGAATTCATACTACGATTTTTGTGATTTGTCTTCTAGTGTCTTCATGATTAGAGACGATGTCATACCACTCATTGCAAGCAAAATATGACGTTGTGATTCTCTATCACTTGCCTGATCAATTATTATGCATATATGTTGTATCGTGTTTAGTGGTGGTTGCAGGTTTGTAGGTATCAAACATCGACTTCACCTGGTCTTACAGGTCTGAGCATGTCCTATCCCAATGGCAAGTTGTCAAAGATGGCATGAGTTTCCCCACTTACACTCTAGGCTTAGTTTTTCACCTTGTCAGTTGTGTTGTGGTGTAAGTTGGTGGTTAGGGTCTTGTGTAGGTGATTGACCCTTTTGTCGAGTTGCTTGAGGTGATGTAGTTGTGTCGTTATTATTTAATTAATAATCGAATTAATATAATTTATTAATGTTTGGATTAGTTTATCATATAGCATGGCTATTTATTTATTTGGTTTATTTATTGTTTAATTGACTGGTGATTTTTTTTTATTGTTAAGATTTTATATTTATTTTATTGAATTTGATTTATTTGATTTATTGATTTAATGCTTTATTAATCATTTATTGGTTTATTAATTATTAATTGTTTAATGGTTATTTATTTATTATTTATTGTTTAAAGAATTAATTATTGATTAATGCTTTATTGTTGATTTGATTTTATATTTAATATTGAGTTTCTATTTATATAATCTTTTGCCTATTTAATTATTATTGGGATTGATTTATTATTTGTTACTAGTGTTTATAAATAAAATAATTTTATTTGCATAATTGGGTATATTATATAGTTGCCTGGCCCTTATTTCTAATGGTTGATTTTGAGTGGGCTAAGTAAATAATATTGTTAAATAATACTTACCTTGTTTTCACACGTGGTAGGTATTATATATGGTTTTATAAAAAAAATTGATTGGCCAGTGGATTTCTATAATTTTGAGTTTAATTTTCTATTTAATGGTTTTTCCTATGCGTTGTCGAGGTTGGCATCTCTGCAAGTTTTGGAATTAAAGCTTTGGATTTTTTATTGAATTTGGATTGGATTGTTGGATTTGATTTGAAGATTTGGGATTGGAGTTTCTAGATTTTAGATTGTTCTTCATCATTCAGTTTTGCCTTGGTTGCGATTTCCAAGTTGGAGCTTCATTTTCACTTTGCAATTTGTTTTCAAAAAGATTGTTTGCACTAAGAATGTTGAAAGATTGTTTTTGGGGAAAGGATTTGGTGTTTGAATATTTCAATATGGTTTTGGGGGAGGAATTTATGCATGATTGATATGTGTACGAAATATGAAAATTATGGGAATAATGTGTGTTGTTGGGAATGCATATTCTACATTTTCCCTTATTGGCTTCTTGTTTCCTCTCCCTTGTGATTTGGATTGAGTTTAATAATCTTCTTGGATTTTTTTATGTTTCTCTCTAATGAGTTTCTACATCTCCTCAAGTGTATGTATGTATTTGTAAGAATGTGGTATGTGGCTTGTCGGGAGTTGCTTTCAGGAAGTCTTGAGGGTTGTATTTCCTTCATTTTTTTATTTTATAGTAAACTTGAGTAATTTTTGGGCATTAGAATTATTTTTCAATGTTTCTTTGTACCTATCTTTGTCTTATTGTATCTCTATGAGTTGTGTGAATTTGGTGAAGCTTTGTGCACTTCTAAGTGTGTTTGTGGCTGGAGACTTATGTAGATCTCTCTTTGTGTGTTCATAATTTATTGTTCATGTGTTTTCTTAATGTTATTTCAACCTTTCGTGTCTTCTGTAAATGTCTTTTGGTCAAATTGAGAGTCCTTTTTCAATTCTAGCAAGTTTCGTTATCAAATTTGTTCATTTTTAATGACTTTTACATTGTGGATTGAAAACACTAATGTTTGGCCCCAAAATGTTAAAATATGGCTTGGGAGAGATAAAATGTCTCCCAAGAATGCTAGTCTAGGTTTTTGGTGTGCTATTCTACCCGAAGTTGCCATTTTTGATGGGTTTGTCTAGTTTAGTCTCCTTTTCGGTTTTCATGCATTTACCATAGGCATTTTGTGATTGCATTGAGTTGCTCAAATGTTTTTATGATTTAATATTGATCTATTAATTATTTTTTATGCTCTGATGAGAGTATGTGTGCCTCACTGTTGAGGATATTGTTCTTATGTTGATTTTCTCCAGCAGGAGGAAGAATGCCTCACTGTTGAGGAATGTTTATGTGAGCTCTAGTGGGATGTTGTTGGGTCACTATAGATGATTGTAAATTTCTTTGGAATATATTTTTAACTCATGTATATTCTTTGGATCATTGATATGTTGCTTAGTTAAAGACTCGTGCTTACATTTTGGATGTATGCTTCATATTGTGCTTCAGTTTGTGTCAGTGATGTTGTGACTGTACCTACGCCATTTATGAGCCTTCATGATATTACTGTAATGTTGTTTGATGTAAATTTTACCCTAATTTTATGGTCCATGGTTGGGAGAGTGGGCTCTTGCATGTGTAGGACCTGGGTCATGAGCAATAGACCGCTAGGAAAGGGTCTAGACGTATCATGGAACCACATGAAGAGTGTATGTGTTAATTGAAAGTGATAACCATAATAAAATGATTAGTGGGTTGGATAATTAGGAATTCACTTATTCAAGATAATTGATTTGAGTTGTGTACCCAAATGGTGAGTCCCAGGGAGATGATTTTAGGACAGTCCCAGGGAGAGGATTTTGGGATGACGGATTCCAGAGAGATGGTTTTGGAATCTATGATTGGGAAGACCGTTGGTGCGGTAGACCGACCTCCCTTGTTTAGCTCTAAGGTTGAGGTGGATTCCACATGAGACTAGCATGTCATGACACTCATCCCTACATGTGTCCATTATCCTTATGCCTTTGTTGTTGATTATGCCTCTGGGAATTTATTGATTTATGATTAGCCTTGCAATGTGATGTGTTTCATTGTTATGGTTGTTGTCTTTGTGGGTGTCATGTTGAATCCCTTGGTTGTTAGATGTTAGCCTAAGTCTTGAGTGTGAGTTGGAACCCCATGTCATCTCCTAGAATGGGGTTGGTTCCTATTTGGTTCCACATGGTCAGGTGGTATGATGTCTTCTTCCATTGGGATGTTCTTCATTGAATGCTTGCGTGTGTAAATATGGATTTATATTATCTCATTGTGTGCATGGACCTTTGGATCATAATTCATGTAATTAAAATTGATATCATGTGTTTTTGTATCTTGAGAAAGATATAATGGTAAAGAAGGATATGTAATTAGTACCTTGTGAACCTATGTACTAGGACTTGTAGTAGGTTGATTTCAGAATGAGATGTATTGCATAAGATCATTATAAATGGATATTCAATGTGTATGTAATTTCATATTAGTAAGGAATTAAATGATTAAGTGGTACGTGTGTATATCTTGTGGATGGTAGTGGATATGTTAATGACCATTTATGCCTTGATTTGAAAGATATTAATCCTTAATGTTAGTTATCCTTGGAGTATGAAAAAGAATGAGTAGTTGTAGCTTTGTATGAACTCTATGATTCTTCTTTATGTGGAGCCAATTTCTATGTATAGATATGGTATATTGAACCATGATGACATTGAAAATATAAAAGAGATTATGCACTTGTACCATGTTCTTATCTGATAGGACGTGATGATGAGGTAGTCGAGGTTATGATATTGTAATGGAATAGGATGTTGTATTCATTGTATGATACATTTTGTAATAATATTCATTAGGTATAAAAGAGATAGAGACCTATATGGTATAATATTTGATATGGTTAGCTCTATGTGTCCTTATTATAGATATGGCGCTTTTAGATAATCTTGTTATAAGTGATCTCATTGCAAAGTAAATAGGATTGTTGTATAGACTTGTCAATGATTGTGTTTAAGTTATCTTGATAGGATGTATGACGAAATTAAAAAAGGAAAATAATTGGATTTTCTTATATGTTGATAGTGCTATTTGGATTCATATTGAGTTAGATGGTTAGTGAAGAAATGGGGGGTTAGGAACACTTGGAATTGGTGTTTTAAAATGAACTCGGAGAGATAAAGGGAATATGATAGGATAGGTGTTTGAAAATTCATGATTATCATGATAAGAGAGATAGTAATGTAAATGTTATAATAAATGTTAATGGTTTTATGATATTGAAGTGGTGTGTGTTATTTCTAGTAAGTAATGACGTTAAAGTACCCTAGGGAATGAATGTATAGATGAAAGAATGATTGAATATAGGTGCACATTGAGATTATGATAGTTATAATGCTATTTCCGCTTATGTTGTATGAGGTCATGGTTACCTTCATAATGCTTTATGCAATCATGATATGTTGATCTATGAATTGGAGTATTGATGGTTTATGATGTTGCATTAGTAGATGTTGTTAAAAAGAATTTATCTCTATTGGTTAGTTAATTTAGTTATTTTCTCTAGAGTATTTTGGCGGGCATTACAAATCTCCCATTTATCTAAAAATTCAAAGTTTCTACCAACCCTTATAGCCCCATATACAAAATGTGTTCCCCATCTGACAAAATTTGTATTCTAGCTACACACTAATATTAACATTTTGTACCATCTATATACAATTATAAAACCAACATACTCAAATATACAAAATATAAACAAAAAGCAACCATATTGGCTCAATTCGACTTTCCTTTTTTGTCCATTTGTGCACGCCCCAGTAATTTTCTTTGTTGAACTTCCATTTTATTTTCTTCTACCATTTCTCTAGAGTGATAGTAACCTTTAGTTTAGCCTTTCTTTCCCTTAGGTAGTCTTTGATGAAACCCCATGCTACCTGGGATTCTTCCCATCTTGCTTCTTTGTCCAATGAAGCCGCCATAATAGAAAGCCCTCCCCTGGATTGGCACTGCAATGAAGGCCTCCATCCCATAATAACCACTGCTCTCACACACACGATTTCATGATCCACCTCGTGTCCTCTTTCCTTCTAAGCTCTGGCACTAGAAAAGAAACAAAGAAGCAACATCAATGTTGGTTCAATACCTATACTTTGCCACTATTGGGACAGTAAAATGCATAGGCATTTTAGGGAAAATTTATTTATTAGGACATGCATTTTTATTTTTTTTGATTGGTAATTCGCCGAAGCCTGAATAACTTTTGACTGGAGCTATGAACCAGTGGGGACACAGTAGGGGGGCCCATCCCCATTACATATCTTTGAATTATTATCCCAAGACCTTCTCATCCTATGGAAGGCCGAGAGTCACAGCTTAGAGTTCCATTGGATTGACCCCAAGACCTTCCCCATCCTATGGAAGGCCAAGAGTCACAGCGTAGAATTCCACTTCAGATGTCCCTATTGGGAATTGAACTTGGGTCTCCATAGTGAGAACCCAGTGTTTTAGCCAGTTAAGCTCAACCCCTTGGACATTAGGACATGCATTTTACTTCCTAGAGTTCAAAATTTTTAAAGTGATACCCATTTTATCTTAGTTTTCCTTTTTGTTATTTTTCATCAATGACTGGTTCGGTAGTTTTCCCAATCTTTAAGGGACTTAGATGTGTTCCCAATCATATGATTACTGAACCCGTGCCCCTATTATTATTTGAATCCTTAGCCATCATGGTTGAATTAGCCTAGATTTATAGTTTAAAGTGTTTGGTCCTTGTTTCTAATGTCTTTTATATCGTGATACATGGCCCCTTTTTAGTCATAACATGTTTGCACGTGCTTTAATTAGACCCTTAATTGATCGATCACATGTTCAGAACCGGAAAGCTATGATCTGGCGATGTAGCTGTAAACAGTCACAATAAGTGTTCATGAACCGCATCTTCGCAGCCTAGGAATAGGAGTCTGGAATTAGTCTGCAAAGTGTGAAGTGAGATTGGTGAATAAAAGGTAATTTGTTACATATATGGTCGGCGATGACAATAGTGAAGGAGAATCGCTAGTTATAATTGCGATGCCACAATGAATTGTTAAAGGTTGTAAAAAATGTCAAGTTGCATCATCGCAATGGTCAGGAACAAGTGCTATTTCAAACTATGATCTTGCGATTGGCACTTGATGGTTAAATCAAAATGTTAATTGCATCCTCCTGGCTTCTATGTAACTATTTTAGACTGGCCCACGTCTGTGCAAGAATGCAACATGTGTTTAGGCCGGGTGAAGGAAAAATAAAGGTAGAAAGAGATAGGTGCATCACCGCGATGGTCAAGACTAGCACTTTTCATGGCTTTCAAGCTCACGATAGGTTGACACGTGTCCCGTCCAATTGAAAAAAATGGAGGTGACTGTTTGATCACATGGTAAAAATAGAAGATTGATCCATTACTTGAATGGACACCTTGCCAGGCTCAGCTAATGCTACGACAGTTAGGAATGAAGCTACTAATCAACTTGAAGGTGGCAGGCTAAGTTTATTATCCTCCTTCCTCTCCAACTCTCTTTCTTTGCAACTTCTTCATGCAGTTTGCGAGAGACACATCACAAAATGTTCGACTTCTTGTTGCAGATCTAGATTTCTTATTCCCTCAAGACGTTCAAGATTAACAAATCTTTTTGGATATTAGTGAGGATATGGATGGAATATTTTGTTCTTATGATCTGATATTGTAAATGATCCGAAGCCTGTTGCATTCCTTGTTCTACGAATACCAAGATCATGTATTACTTCTTCTGAAAAATGTTATCATTTTGAGAGCATAATAGAATAGTGTCGGTTGCTCATGGGTCATAGTTAGAACTTTTACATTGTATGAATCTTACGATATAAATAGAAAATCTGAGTCGGAGGAGATTATGGATACCATATTGTTGTCTCTAAGCTGTATTCAAAGATTTATACAAATTCACTATAAAGTATGTTCGAATTCATCTGCCTATTGATTATGGATTTGTATCAATGATTTCTAGTTTTTTTTTCAAGGAAAGAATTAAACGCTTGAAATGGTTAACAATAAATGTGAGAATAGGGTTTGGATTTGATAATAATGACATATGGCACTGAGGGTTTGATTAAATGCAAGGCATTATCTAATATTTTGGTTTTGATTTTATTTTATTTGTCAAGGGAGAGTTATATGTTTTATCTTGTTTTACTCTGTTGCCCATTGGAATGGGCAATGGTCTTGAAATGCAACGAATGTATCATTGGGAAGCAATTTAAAATACAAATCATCTTTACTTTTTTTGTTTTAGGAATTTAAGTAGATTAGTAACCTTCCCTCAATTGTTAATTAATGATACATGCCAGGTAAAAGATCAAATGAGATTCACTTTGTTGCCCTTGGCATGAATTCATTGGGAAAATCTGCCATACATTTATGTAAACATCTAAATATGGTAAGTTACAAGAATGCTTATGGTAAGTTACAAGAATGCTTAAAGGTACACCTGCCTAAGTCTAGCAGATACTTGAAGTGTAGGAGGCTTGTAAGCCTTGTTCGTTAGCCACTGAGTTTAGTTGTCCAAAGATAGGGGATGGAAACCCTTAGGATTTTCTAAAACATCGATTGGAACCACTAACAACCACCATGTATTCATTAGCTAACAACATCTTGACAAGTTGATAAAGCATGGGATCCTCAAATGAAAATATATTCTTCAGTCTGTCATATGTGATTTTGCCCCAAAAGGCAAGTTGTTGCTTTTGAGGTCACAAGCTGAAATTGGCTTCAATTTTCCTTCTACCAATAGCCAAGACATTGCAACTGATGACAACCACAAATGATGATGGGAGCCAATGCATTCTATGTCTTATTCTACTCATCTCATGCTTCAAACTTATTGAAAATCCCTCGGTATTCAATAGTAATACCACATATCTTTAATATCTCTTACTCCCCTTCCATACTCATACATCATTTAACTTGGCTCCTTGTAAGTCATCCCATACATAACATTGATTGTTGTTATTAAATGTTGCAGCCCACTTGAAAATAATATTTGCCATCTCATTCCCCTATCAAGGTATGAGATATTTTAAAATCCTGAAAAGAGGATAATTTAGATCTAATAATTTTAATAAATTTATTAATTTTTCATATTTGTGTTGTCCCATTAATAACTGCATTTACGATTATCTGGCAGTCTCTTTCCAAATGGAACTTAGATACTAAGAGTTTGATCACCAAGTTTACAACGAGCAAATCTGCCTTCACCTCTGCTTCGCTACTAGTCATATCTTCAAGATTTTGTGCTCACAAAGCTAAAATATTACCAATCCAATCGCAAGCCATGCACCCTACCCTTGAAGGTCCAGGATTGTCTTTGGATCCCCATCAAATTTTATTTTGATCCACCCTTCCTCGGGTTTATTCCACTCCACCTTACTTTCATTCGATAAGATAGATGAACCCATGAACACCCATTAATAGGTGTATTTAATATTATATGTTATTCATGTTAAATACATTATATTTTTAATATAGAATTTATTGAAATTATAATTTATTTTTTTAATCCTCTCCTCTTGTCTCTCTTGCGTGCCACCAACACATCCTCCTTTGACCTACCACCAACAACACCTCAACAATGATAGCCCATAACTGGCATGAAAATTGTATGAGCCAAGCGAGGATTTTAACCTTGGTTACACCATTAACAATGCAACCACTTAACCATCACACTACAAGATGAAACCCATATTATTTTATACTTATTACTATATATTATTATAATGTGGAAAATGGTGAATGATGAGATCAAGAGGAAGACTACCCTTTCCCTCAAGGAGAGATGAGAGTTTCACTATTGATTACCCTTCAAACACTTTTCACCAAATTATATTTGGAAGAGGAGAGGAAATTAACTAGATTCAACCTTCAAGGATGAAGATTGAATTCTGAATGAAATGGGGATGATAAGTTGATCCCCTCTTCCTTGTTTGAAATGGAAAGGAATTGATTGAATTATGTAGTGCAAAAGTGACAACGAACTGATTATAACTTAAGATCGGAACATGGGATGAAGATGTGCACCTTGATCTGGTAGTAATATGTCGAGACAAAGTTGCCCTGTGAATTTGAGGAAAATTTGCCCAAATCATGGTGGGAATGTACACGGTCCTCCGAAAAATCCGCGAAACGAAAAGGGTTTTTCCGCCTCTGCAAATGAAGCTCAAATCCGAAAGTACAATTGTGCACCTGCAACCTACACACAAAAAAGAGAGGAAAATGGGTTGGGATTGGGGGTTTGCCTTTAGGTCAAACCCCAATTTTGGAATTAACCAAGTAATGAAAGAAAGTGCTTGCAAGTAGATATAAATGAAAGACTGAATTGTAAATCACCTCAAGGGAGGTTGTGATACCAATGTTGATAAAAGTGCTTGTGTGGAATTGAATGTTGAAATCAATCTCTTCTTCAATGGTTGAATCCTTGACTTGAATGCAACACCTAGCCTTGAAGGGAGACTTGAGAATGCTCAATGCTAGAAAAGAATTCTTGAATGCTTGAATGCTCGATTGCTCATGCAACTTGGACTTATCCCACTTCCACCTTTCCCACTTATGAAAATGAGAGGATGAATGCCCCTTAAATACATGTTAGTGGATTTGATTTTCATCACAGGCCGACATCGGGGGAGTTTCCTGCGCAATGCACAACCAACAATGCAACCCTAGGAAGGGTCCTACCCTAAAATAGGGTAGGGACAGGGGCACCATGCCCCTGTCCTAAGAGGATACGGACACCACGCCCTTGTCCAAGGGGGGATAGTGGCGCCATGCCCCTATCCTATCCCTTTCTTCAGGGCAGAGTGCAGACGGGGTGATGCAGAGGCCAAGAAAGAAGTTGTTTCTGAGGGTTGAGCAATCTTCGGGCTCCAATCATGTTAGAGGATTATAAATTGCATGCATGAGGACCCTAATGCAATCAAAAATTGCTAGGGTTGCAATTTTATGACACTACATTTAGCCCCCACATTAGCGGGAGTATAAGTGCACGCCAATACTGTCGGTAAAGTACAATGAAACAAGATTAAAAGACTTTTACCATGTCAAGGAGGCAAGATGCGTCAAGCCCCCAATGGACTTAGGATCTTACAAATTCGATTGACAAATTAAAAGGGAAGATCGAGAAGTGGAGAACCATGACTGCAAGTAGCAAAGATCCCTTCACTATAAGTCATGAAAGCAAGGAAACTAAAGATTACAAAGCAAAACAAAGTTCACTAAGTAATTCTAAGTATCAAAGAAGGAAAATATGAGCGGAGTATATGCCCCCACGAGAAAGCAATCGCGCACGCCTTATCGGGAGCAATTGCTTTAAGGTAGGATACACCCAAGAGAAAGAGAAGGAAGGGAGCACATTATCGCAAGGATTTAGCCCCCAATCAGGAATAAACCCATGGATAATGAATCACAAAACACGAGGTAGTGTCTCTTTCCTCGGGTTCAGTATGTTGTATGATAACTCATGTATATCATGTATGTATATGCATATAATAATAGTCATTCCCCAAAGAAGGACACTACCTTGGAAGAAAGGGAAGAGATGATGTCTTTGAGTCAACATGAAAGAGACCAAGAAAAGATCTCAATACTTTGCATCATCCCCAAGTAGACATTAAGGGAACAATAGAAGAATAGGGATACATATAGAAGAATGGTCACAAAAGAGAAAGAAAGGAGAGAGAGAGAGAGAGAGAGAAAGGATATACAGTGCTAATATTGCTAATCTAGCACGACATCCGCCTCTCGATCTTGCTGATCACTATTTTGGGAAGGTGAGCAACATGCCAGAGGAGCGACATCGACCACAGTAGATGGAGCTATCATAAGATCCAAACAAGGACTATGCTCATGTTGTAAGTCGCTTTGTTCAATTATAGGAGCTAGGATTAGGGTTTGTGAAAATTCAGCTGATAAATGTGTGTCCACATCAACATACTCATACTCGCTATCAGAAGCATTAGGAGTTGTATTGCCATTATGAATAACATTTTCACCCATTTCTTCATCAAAGTTTAGAGAAAGGGGAGCAAGAACACGAATAGGAGTAAATCCATCACATGTTTTGTGCAACTTATGATTTGGAGATGTTGGTTGAACATCTTTCTTAGGAGAAAAGGGAATCATGTCAACTGCCGAAGTTTGAGGAGGAGATTATTTTGAGGGACAACTTCACGAGCTCGAACACGGCGCCTTCATCGGTGTTATCTCGCACAACGATTCCATCGATTCTTAGTGGAAGGTTCAGAAGGAGGAGGAATACTTGAAAAGTAGGAATGTTTCTCTCCTTGATAGTTGAAGGTTTAGGTTGAGGTCTTTTTGGTTGAACAATAGGAGAAGCAGGCCTCTTCTCTCGATAAGAGGAAGGAGGTGGAACTGCACCATAGAAAGCAGGAATATTAGGTGTAGGAAGGAGACCATGTCCATCATGAGGAGGAGGTATTGGTCTAACCTTAGGAAGAATATTTTTTGTTCTCCTTAAGAGAAGGTAAAGTCACATCCATAGGTACAGGTTGACGATCTTCCTTAGGAGGGAGATTAGTTCTATCTGTGAGGGGAAGAACCTCATCTTGAATAATAAGAGGAATGTCAAGTGTTGGAGATCTAGGTTGACTCAAGGATAATGTCATACCGTTCTTCCATTTTTGATAAGATTGAAAAAGAGCATCGCTCCTTGATGGAAGAGATTGAAATTGTTTAGGCCAAAAGAGATCAATAGGAACATCGAGGCTTCTTTCGGATGGACGAAATAAGCTATGTTTCATGGTTATGATTCCTCCATTGTGAGGAAATTTCAGACACTTGTGTATTGGAGAAGCAATAGCCTTCATGGAAGATAGCCAAGGATAGCCCTTCACACGGAATTTCTCAGAAGAAGGTATGATAACAAAGTTAACATCCATGGATTTAGTATGAATTTCAACAAGAAGGGTGATAAAGCCAATGGTAGGATAAGAGAATCCATCAAATAAATTCACAACCACATTAGAAGCATTGTATATTGGCTTATGCAATCATAAAGTGAAAAGATACCCTTTAGTTATGACATTAACCATGCAAGAGGGATCAATCAAGGCACCACGGAAATGGATATCCTTAACCTTTGCAACTATATATAAAGGGCCATCAGGTTCTCTAATGGTCTCGCTAGGGTCAAATCTAATACAAGGATCCTTAGGTGTATCTTGTGTTTCTACCATATTAACCAAGTTTGGAGCCATAGAGGTTAATTCTTCATAAGAGAAAGAATTAGGCACAATCTCAATAACGTTAGAGGTATGAGAAGGCAAGGGATCAGTGAAAATATTAAGATTTTGATTAGAAGGAGCTATTGATTTATTCCCTTTATCATTCACACCTGCCATAGATATAATATTATTATCAATCAAGTCTTGAATCTTATTCTTTAATGCGAAACATTTCTCAGTATCATGATCAGGTTGATGACGAAATTAACAAAAGGAATTGTTATCAAAATAAGGGGATGCAAGTTTAGAAGGATCAATTTGTTTTATAGGAGGAAGTTTGATAGAATTTATGTGCAAAAAATGAGACATAATATAATGTAAAGATTTATTCAGAGTAAATTGTCTTTCTCTTTGAAAAAATTTAGAAATAGAAGGCACACTTGTTGTAGCACTCACATTGTGATTGTTGATTGGATCATTGAACTTGATGAAGCTTTTTGTTGGTTTGAACTTCACAAACGGTTGTTGAACACTCTCCCCCTTATCACTTAGAGCCATAGGAGTGGATTTCTCCATTTGACTCACAGCCAATTGGTAATTGTGGAGTGTTGCGCACAACTGCAGAAAGGAAGTAAACTCGGACAAAAGAAGCTTTTCCCTTATATATTTTTGTAAATTAGAAATGAAAATTCTATGAATATCATTATCAGGTACATGAAAAGAAATTTGAGCACACAAATGCTTATATCTACCAATGAAATCAATCACTTTTTCTTTAACACCTTGTTTGCAATGCATTAAATCAGTCAAAGTGATTTTAGGACCAATGTTGTTTTGAAATTGTTGGATGAAATAATTTGCCAGTTGTTGAAAGGAAGTGATGGAATAAGAAGACAAAGAAATACCATTGTAAAGCCTTATCTCTTAGTGTTCTTGTAAACAATTTTGCGAGAAATCTTTGATCATAAGCAAAATCGGTACACAAGGTTTGAAATGTTTTGACATGCGTAAGAGGATAACCTTTTCCATTATAGAGTTCCAATTGAGGGATCTCAACATGTTTAGGTGGCACGACTTTAACAATATCAAGAGAAAGTGGGCTTGCAACATCAAAGGTGGGCACACTAAACTTGGATTGACTCATAGAAGCAATTTGTTGTTGTAAGGAAGACACGGTTTGAGCAAAATTGTTAATTGTCATCTCGGTAGAAGATTTTATGTTAGATATAGGTGATTGAGAAGGTGGTGTGATGTTATTGAAAGAAGGCATGGACTGAGAATAAGGTGGTGGGACACTATGATAAGTAGGACTGAGAATAAGGTGGTGGGACACTATGATAAGTAGGCATGGGTGATGATTAGGTAGGAAAAGGGGCACTTAAAGGAGGAATAAATTTGTTGAAAGAATTGCCCCCTTGTGTCACACTAATTGGTTGAGGAATAATAGGAACACTCATGGAAGACATAGGTAAAGATGGAGGATTAAATAAAGAAGAGGGATTTCCCCCATGACCAATGTTTGTAGGGATGGCATTTTGAGTTGAAGTACCCATGATGTTGGAGGTAAAAGTAGGAAAACTAGTCATAAGAGTAGTCAAAGGAGTTGAAGGAGTGACTTGTGTTGGAGGTTGTGAATAACCTAGGGTTTTAGCACAACTCTTGATAGGCATGACATTAGAATCAACAATATGTGTAATGCCACGCAATATATCTATTCCATTCTTATCACTTTGAATAATGTGTTTAAGGCCTTCAATTAATGGAAGAGCTTCACTATTAGGGTATTCTCGGGACATCTATTGTTGAAAGTTATCAAATTGATTGTCCAATGTGGAAAGTTGATCTAGAGAAACCCTAGTTAAAGCTTCTTCTTCATCATGGGATTCATCAATGGGGTGAATAGGCACATGATTAGGATGGGAAGAATTAGCATGATCCTCATTATAGAAGTCACCCAAATTAGGCTTCATCTCCTTGGTAATTAAACCTTGGGAAGCCTTAATTCTAATGCTTCATCTAACATGGATAGGATAGGTAGGACTAATAGTGGTAAAACTCATGCACTAGAGGGGATGTTTGAATTTTTCAATTTTGGAACAAAGTTTACAAAATTGAGTAATGCAAAATTTAAGAAAATAATGATTACACAATTTGAATTTTGTTGGGGGAAGAGGATGACACAATTTCCAAAAATGAAAGGAATTTGAAATTTTAAAATTAGGGCCAAGGGAATACCATTTAATTTTAAAATCAAAATTCTTAAAATCAGGGCAGACTATAATTAACCTCTTAATTTTTAAAAAAAAAACTTGAAGTTTGAAATGTTGAATTTTGGAGGTATTTCTGATTCTAGAGGGATAAAAAATCGACAAAAATCAGCCAATCTTTTGGATTTAGGCTATTAAATACAGTCATAACAGTCTCTCAAAATTTCGGGAAAAAAGTCGAGGATCGTGGAGAGAACGCACATGGTCCAACCAACTTTCTTCAAAATTTTCAGGGATGGATATTAGGATGATTTTAAATATAACCCCAAAAAATTAGCGAATTTTACGATCTCTAGATGGTCGAAATGAAGGTGCAAATGTAAAGATAGGATCCTATTAGGGTTTTGAAGAAAAAGAGGAATTGAATTGTAATTTTAAAAAAGGTCAAACCTTATGGATAGGGACACCTTGGAAAATGTTTAGAACTCTGAATTGGAATGAAATTGATTTGAAATTTGCACAAAATCCAATTAAATTTGAAAATTAGGGTTTTATGACCTAACCACTTAATTTTAAAATTTGAATTTTGGGAAAAAGGGGGAAATTAAAAATTTGAATTGTAGGAATGAAGACGAATCTGAGAACAAATAGAAATATGAAAATTAAATGAAAATCCAATTTTTGCACAAGTTCAAGATGATTTTTGAAAATTAGGGTTTTAACAAGTAACCTCTAATTTTTGTAAATTTAACAAGACAATGAGGAAATTGAATTTGACAATCAAAACAATTTTTAGATCTAAGATTACCACAAGCAATTTTTATAGATTACAAGTTCAATTTTAAAATTAAAAACTAAGGTTTTGAATGATTTAACCACTAAGTTTGCAGAAAATTGAAACTTGTAAATAAAAATATATGCAATTTTGTTCAAAGGAAAGTATGCAAGACGTTAGGTTCACCAAAATGTAATATGGAAAAATGGTGAAAGATGAGATCAAGAGGAAGACTACCCTTTCCCTCAAGGAGAGATGAGAGTTTCAATATTGATTACCCTTCAAACACTTTTCACCAAGTTACATTTGGAAGAGGAGAGGAAATTCACTAGATTCAACCTTCAAGGATGAAGATTGAATTCTGAATGAAATGGGAATGATAAGTTGATCCCCTCTTCCTTATTTGAAATGGAAAGGAATTGATTGAATTATGTAGTGCAAAAGTGACAAATAACTGATTATAACTTAAGATCGGAATATGGGATGAAGCTATGCACCTAGATCTGGTAGTAATATGTCGAGATGAAGTCACCCTGTGAATTTGAGGAAAATTTATCTGGATCATGGCGGGAATGTACATGGTCCTCCGAAAAATCCGCGAAACGAAAAGGATTTTTCTGCCTCTGCAAATGAAGCCTGAATATGAAAGTATAGCTACGCACCTACAACCTACACATAGAAAAGAGAGGAAAATGGGTTCGGATTGGGGGTTTTCCTTTAGGTCAAACCCCAGTTTTCAATTAACCAAGTAATGAAAGAAAGTGCTTGCAAGTAAGTATAAATGAAAGACTGAATTGTAAATCACCTCAAGGGAGGTTGTGATAGCAATGTTGATATAAATTCTTGTGTGGAATTGAATGTTAAAATCAATCTCCTCTTCAATGGTTGAATCCTTGACTTGAATGCAACACCTAGCCTTGAAGGGAGACTTGATAATGTTCAATGTTGGAAAAGAATGCTTGAATGCTCTTGAATGCTCAATCGTTCATGCAACTTGAACTTATCCCACTTTCACCTTTCCCACTTATGCAAATGAGAGGACGAATGCCCCTTAAATACATGTTAGTGGATTTTATTTTCATCATAGGCCGACATCAGGGGAGTTTCTCGCCTAATGCACAACCAACAATGCAACCCTAGGAAGGGTCCTGCCCCAAAATAGGGCAGGTACAGGGGCACCACACCCCTGTTCGAGAGGGGACAATGGTGCCACACCCCTATCCTACCCCTTTCTCCAGGGCAAAGTGCAGACGGGGTGATGCAGAGGCCAAGAAAGAAGTTGTTTTTGAGGGTTGAGAAATCTTCGGTCTCCGATCAAGCTAGAGGATTCAAACTTGCATGCGTGAGGACCCTAATGCAGTCAAAAATTGCTAAGGTCGCAATTCTATGACACTACAATTATGTTTTGTATAATATATATTATTTTAAAAAATTATAATGTAATATATAATTAATATATAATATAATTTTTACATAGAGTATTAATTAACATAAGAACAAAGTGGAAATGAGGGAGTAGGTTGTATGAAGAGTTAAGAAGATTGACTGGTTCATGTCTTTCACAGTTGCATTGTGTTTAACCGGTAGTAATTTGGTTTGGACCAGTGTTAGGGATTGCTAGTAGTTTTTAGTCTGCAATCAAACCGGTTCAGGAAAAGTTTTTGTGCCTGTACTGATTCACCCCCCCCCCTCTCAGTACCGATTTGGTACTCACTTTTATTTTTAATCATTATGTTATGTTGTGTAAGTCATGAGACTTCCTTTTGAGCAGTGAGCTCTAAGAAGTGAGCCTGATTGCATGTGCAATCCCCTATATGTAATATTTGTATACTTTGATCAATTATATATATTGTGGGTATCATCCCCACCATGGTTTTTACCTTTGTAGGGTTTTCCATGTATAAATATTGGTGTTATGGTTGTGCTTCTTTGTGTGTTATTTAGTTTATGCACTTTAATTTTATTTACTCTTAACCGATTCATAAGCAATAAGTTCATAATTAGTTTTATTGGTAGAACATTGATTCATCCCCCCCCCCTCTCAGTGTTCTTGGATTCCAACAACCAAAGTGTCACAGCCTCATTGGTTCCATCAAGGCCAGAATAGCAAGAATCAAACAATACACCTCCATTCCCTCAAAGATTGGAGGTAGAGCCACCCAAACAAAAAGAAGAACCCATATTTAATATTGTGGATCAATTAAAGAATATATGTGTCAAGATACCTTTGTTTCAAGCAATAAAGGATTTTCCAATATATGGAAATCCAATTAAAGAAGCTTGTTTGAAAAAGCCAGGAAGAAAGAAGAAAGACCCACATACGATCCATGTTGTAGGTCAATTAGTAGACCTTATGCTAGGAAATTTTGGTGTCCCTAAGTATTCAGACCCAGGAAGTCATGTTGTAGCAGTATTCATTAATGGAGTTCAAGTTTAGAATGCTCTTTTTGACCTTGGGGTAGCTATAAATGTCATGACAAAGGATGTGATGTAGAAACTCAACATCACTAACTTGAGATCTACAACTATTGTCTTACAACTTGCAGACAGTTCTACTATTACACCAGATGGTATGGTGGAAGACCTTGTTGCTGGGAAGAACTGACTTTGTCATCCTCTCACCTAAAGCAACTTTAGGAGGCTATCCTATTATCCGGGTAGACCCTGGTTAGCCACATCATATGCTTTCATAGGATGTAGGTTAGGGGACATGACTATTTCTATGGGACAAAAACTAAAACACTTGCATTATACTCACCTGCACAACCTCAACTTGAGAAAGAGCATTTAGTTTGGCCAGATATAGAAGAAGAATCTGATGAAATAAATACAATACAACAATTGATGATGATAAGAAGGGACCCATTTTCGCAACTTCAAGAAGAAGAGGATGTGCACTCTAACATTTTGCAAAATTAATATGGAATTTCTAGTCAAACTGGTGACTGTAATGCACAAAATGCAATATCTTTGCAACCATTATTGTTAGCCTCTTCTGTAGAATCTCTTGTAGCTATAGAGTTTCTGCACACATTGTTGTTGCATGAAGTAACAGTTTTCTTGCAACATCTATAATAGAGCTAACTAAACAAGTTGAAGTGGCCCAGATAAATGGTTGAATATTAATAGTCACCTTACTCAAGAACAAACTATGTCCCTAACAAGAATACTACAGTCTTATAAGGAGTCATTTTCCTGGGACTACACAAAAATGAAAGGATTGCATCCTAAATTGTGCACACACTGAATCTACATCAAAGAAGAATAAGCCCTACATTAAGGGAAATAGTCAAGCAAGAATTGCAGAAGTTACTCAATGCAAGATTTATATATCCCATTTCTGACAATGAATGGGTATCACCTCTAGTTATTGTTCCTAAGAAAAATGGAAAGTGGAGAATTTGTGTAAATTATAGGGAGCTTAATGATGCAACCAATAAAGATCACTTTCCTCTTCCTTTCATTGACCAAGTGTTGGACTCCTTGGCAGGAAATAAATATTTTCATTCTTAGACAGTTTCAATGGATATTACTAGATAAGAATAGCCCCAAAGGACTAGGAAAAGACAACATTCACATGCCCATGGGGGAACTATGCCTACTCAGTACTTCTATTTGGTTTATGTAATGCCCCAACTACTTTTCAAAGGGCAGTTATAAGCATGTTCTCATATATTTCCCACGACTGCATGGAGATATACATGGATGACTTCACTACCTATGGTAGTACTTTTGAAGAAGCATTGAGTAACCTATAAAATAATTTTCAGAGATGTGAGGATCACAATTTGTCTTTAAATTGTGAGAAGTATTTTGTGATGATGCAGGAAGGTGTTGTTCTTGGCCACTATCTTTCCCATAAAGGAATTCAAGTAGACCAAGCAAAGATTGAAGTTATTTCTAATTTGCATGTAACAACAAAACAAAAAGATGTTAGAATTTTTTTAGGCCATGCAGGTTATTACAAAAGATTCATCAAAGATTTCAATAAAATTGCAGCACCATTGTATACACTCCTCACTAAAGATGCAGAATTTCAATGGATAGATTCATGTAGCAAAGCATTCTCTAAGTTGAAGGAAGCATTAACTCATGCACCGGTACTTCAAGGTCCTAAGTGGGAACTTCCATTCCATATACATACCGATGCATCTGATCATGTAATTGGAGTTGTTCTAGGACAAAAAGAGATAGCAGTGGAACATGCAATCTATTTTGTCAACAAAAACTTGCAGGGTGTTGAATTTAACTACACAGTAACAGAGAAAGAAATGTTGGCAGTTATCTATGCTCTCAATAAGTTTAGACATTATATAACTGGATATAAAGTCTTTGTCCACACTGACCATGCAGCAATCAGATATCTCATGAAAAAACCTTCAATTTCAAGAAGGTTGGCTAGATGGATTCTTTTAATGCAAGAATTTGATATCACAATCATTGACAAACTAGGAAGACAAAATGTAGTTCCAAATTTTCTTTCACACTTAACAACAAGCCAAGAATCACCCATTTTTTATGATTCCTTTCTAGATGAGCATCTATTCTCTATTGTTGTTCAGACACCATGGTATGCTAATATAGCCAATTATTTGGTTGCTCAAAAGGTACCCTCTTATTTTTCTCCAAAATAAAGGAAATTACTTGTTCAGAAAAGTTTCAAATTCACCTAGATGGCAGGATGTTTATTTTACATAGGACCAGATCAGGTAATGCAAATATGTGTGAGAGAAGATGAGACTTATGACATATTGCATGCATGCCATGATGAACCTCGTGGGGGACATTTTGCAGCTAAGAGAACAACTATCAAAATACTTAACACGGGATATTACTGGCCAACCCTTCATAAAGATGCAGCCAGACATACAAGGCAATGTGACAGATGCCAATAGATGGGAAGACCAACCAGATCAGATGCCCTTGCATCCCCAAGTGGTGGTAACACCATTTGACAAGTGCAGCCTTGATTTTGTAGGACCAATTGATCCACCTTCTAATGATAAGTCTTATATTTTGGTTTGTACTGATTATACCACCAAATGGGTAGAAGCTAAGGCAATGAAACATGAAAGAGATAACAAAGTTGTTGAATTTTTATATGAGGAAATCTTCACAAGATATGGAGTTCCTAGAGAAATTGTCTCAGACCAAGGAGCACAGTTCGCATCTCAAATTGTTACAGCATTAGTAAATGAATACAATATTAGGCATAGGAAATCTACGCCACACCATCCTCAAGTCAATGGACAAGCAAAGATTACAAACAAGGAAATTGAAAGCATCCTGACCAAAATTATTAATCTTCATAGAAAAGATTGCGCAGCTAGATTACCCGAAACAATCTGGGCATATAGGACATCATGGAGAACAACAAAAGGGTTTACTCCTTCTGAGATGCTATATGGAAAGAAATAAATTATGCCATTTGAATTTGAGCTTAAAATTTTAAGAATAATAGTTGAATTGGGGATTAATATTATTGTTGCACAACAAGCAAGAATTATGCAGCTCAATGAATTAGATGAAGTTAGAACAACTGCCCTGAAAATACAAAAATCCTGCAAAATCAACAAATGATAAATATATCAAGGACAAAAAATTTCAATAAGGAGATTGGGCTCTATTGGAATCCAAGAACACTAAGAGGGGGGGTGAATCAGTGTTCTACCGAAATGATCAATTTTAACCTTATTATAACATGCATTCACCAACCGGTATATCGGTACATATAATATTGAAAGAAGTAAAGCAATAAATAAGCCAAACACACCAATGAATACCATAACACAGAGAATTATATGTGGAAAACTTCAAAGAGGAAAAACCACTATGGGATTTGTGACCCACAATATCAATCCACTGGCCATATGAAAATATATTACAAAATATGGGGGCCTGCACATACAGGAAGGCTTATAGCCTACAACACAATGCTAATCACAAAAGCAGTCTCACTGACTACATACAAATCTAGACTACAATCATGAAGAATGAGTGAACTGCAATGGGAGCATCTCCAATGCCTGAATACAGTTCCAGTTAAGCTCTGACTGTTCCGATTCGGAAACCCTTAACCCTTACCGGAATAATCTCTTACATAATCAACGTACCTCGCATTACAATTATCTCTTTCACTTACATTACATATCATATCACAAAATGATCTAATAAACTGACCTATATACCCTTACAATCCTTCGTGCCTTATGTCAACTTACATAGATAATTATGAAATGAATATACATGTCAACTCAATTACATAAATACATAAATATCAAAATCAATTGTCGACTGTCGGATCTCCCAAATGATGTTGGCCTCCTATACTGGTATCTTGATGAAGTCATGTCGGCCTGCAATGGAGGTACCCAAAGAATTCCTTCCTACCGGTGAAGATATCTGTCGGTGTCGGTGTCGGTGTCGGTGTCGGTGAACAACCAAAACAAAATATGAAAGCCATAACATGTTACCATCAATGACAACATATTGAAACCAATCAAATGAGTGTCAATTTCCAACAGGCTCTCCTATATGATTCTAGGTATCAAGATAATCTGGGTAGACTTCACACCAGATGGCTAGGCCCGTATGAGGTATCACAAGTGTTTGATAATGGAATTGTTCAACTCACAACAATTGATCCTATAAGATTCAAGTTGTTGGTCAATGAGCATAGATTGAAGTTATATCATAATCCCTCATCTAAAGAAGAGTTCCTGAAATAATTTAATTCAAACTTTGATTCTCCTACAACTTCAAACTTTGAGTTTCCTACAGTCGATGAAGGTGGGCCCTTAGCCCTGCCTTCTGCTTAATCAATTATGATCATTCATAATAAACACTTCCATATTCCTGGAAGTTATTTCTCCATAATAAAATTTGTACTTTGCTCCATTTCACTTTCTTATCTTCCGTATCACTTCACCTCACTTCACGTTCATTTGCTTTTTCAATTTTATCATTAAGTTAACTGCAGGTATGTTTAAAGGAATCTGACATGCATAATGTCGCATCACTCCAAGTATGTCACAAATTGACGCTTGCATTATTTCTTGTTAGATTCATTCATTATCTGCATTCAAATTGTTAAAGTAAAGTAATTAATTAACTTTGCTCTCCTCTTAAGATTTCTCTTTATGCATACATTAGTCATTTAATAATTAATATTTAATTATTAAATGCTCACACCTTAGGGTTAGGTTTTCCTTTTGGTGTTGATCTCCTTTATAAGGATTGATCTCTTGTATTATTCATATTCTTGATTCATTTTTTCTCTGATAATACATCTTTTCTCTTTGTTAGAGCCAAAACCCTTGTATTCGTTCTCTCTCTTTCTCTGTGATAGGTTTCTTGCATGCAGGTTTCTTTTGGGTTCTGTGGATTTGTATTTCTCAAATCCTACATGGTATCAGAGTTGGATCTGCTGCAGCTTGTTCAGACTTTTGAAAGATTTTGAGATCCAGGTTTTGGTTGCATCAGATCTGTGTTTGTCTTCTATTTTTTTATTTTGGAATAGGGGGTATTTTTTTTCGGTGCACTTTGAGCCCAAACGGACCTCACCGTTGAGCTCGTAGAGCCCAAAAACCCCTATTTCCATATAAAATTCGTCTGATTTGGACACAGTTGCACCAGGAGGCAAATTTTTTTTTGGCCCCAAGGCCGTACGACCCTAGGGCACGACAACCGAGGCAAAATTTCAAAAAAAATCAAAAAAATTAAACAAAAATCGTAGTTTTTTGTTTAAATCGGGCGCAGCCTCTTTTGGAGGCACGCGCAGCCCGGCGGTAACCCCCGCCGCGCCCCCGCTGCGCCGCCTGCCGCCCGCCGCGCCGCCCACCGAGAACCCCCGCCCGAGCGCCGCCCGCCGCCAGCCGCGCCGCCCCCGCGCCGCCGCCTCCTGCGCCCGCCCCTGGTCACCCAGAGGACCAGGGGCTGATTTTTTTTTAAGCCCTTGAGGACTTAGGGGCCCATCTGGGTTCTTTTTGAAGCTGTTTTTACAAAATCGGGCATAACTTGGGCGTCCGATCTCCGTTTTTCGAAAACGAATAGGCGTTGGAAAGCTGGTTCCGAGCCGGATCTAATCAATGCAGGACTTTTTTTCTGATTTTGCCGTTTTGTAGTGGTTTTTGCCAGTCAAAGTCAGAACAAGTTTTTTGCACTCCAGGAGCCATATCTTTTGCATACGGACTCCGTTTTTCAAAAGCGAATAGGCGTCGGAAAGGTGGTTCTATGCTCTTTCCAGATCTACAGTCTATTTCATCAGAAAATTCTTCAAGTGCTTCAAATTTTGTCTCAACCCGTTATTGCTTTCTATCATTTTCTGGCTTTCAGTTTGTACTGGGGATTAGTTTTTTGCATTGTGGGGGGGTGTTTTCTCTTGCTTTCTGTTATTTACATCAGAAAACCAGAATTTACAAACACCAATACAAAAAAAATCAAACCCCCTTCTGCATCTTCTGTCTAGTTCTGAAAGACCACTTAATAATAATTAAAAATTCAGAGCAGTTGAGGCACAGTTCACAGGATGGCAGACAGACCTATTGAATCTCTCACACCGCATAATTACCACACTTGGAAGGGTCGCATGATGACTCTTCTCCAATCAAAAGGGTTATGGTCCTGTTTGGATGAGGTTCAACCTTAGTTGACACGTCCTTTTGAGATTATGCAGCACAAGAACAATATGGATCAGGCTATGGGATTGATGGCTTTACACATTTCCGATAGTCTCCAGTTTCATCTTGAAGGTTGTATCACTCCTCGAGCCATTTGGACCAAGTTTGAGGGACTTTTTGGTACTGTCAACGAGTTCAGAGCTTTGCAGCTTGAGGCAGAGTTAACTTCCTTGGTACCTGATTCATTTCCTTCTATTGAGGACTTTCTGATGAAGTTCAAACAGCAAAGATCTATCTTGCAGGGTTGTGGTAAGACTAAGACTGATACAGAGTGCATTTTCTTGATTCTCTCCAAGCTTCGGGGTCCATTTCAGATCTTCTCTTCGACCTTCTATTCCACCATGGATGCCTTGGGTGCTCGCCATGTCATGCCTTCTTTTGAGGTCTTTTGTGATCGTCTGACTCGTGAGCAAGCTAAGCTTAAGCAGTTGGATTCCCTTTCAGGTTCACAGAACCAAGCATTGGTAGCCCAGCCCTCCAAAGGAAAACAGAAGCAAAAACCGAAGCCTAAGAAAGATTCAGAGGCTAGTGAGAATCCCTCCAAGCCACCACCTAAGTCTGATTCAAAACCACAATTCAATTCTAAACAGGGCAAATCTTCAAAGTCTGGTGAGTCTTCCTCCAAGACTAAGAAGAAATCAGGTGATCCTTGCAGTTTTTGTGGCAAGGAAGGACATCCCGTTTCCAGGTGTTGGAAACGTTTAGAGGCTTTGGAGGAAGCCATGCAGCAGCATAATATCAGTGCACCACAGCCTCCTTCACAGCCCATAGGGAAAGGTCATGCTCTTTCTGCACGAGCATTGTCCTCAGCGTCCACTTGGATTCTAGATTCTGGTGCTTCTCACCATATGACACACACACAGGATTTGGTCACCGCTCTTGCTCCTACAGGCACTAGACACATTGCAGTTGGTGACTCAGCACAACTTTCCGTTCAGGGTTCTGGTACTGTTTCATTGGATGGTGGTTGTCTTCAGGATGTGCTTTTGGTTCCTGACATTTCGACAAACCTTCTATCCGTTTATCAGATTTGCCACTCTGGCTCTGGTAAGACAGTTGAGTTCTCTCCACATGATGTGGTTATTCGAGATCTTCATGATCCTGACTTGGTTGTGGCTACTGGGAGTGTGGATTCTGCATCTCACTTATATAGTTTTGATGGCTTTGAGAGTTCAGACACTGTTGGTTCCTCTCTTATAGCACATGCAGATTCAGTGAGCAGGCTTTGGCATGAGCGTTTTGGTCATGTCAATTACAGATATCTACAACAGATGAGTACACAGGCACTTGTGATTGGGCTTCCACAGATTTCTTGTACAGATGGTGTATGTCGTGGTTGTGTCCTTGGCAAACATCATCGAGATCCTTTTCCTAAGGGTCGAGCCTCTCGTGCTAAGGCAACCCTAGAGTTGGTACATAGTGATCTTATGTCCTTTCCGACTCCTTCTTTTTCAGGGGCCCGTTATGTACTCACTTTTATTGATGACTTCTCTAGACGTACATGGGTGTACTTTCTTAAGCACAAGTCTGATGTCTTTGACTCTTTCAGGAAGTTTAAGACATTTGTGGAGAAGCAATCTGGACTTTCTATAAGGAGGATACGCACAGATAATGGGGGGGAGTATGTAAATCAGGCTTTCAGAGATTTTTGCACTGAGCATGGTTTACAACATCAGTTTACAGTTCCTTATACCCCTCAACAGAATGGTGTTGCTGAGAGAAAGAACAGAACCTTACGGGAGATGGCAAATTGTATGATACAGTCTCGAGCTATGAGTTCTTCATTTTGGGCTGAGGCAGTCAATTGTGCCAATTATATTCAGAATCGGATGCCCCATAAAGCATTACGACATATGACTCCTGAGGAGGCTTGGACCCATGTCAAGCCTGATGTTTCTACATTCCGAGTTTTTGGTAGTGAGGCTTGGGCATTTATTCCTGATGCTCAGTGGATAGCCATGGAGAGGAAAAGTCGACCACTCATATTTGTTGGCTACTGTGAGGATGTTAAGGCATACAGGTTGTTTGATCCTGATTCCAGAGAGGTCTTGTTTCGGCGGGATGTCCAGTTTGATGAGTGCTATCCTCAGATGGATTCTCCATCACCAGCTTCTCCCTCATTGCCTACTCCTTCCTCTTCATCTCTTGAGGATTACTTATCTCTTGAGGATGATGTAGATCATGATCCACCATCTCCACCACCACCAGTTGCTCAGTCTTTGCCGAAGTGGGCCCGTGATACTATTGATGCAGCTGGTTCTTTGGTAGGTGATCCTTTAGATACTCGTCGCACTCGTGCTCAGACATCTGGTTCTAGTCTTTTGAGTCATACCCTTTCAGATGATCCTCAAAATTTTTCAGAGGCGACAGGACACCCAGAGTGGGATAGGGCCATGGATGAGGAGTATTCTTCTTTGATGAAGAATCATACTTGGGATCTTTGTCCTCTTCCTAAGGGAAGAAAGTTGGTTCGATGCAAGTGGGTGTATCGTACCAAGTATGCTGCAGATGGTTCTATTGATAAGTATAAGGCCCGTCTTGTTGCGAAGGGGTTTTCTCAGGTAGAGGGTATTGACTACTCTAAGACCTTTGCTCCTGTTGCCAAGATGAATTCTATACGCCTGGTACTTTCACTTGCAGCTTCACAGGGATGGACAGTGTTTCAGATGGATCTGAAGAGTGCCTTCTTGCATGGAGACCTACATGAGGAGATCTATATGGAGCAGCCTCAGGGTTTTGTGCAGGACACTTCTTTGGTTTGCAGACTTCGACATTCATTATATGGTCTCAAACAAGCCCCCAGGGCTTGGTATGAGAAGATGGACTCCTTCTTGCTTTCCTCACACTTCACACGCTGTCATTCCGATCACACAGTCTATATTCAGCATCAGGAGGGTGATCTTTTGATTCTAGTGCTATATGTAGATGATCTCATCATTACAGGTAGCTCATCCTCCATGATTCAGAGTGTTCAGAGAGCTTTGATGGAGCAGTTTGAGATGACCGATCTTGGTCTCTTGCACTTCTTTCTGGGTCTACAGGTTATTCAGTCTTCGGATGGGATTTCCATTTTTCAGGAGAAGTATGCTCTTGATATGCTTCAGCGATTTGGCATACTTGATTGCAAGTCTGCCCCCACTCCATTTCAGTCAGGTGTTGTTTTGTCTTCCACTTGCTCTACTCCTTCAGTAGACCCCACTTTATACAGGCAGTTGGTTGGCAGTCTGTTGTACCTGACACATTCTCATCCTGATCTTTCCTTTGTGGTTGGCCTTGTCTCTCGGTTCTCCCATGATCCTCATGAGAGCCATTGGCAAGCAGCCAAACGTATTTTGCGATATATTCGAGGCACCACACATTATGGCATTCACTACTCTTCAGGATCCCCTCACATCATTGGCTTCACTGACTCCGATTGGGCTGGTGATGTCAATGATCGGAAGTCTACTTCTGGCTTCGTTTTTTGCCTTGGTTCTGGTCCTATCACATGGTCTTGCAAGAAGCAATCTGCTATTGCATTATCATCTACAGAGGCCGAGTACCGTGCAGCAGTGTTAGCCAGTCAGGAGGTTTTATGGCTTCGGCAGTCGATGACAGAGTTTGGGTTTCCTCCATATTGTCCCACTATTCTTTGGTGTGACAACCAGAGTGCCATTCACATTTCTCGCAACCCAGTGGAGCATCAGCGGACAAAGCATATTGAAATCCACATGCACTTCATCAGACAGTTGATTCAGGATGGTTCTCTCATCTTGGAGTATATTCCTACAGAGGAGCAGGTTGCAGACATCTTCACTAAACCCTTGGCATCTCCGCGCTATCTTCAGTTGCGCTCAATGCTTGGGGTGAAGGAAGTTGTCCTTGGGGGGTCTCAGTGAGGCCTTCCTTCCTTCATGTTTTCTTTTCAGCATGATTCTTTATCTCTTTTTGGAGAGGAGTTTTTTCCCACTGGGTTTTCTCCTTTACTCCGCTTTATAGAAATTTTCTTGTATTCGGGTACCTCATCAGGCCTTGTTGCCGGGACCCTCTTTTGCATTGTAGTTCCTTTGCTTTTTTCTGCATTGTAGCTCATCTTAAGGGGGGGTGTTAGAGTAAAGTAATTAATTAACTTTGCTCTCCTCTTAAGATTTCTCTTTATGCATACATTAGTCATTTAATAATTAATATTTAATTATTAAATGCTCACACCTTAGGGTTAGGTTTTCCTTTTGGTGTTGATCTCCTTTATAAGGATTGATCTCTTGTATTATTCATATTCTTGATTCATTTTTTCTCTGATAATACATCTTTTCTCTTTGTTAGAGCCAAAACCCTTGTATTCGTTCTCTCTCTTTCTCTGTGACAGGTTTCTTGCATGCAGGTTTCTTTTGGGTTATGTGGATTTGTATTTCTCAAATCCTACACAAATTACCATGATTATATTCCTCATCGCCTTGCTATAATTTCTCTTCTACCATGTAAGGACACTTGGCACACTTTTGGCTGGGGGAGTATACCATGATTTGATTCATTCCTATGTGTGATTTGACTTTTCCGTGTCCTACGTCATCAATACTTTGTATCACTTTTTTATAAAAATCAAATTTTAAGATAAGCGAATAAAGTGATTATGACATTTTACGCATGTAGTTTTTTGTGATTATGACATTTTATGCACAGTTTTTTTTGGAAGTCCTTGCATGAGTTGCCTTTCTAGATTAATTATGCCACCTTTATGAGTCATAATTACATTGTCTTGTCACCATTGTGATTGCCAATCATTGTTCTAAGTTATCTTCACTTAGGAAGGGTTTTCTTTGAAAAATAACAAGTTATGAGCTACAAGAGACTTTGGTAAGAAGTTAAGACAAAAGGTTGCAGAGTATTGTATAATTGCACTGAAAGATCACAATGGGGGGATCTTTGATAAGGAATGAACCTATAGTTCATACCTCTGTGTTACAAGATCAAGTATGTGGTCAAGATTTTGTTCAGAGTGGGTGGTTGAATTACTTTTTTAAGTTGGATGATTTTAATGAAGAAATAGCCAGCGAGTTTTCCATGACATTCTCTAATAGAGAAGAAAATGTTAAAGGACCGAGAGTTCTGGCCACTGAAGAAAGGATTACAGAAGTGACCGGTTTACCTTTTGAAGGAGAAAAATATCCAGAATCAAAGGATGCCAGGAGTGCCCCAGCAAAATTTACAAGACCGGAGATCATCCACTGATTGTTGATAAGCAAGGGACTAGAAGAATTTCTTTATCAAATAAATGGATGGAAGCGGTTGTTTACATAATTAAGTATTTAACATGTGAAGGGAGGCAGTCCTATTTGCACTCAATTCACTTCAAGCTACTTAGCCATCTCAGGCATGGAGTTAGGATGAATGTTCCAATTGTGTTGTATAACCTCCTAATGATCATGGTCGTTGAAACCCAACAAGGTAGGTCAAATTCGGTTTCCCGCCATTGTTTAATTAAATTATTAGTAGAACGGTCATTGAGAGATGTTTCTCAGTTGTCCTGAGAGGAATTTGTTTCACTTCGTGAATTTAGGGTAGAAAATTATTGGGGTCAGAAAAGGGTTTATGAACAAGAGACTAGGGTTTACAAGAAGAAACAGAAAACCACTCCTGAAGACTCAAGTTCTAAGAATATCTCTACTGCGAAATTTCCTACAGCAAAAGAAATCCCTAGCAATGTTGAGTTGATTCCTATAGTCACTAGCGGAGATATTTCAATGGAAATTTCTAGAAAAACTAGGACTTTTATGTGAAAGGGAACGGGTAAGATAGTAAAGTCAACCAAGGTTGAAATTGAAGAAGAAAACCCACTACCTGCACAAATGAAAAAGAAAAAGACAGTTGAGATTGTAGAAGAAAACCCTAGTAGGGAAAATCCTATGAGATTCCAACAGAAGAAAGGTGGAAAGTAGAAATTTGATGAGGAATTGGAAGAAGAAACTTTAGTCCTTGGGAGGAAAAACCTGGGAGTTGCAAAACCTCTTGAGTTTAAAAATAGTACAAAGAAAACTAAAACCCATAGGAGTGTTCCAACTAAGTTTCAAAGAAGAAGTCATAGGCTTAAAGGAAGGCCCAAGAAAAACTCAAATGTGAAATCCAGAGGCCCTATTCAAGTTGATTCCTCAAACTCCACTCCTCAAACCCCCGAGTTTGAAGGAAAAGAAGAAAAAGTTGAGCAGGAGGGGGAAATGAGTGCAGACTCTAAAAAAAATAAAACTTCTAAGGAAAAACAGAGCACTCAAGAATGACAAGAGCTACAGGAAGGACAATTTTGTGATGAAGGGAATATGGATGGGTTAGATAATCTGGCAAAAGAAGTAGAAATAATTGAACAAGAAAAAGGCACAAAATCTGTAAAAAATGCTTCTGTAATAGGACAGGAGGGAGTTCCTGCAGCGGAAAGGCAAAACTCTACCATTGCAGAAGAAACACAACAAGAAAAAATGCAGCAGAGCCCCGGAGTTGAGCAAGAAGTAATCCTACAGAAGAGAAAGAAAATGAGGTAAGGCAAGAAGAAATTCCTGCACCGAAACTAGTAAACGTACAAATGGCAGAGCAGGGACAATTGACAGAGGAATAGAGGAAAGGAAAGAAGATTCTTCAGGTAGTTAGGCATAGGCCTACTCCTTTTTCTTGGATGTCAATTGCATTTGATTTATATCAGGATATATTAGATAAGGAAGCAGAATGGCAAAATGAGAAGTGTCAACTACAAGAGGAGATTAAGAAGAAAGATGAAGAGATTGCCACTCTTAAAGGGAAAATAGACAATGTGTTGACTATGGTGCCCAACATTCTTGAGTATTGAACACCACCTAGGGTCTATGCCATGTATTTAAAGGAATGCTTTCTCACTTTCAAAATGTCCAGTGTTCTTTCAGATCAGGATCATTCTTTGGAACTTCTCAGGAATTTTATCAAGTTTATATGGACTCTCCCACCATAATTAGAAACTTGCTTTGTGAATTTTAATTGCACAACTATGCAGTACCTAATGATAGAAAATGGAACCGTTTGTTATATATTGGTGGCATAAATTTGAGGGCACTAATGTCTTGAATCCAGAATGAACATGCAAGAGGTGAAGGAGCTAAAACTTATCAAGAAGAAGAACATAGACTTCCCTTGCCAATAAGAGCAGATAGTGATAATCCTAGGAGGCTGTATTATGATTGGCAGAAAGTATTGTATCATCTTGATTTTAAGCCCAAAATATTAGCCTTGAGGGAAGAAGCATATAAGGAGTTTGAAGCAATGAGACCCTCTGAGGCACAATCATCTTTGGGTCATGTAGCAAGAAGGTGGAACAACCTTACAAAAGAACTACAGATGGAGGAGCCACACTCTTTATAAAATTACTATGCAGCTTTGAAAAGAAATTTATGGTATCTTCAATTGGGATGAACAAAAATGAATAATTGGCTTCCTTTACACTTTAAGCCACCTATACTTTAATGGCCAATACCGGATTGCAATAGGTACGTCAATTCATTTGATGAGACAACAGAAAAAGCCAGATGGGATAGGCTTGAGAGCAACAAGGGGTTTTATTGGAATATTGTTACAAGAGGCTTAGGACAAACTCAAGTCCTTAATTATAGAGATCAAGCAAGAGTAATGAATGCAACATATTCATCTTCTTGAGGACCAACAAGATTTTAGGTTTGGGGGAAATGATGAGCCAAAATAATGACTCTATTTTATCTATGTGTATGTGTCATTACTAGGACATTGGGAGTCTAGTTATGTCTTTTGAGTTTAAAACCTTTGTTAAGTGATAATATTTTATGTGTCTTGATGATATGGTCATATGACATAAACTCATTTGATATATGTTCCTTTTTTATGCAATATAATAGGTAATTGTGCTATGAGGAATATCCATGGTAATGTTGCATGTAGATTTTGAATGTTACTCTAGTAGGAATAATTAGGCCTATATTTGTTCACGTTAACAATTTCATGCAGGATTAAAGGAGAATGTTGAACCGGTCTAGGATGTTCATCAACAATAAAGACTATGGAGTTGTTGTTGTTGGTCGGGAAAGGGATAGCAAGGATTGTTGTTGAAGGAGTCAGGTGGCGGTTGGAAGTGGTTCATTATGACTTATCTGAAGACTTGATGATTTCCTTTGTTGAAGGAGTAGATTTAGGACTGAGGTTATGCTAGATTCTCTCTACTATTCCATCAAACTTTAACTAATTCTCAACATTTGTAATTTCACCTTCATTTTCTCCTTATTCAATAAAAGCATCCTCCTTGAACTTTGGGAGTGGTATGCTAGTTAGTTAGGAATTTCATGCTTTAAATAACTTCCCACCTTCTCTTGTACGATGGTTGAGAAGAATATAGTTTTTAGTTATTGTAATACAATTATGAGTAAAAAGAAGCAAACTTCCCATAATTTGTTGTTATGATGTCAAGTACTTTTAAATCAATAAAGATGATACTCTAAGATCCAAGCATTTGATTCAGTTATTTGGATGCTTGCTAAGGGGGCCCAATTAGTGAGTATTCCTTTGGTTTCTTTTATCAATATTTTTTTATTATGTACTTAGCATTATCTTGATCATAGACTGATCCTGCAGTCACTAGAATACTTCATGTGACTATTCCTGCAACCACTACAAATTGAGTAGAATTATGTTTGTTGATCATGGATAAGTTCTATTTTTCTTAGTTGTTTCTTAGAAAATAGTTAGCTTTCCTTACAAGAATTTTAGCTATGTGTTTTCAGCATTGTCTTAGAGCAACATTTTAGTTCTAGCAATAGGAAAAGTGGTTGTTTCACTCTTTCTAGTGCATATACTTTGCAGACCCATTTCAAGTATACGCCCCGAGTTGACAATTAGATGAACCTTCATGATGAGAGATAATTACTTAGTCAAATGTCCAATCCCTGAGGTATGACTTCAAGGGACCTAATTATTGAACCATTGGGAAGATTAGTCAATGTGGATATATAAACAACAATTTTTGCAAGATCTAGATATACTTGTTGAAAAATAGCTAATGCATATGCGAAATTTTTTGTGAATGTGAATGTTGTTAGGTGGTATATATATGTACAGTGGATGTAAAAGCACTTTGTGTACTTGAATAGAACTATGTATCATGCATATGCCAAATGTAATTCTAGCTGTTGAATTTTGTATTCTAGCTATAAGCCTATTATCTGGCAGTGAGTCACCCTTGTACTGTGTAACTAGTTACATATTACACTATACTTGAGAGATCACTCTGTTCATGGATTTTCCCATGTTGGATTTTCCACGTATAAATTCAGTGTTATGTGTTTTGTGTTAATTTTCTTTACTGCATTTAAATTATGCTATGTGAATGATTAGTTACAAGTTTTAATAAGCTCAAGAGAATATTGATTCACCCATCCCGTCATAGTATTTCAAATATTCAACAATTGGTATCAGTGCCAAGTTCTTTGGAAGAGTTTAACCACTCAAAGAGATTCGAAAAGTTGAACTTATGAATTTAAGTGAAGATCTTAAAGGAATGCTCTTGAAGATCTTGAGGAAGTAGAAATTGAAAACAAAGATCTAAAAGAAAATATTCAGCTAGCAAATGAATTCACTAACAAGCTAAGAGAACAAATCCAGAGGTTTAAAATAAGTTATAAAGAAGTTAGTGAGGAGATCAAGAAAGGAAACAACACCATTGTATATTTAAAAGCTAAGAGTGAAGATAATGAGAAGGCCAAAGAGTACTTAAACAAAATGGTGAAAAGCAAATCAAAGGAGTGTGAAAAGCTAAAACAAGAAGTAACAAATTTAAAGGCATATTTAGAAAAAGCAAAGAAGCAAGAAAACAAACCTAGTTTTGGTAAGTCTGATAAAATGATAATTGTGAAGATACCTTTCGAAAACAAAAAGGATGGAAGATTAAAATCCGGGGAATGTTCACAATCCAACATGAATCACCAAGAGGATCCACTTCTAGCAAAAGCAATAGAGTCCAACAAATCCACCAAAGGAGGACAAAGGTAAGTCATCAGTTGAGTGATAGGTAAGTAAAAGGAATACCTTATTTAATGGTTCTTGTTATAAATGCAATAAAATAGGTCATAAAGTAGTAGAATGTAGGAATAGTATGAACCAAAATTCTAATTACCTCTCCAGTAGACTCTATACATGTGTAACAAATATGGTCATAAAGCTAATGTAGGAATTTTGTAATAGATCAAAATAAACATAATCACTTTGAGGGTGGATGTTATACATGCAATATTTTTGGACATAAAGCTAACCAATGCAAGTCAAGCCAAGCTCTAGTAAATGTTAGATGCTATAAATGCAACAAATCCAAACACATGGCAATGCAATGCAAAAGGAATGAGGTTAAAGCTCTAAATAAACTGGCGAAGAGAATCAATGTAGAAGATGTGAAGGATGAGATGAAAAAGATCTAAAAGATGAAAGAAATTATGGATGCACCAAGATACAATGCATGTACTTTATCCATAAACTGAAGAACACGTGGCTTTGGTCTAGGGGGAGTAATCAAAGAATTATCTTTTTCCAATGTCAAAGAGAGTGAGGTCGTAACAATGACATAACAAAGTGTGTGAAGGTCTGGCTAAGTGTATTGAAGTCATATTTCATCATGGAAGTCTGGTGAATCATTATGTAAATTAAGGTAGTGGAAGACATGACATAAGTATTTAATGTGAGACGATGGATGAAAGGTTAAAAGAGGATTTTTTGACAAATCTTATCTCACCAAAAATCAAAAGAGCATTGTAAGAGTAAAAGGTGGTCAAGGAAATTAGGGTTTCCTAGCAAATTGATCTGAGTTGAAATCTTTTGAATTTGTGACCATGGCCACTCTTGTTATTGTTGATATTGCAACCGAGCCTTGCCCAATATTTGAGAAAACTTCGTATAAGGTGATGGAGGTCGATTCGGTTGGCACATTTTTTAGTATACCCATTGGAGTTGTGTTGGTTGAAGATATCCGGTCATACATTACTGTGAAGCTTGATGAATTCAGTAACCATGGGAAATTACTGGATCTGTGGACAAAAAAGATGGTTGGAAAGGATGATTAGTTAAAATATGAATTCAAAGCCCTATTTGAAATGAGATTGAATATCTGGCATGATTTTCCCAATTTGCTATGAAGAATAATGGGTTAGATTTCCAAGGAGCATATTCCACGATGAGTTCTTGTGGTTAGATCAGACCTATCTTATCACTAAGGAAGTAATGAGGGCTATTACTAGTTTGAGTGATTTCGGGGACATTCTTGCTCCAAAATCGGCAAGGAACAAGGATGATATGGACTTGACAGGAGCAACCCATGATGGCAATTCTTTATCTATCTCTTCCGTTAAGAACACAATGATAAAGTATTTGTCAATGATGATAGGAAATAAACTCTACTTCACCAACCAAGACAATTCCCTTTCTACTACGACCGTGAACATGACTTATGAGATAACTGAGTTTAATAAGGATTTTGATCTTTGTGAAATCCTAAGGCAACAATTCCTAGAAAACCTTATGTAGTGCAAAAAGAAGAAACATCCTTTTAGGTATGGAACCCTAGCACTATTCTATTTTCTGCAAGAGATTATTGGTCAAGGAAAAGTGCTTTGGTCATTGGCCAGACTGGTAGGTCACCAAATTGTAGATAGGCTGAGGATATTTTCTAATGATATGACAAGGGAAGACATATTCACTACGTATTTCTCCCTTTTCCAACTCAATATGCAGAGGAGACAAAGGATTCCCAAGGAAACGATTGAGAAATACAAAGAAGATATCACTTTTGTGTTCACAATAGACAAAGGTTTCATGGAAGCTATTGTGCCAAGGAAAATCTAGATTCCACCATTTGGCTATGAGGTTACTATGGAAATGATAGAGGGTACAACCCAAGTATTGCTGAAGAGCCCTATGGACAAAATGCAAGAACGGTTCAGAATAGCAACCGAAAACTCTTTGAAGATTCACATGGAACAATCAAACAAGACCTGAGAAAAGAATGCAAGGAAAGTCATTCAGGAGTCAATGGAAAAGGAAAACATAATTGAAGAGGAGATTACTGAGTATAGGCGTTCCAGAAGACTTGTTGGCTTATCAGGAACCTTTAAAAATGAAAAGAATCTAAAGTTACTTCCTTCATCTAGTTCCCCAAAAGGAAAGAAGCAGAAAGATGCTAAAAGAAAAATAATAGAAATTGAGTCTGGGGACGAAGAAGAACCAGAGAAATAATGGATACATGTCCGGAAGCCAAAAGTCATGAAATTCAAAAGACCCCTTGATGCAGATAGCCTGTTTGAATCAATTGCACAAGGATAAAGCCTAAAAGAGGTAGGTGATCTCTACAATGAGGCCAATGATGAAGATAAAAATAATATAGTAAAAACTTTCTTATTGCATTGTGTTATGTTAGATGCAGTTGTAGAAGAGTTTATAAATCATATAGTGGTTGAATTGTGGGAAAAATTAATTAGAATTAGACAAATTGCAAGAGAGGAAGAACAAGTCATTAGGGATCATGTTTTTTATTTTGTTGATTTCTCCCTTTTAGAGGAAAATAAAGCCAGTCTTATAGATGCCTGTAAGACTAAATTAAGGACAAAGAAATGTTTGGGTAGTCTCATGTTAGGAGAACTTGATGCTAAAGAAAAAATTAAGGAGGAAATCACTAAAAAGATAATGACTATAGCTAAGAACCATGGTATGTTACCCACTATTGATTTCAGTTACCTTATTAGTGAATCTAAGGATGAGAATTCTAATCATGTAGATAATGTACTTGTTATGAATGATTAAATAAATGCACCTAGAACTTCTGTTGATCCTCTGGTAAAAATTGATTCTGGAAAGGATAAAGAAATTAAAAGCTCAAGTGACAAATGTCAAGAAGGACAGGTAACAACAGAACAAGAGAGTTGTGAATTTGAGCCCAAGGCTACATTAAAGGAAAAGACAGAGAATACATACAATGATTCAAGTGAAAAAGTGACTGAGATTGTGACAGAGGTTGGTACCAGTTCTAATATAGCTGATGACTCCTGGAAGAGTCTATTCGCTTCACCTTTGAACATCCAACCCATAACTTCTTCCAAGTTGATAGTTGATTTTTCTAAAGTTGATTTGGTATAGAAATATCAAATTGGAAAAGCTTTTCTATCCTCTACCAGATAAGACTTTATAAGCGAGTCTTAAAAGAAAGACAAGCTTGTTGAAGAATTGCTTACTACACTTCATGCTGCTATGCTTGAATTTGAATTAGATCTAGTTGCTCCCAGTGTTGATAAATGTAAAGTGCTGATAAGTTCTCTATAAAACCATTTAGAAAAATTGAAAGAAAAATATTAGAAAGATAGAGATGAAGACAAAGAGAAACTGTTACAAGAACTTAAAGGTAAATGTGAGGTTGCACATCAACAACTCACCCAACTTATATCTCAAGGTCAATCACATTTGTCAAATGGGGATGGTACTTTTACCATACAGTCTTCAGTGCCCAGATGCCACAAAAAGTATTAAAGATGAAATGAACATTATTGAAGACAAAATCTAATAGGCCTATGCCAGCTATCAACTATCTTAGGATCTATCCGACTTTGGTAGATCGATTATTGAAGAACTGCATAAGAAATATTATGAGTTGTAGTAGTAAATAGACGATATCATTCTTCCTTTAGGTCAATTGTATGACATGAGAAGTGAAAGCATATCTATTATGAATCGTGCTCTTTCCAAAGCTTTACAGTTCAAGTATTTTGACCTTGGTTCAATACAAGAAGCAGAGCAGATGTATGTGTCTTTGTAGGTGTAGATTGAATTCCTGATAGAAGCTATCTCACATTGGGACAAGCATAAAGACTCTTGGACTGCACATGTTCAGAAGATTAAGCAGTTCTCTAGTTAACTTTGTTTGTCTCCCTTAGGGGGAGTTAAGTTTATGAATATTTCTTTTCTTGGTTTTTGCCCTTTGTCGTTGCTGCTAAAGGGGGAGTAGTGTGCAATGTTGTTATGTTATTTATGCAAAAAAAATAAACAGTTTTAGTTGTTAGTTTTAACTTCAGTTTTCTTTTGTACTTTATGTTGCCATCAATGACAAAGGGGGAGAATGTTGGCCTATTGTCATTGATGCAATTGATGTAGTATAATCCAACATATATGTCATTGATGTGGTTCAGTCTAGCATACACTACGGTCCGGTTGTTTTCTCTGGTATATTATATGTAACAAGTTTGTATACTTGTTTTTGTGTTTATCTCATGTAGTTTTGTGATCTCGCAAGGCATCTTAGGTCCAGTCCCATCTGAAAATATTGAAGGCATGTTCTACAAGACAAGTTTTGGATCCGGTCCTATTCGGATATAAAGGAAGCATATTCTACAAGGTATTTCGTAGTCAAGATTGAAGCTGACATCTTATGAAGCTATTTTGTAGTTACGTATGGATATATCAGTCTCATCCTTTCTCCAGTTGAGCCAACCTATCAAAGTTCTTGATGCAGATATATAAACAACAATTTTTGCAAGATATAGATATAGTTGTTGAAAAATAGCTAATGTGACATATTGTATATGCATTTTTTTTTGTGAATTTGAATGTTGTTAGGAGGTATATATGTGTACAATGTGTTAAACTTGTGTGAATATTGTTGTCATTGATGTCAAACTAGCTACCGGTTTGGACCAAACAATATATGCAGTTCTATGTTATCCGGATTGGTCTAGATACTATGTGCAGTCGGTATGTGCAGTTTTTTGTCATGGACATATGTTATGATGCAATTAGATGGAGGTGATATGATGAGGTAATCTTTGGAAGATCTTCGTTCCAGAATTTTGAGTTCTCATTAGTCCTGACATCGGTTACGAGTTTCGATATTATCTATTTTGGTCATGACAATAGTATCTCATTGAGTTTCATGTTGTGGTATTCTTGGTATGCTTGGAGTCTATATCTTTGGAAGATTGGAGATGTTATGCTTAATTTTGTAATAATGGGTTAGTATCTTTGGGTCTAGATGACCTTGCCCCATTCCAGTAATATCGGTATATGCATTGGCAAATGAAGTATGAAAAAGGAAACATGTATAGATCTTAAGGAGGCTGATGTGAGTGTCTTGTTTATGTTGGATAATGTGTTGGGCTTGGCTGACACACTATTTCATGTTTATCCTTTGATATATATATATATATATATATATATATATATAGTGTTGCGTGTGTGGTAAAAAATAGATAAATAGATGTGTGAAACAAAGATTGAGAAATTATATGTGTATGCGGAAGATAGTGTTGCAGTGGTGTAGTAGTTCCTCATCGGACCTGTTACAGGACATTTGTATAAAGATCTTTAACCAGATTTGTTGTAGGGTTTGTGAATTGTGATCTGAGCTTAATCTTAAAACTGATCTCATGCATTTGGAGATGCAATTCTTTTCAGTTCAACCTTTTCTGTTGCAACGAGCATTCTAATAGTGAGTTGTTCTTTTGTATCTTTGCAGTGAGCCGTTTTTGTAATCTGGCAGTGAGCCACTCTTTTGTAAACACCACATACCTAGTTATATTCTCCTAAGAGTTAACACTCTCTGTGGTTTTTCCCATTTGGGTTTTCCACGTATAAAATCCAATGTTTCTCTTGTGGTTGTGTTTTTCATGATTTTGCAGTTTTATATCTATCAAGTAAATATCTATAAAACTTAAGATAGATGAAGTTTGATATTTCTGCGGAAGATTAAAATATTGCTAAAAGTTTCTATTCATATATATCTGTGGGAATACTGATTCACCCCCCTTCTTAGTATTTCAATCCTTTCAATATAGTCAACATAGTAGATGTAAAAGGATTTTGTGTACTTCAATGAAACTATGATTCATGGATATGTCAGATGCGATTCTAGCAGTTTAATTTTGTATTCTGGCTATAAGCCTATTATTTGACAGTGAGCCTTTTTGTATTTGGGCACTAAGTCCTCTGGGCAATGAGACACCCTTTTACTATGTAATCAGTTACATATTACACTATACTTAAGAGATCACTCTCTTCGTGGTTTTTTTCATTTTGAATTTTCCACGTATAAATTCGGTGTTGTTTTTGGTGTTAATTTTCTTTACTGCATTTAAATTATATTATGTGAATGGTTAGTAAGATTTTTTAATAAGTTCAAGGGAGTACCAATTCACCCCTCCTCTCTCAGTATTTCAGATATTCAACACCTCCCTCTCCCTCTCCATCTCTATCTCTATATCTGTCTCTCTCTCTCTCTTTCACACACACACACACACACACACTCTCTCTCTCTCTCTCTAATCCACATTTCCTCTTCTCTATTTTTCTCCCTTTCTCTTCTCTCTCCCTCTCTTTGATAGGGAGCTTGATTGGGAAGTGCTCACAAGGTTAATTTTCTCAAAAAGGATCAATTTGTTTCCAAAGACTTATAGATTTTGTTGTATATGATTACTCAATCTGTCTGATTGTCATGATGCCAAGTACTTCATGGTTTTCTTGCCTAGCAAACTCCCTTACTAGTGATGACTCTTACCCATGCACAAAACTACTCAAGATACTTAACCCTTCCAACTACACTTGCTCATGCTTGGCTCTTGGGGCCTTCAGCCTTCAGTTTCAATGTGTACTAGGGGTCTTCCACATGGAAATGCAGGGGTAGTAAGGTAATGTTCACCTTTGAATGCTCATCATCTTGTTTTAGGTCTATAACCCTCAACTTGCTCAAATTCATTAATAAGGCTCAACTACACCCAAATGAGGTTGCACACTATCTATGGGTCCCAAGTACACTTGTTGGACTGTTTGAAATGTTTTCATTATGTTTCATAATCCTCCAAGTTCCATTTTCCCATCGGGTTCATGCATTCTACAAAAACTATCATTTTGTTGTGTGTTATGCAGCAGAGCTACTAGCCCGTGGAGGCCTAATTGGCCTTATTTTGCTCCCACCGGTCAACGATGGTCCTGTACACCACAAAACTTGTTTGGAATGATGTTTTAAGAGTGTATGCTCAAGGATTTTTGAGGTCTAGCCCAATGTTAGTGTAGTTTTAAGGCTGTCCACTTTTATGGCATAATTTGAGGGTTTTGTAAGGTTTGGAGCAAGCATTTTTTGAAAGTCTCCCTCACTCCACTCTTCAAGCCTCCTCCATGGTAAAGGACCTCTGCCACATCTCAAGGAACCTTCCCCTGCTTTTCCCCTGCAAGGAAAATGTCAAACACTTGGTGGACAAGAAGGAAAACAGTGCAATGCCTCTGTCACTGTCTTTTCACTGTCTTTTGACAGTCAACTACTATCTTCACTTTAAACCTGCACAAGGAAGTATTTGTATAGAGAGAATACCTCAAAGAGGTCTGAGAAGCATTAAAGGAACTCCTATTACATTTCCCTTTCCATTACAAGGCATGGATGATGCTTTTGGAAGCACCCCAATGAGCATTTTGCAAATACCTTATACAAAACAATGTACTCACTGTTTGTTACAAAATAGGAATGTTTGATACAATGAATTTAATCCAACAAGACAAGGTGATGCTCAACACTCTTGACCTCACTCCCAGACCTCTACCTCATTGATTTGTCCATTCCAAATTACTTTGGATGACAATCTTGAGTTTTAATCATGAACTAGCCTAGTTGCTCCAACTTGCCTAGTTCACATTCAAATGCATCTTCAAACCATTCTTCTGGCACAAAAAGAGAGGAATGTACATTATATACACAAGGGTCATCTTGGAAGAATCCATTGGAGGGATCCCAGACCTGGATCAACCAAGTTGACACATTTTACAACTCCAAACCCCTGGTAGGGCAGCAAATACACAGTTTACAAATATTTTTGAATAAGCACCTTGCAAATGGAAAACTAATGAAACAATTACATGAGAAGCCTTATTACATCAACATATCAACTTCCAAGAAGGTACAATACAGATTTGTACAGCTACAGTACGAACTACCCTTCAAAAGGAACAAAAAACAGTCATAAAAGCCAAAAAAACTTGTTTTCTATTAAGTTACTCTTGCAAATACAATCACCAACCCTTTCCAAGACAAAGGGAGGCCTTATATAGTTTCTCCAGTTGGTTTCCACGCCCTTGTATGGACAAGAGGCTTCAAGAATTACATTTTTCAAGAAAATGACAATTTTGACAACTTTCTTAAGCCAAATGGCAACTTTTCTTGCTCACAAAGGCATTTTTTACAACCTAGCTTTATCAACTTGCCTAAACAACTTAGACATGCTTAGAAACACTAAACAAACATGTTTCAATGCTCTTGAAGCCATTAGGAGACCTTTTTGACAATTTTTCACATTGTTTCCAAAAATTGTCAACTCAAGGCCTGAAATGCAAGATTTGATCTCTTAAGCCCAAAATGAGATCAAAACTACTAAACATGATCCAAAACAACCTAAAACAACAAAAATAACCTAACACAAGACTTTACAAACATAAAAGCATGAAATACCCAAAAATAGGAGTTTGACTCAACGAGGTGCTCCTGCACCACTCTCCCTCTCTCTCATATACACATACACACTCCCTATTTATCCCTGCCTATCTCTATCTCCATCTCCATCTCCATCTCCATCTCCCTCTCTCTATTAACTATCTCTATCACTTTCTTTCTTTCTCACTCTTTCCCCCCATCTCTCTCACCCCTCTCTATCTATATCTCAATTTATCTCTTTTAATCCATATATTTATATATCTATATCTTCCCCCTCTCCCCATCTCTCTCTCTCTCTCTCTCTCTCTCTATATATATATATATATATATATATATATATATATATATATATCAATCTCCCTCTCTCTTCCTCTTCATCTTCTTATATCTCTCTATCTATATCTCTTTACCTCTTTGTCTCTATCTCTCCATATTTGTTATTCCAGCTCTCCCTCAATCTCTATCTAGTTATCTTTCCCTCTCTCTACCTATCCCCTCTCCCCCCCCCCCCCCCCCTCCCCCATAACTTCCTATCTCTATATTTCTATCTCCCCCCTATCATTCTCTCCCTCTTCATATATTTATCTCTCCCATCTCCATCTATCTATGTCCACTCTATCTCTTCATCTCTTCCTCTCATTCTCCCCATATCCCTCTCGTCTATCTCCATCTTTATCTTCTTCTCTATCTCTATCTCCTTACCCCTTTGTCTTAATCTTCCCCCCTTAATCTCTCGCTCTCTCTCATTCTCTCCCTATTGCAAACATAACATGAGCCTATTGGTTATGATGCCTGATTATCTTCCTTATTCAATTTTTTTTTTCAGTCATGTATAAATCCCTGTAAGCCAATGCAAAGTTGATTTGAAACTATCACTTCTCCATTTGAGATATTTGTTGTGCAAATAAAATCATTTGCTAAATAACCTACCAATTGACCTCATATATAACAAAGATGTATGCAAAAAAAAAATAAAAAAAATAAAAAAACCTTTTTTTCCTTATTGACCTTCCACGCCTCTTTGGAGTACCCATTGTACATCAAAATACAATTGTTATGCTGTGCTACTAAATAATATTATATAAATAAATGTCGCAAGAAATACGCCTGTCAAATTAAGGTATCAAATGGAAATGCTTAAAATACTGTTGAAGGTGAGTAGGAATTGGGGATTGGTTAAAATCATTAGGATATGATGGCATTGATATTGCCAGAAGTAAATGTACACCTGAACCATAGCCGTCGTTCGTCCCTCTATCGATTTCGATCTCGATCTCGATATCCGTTTCCTTCGCTCTGCATGTAAGTACCTATTTTGGTCCCACAATTCCAAGTCAAAGTAAATAACTTGCACTGTTTTAATATTTTGTTGTGTAAACGACACAAATTGATAAGGAAAACTGGTATGTTTAGTATGGCAATAACGTTCTATCCGTAAACCTGGAAAACTTGTTGGGTTTCCCTTTGACTCTGTCAATAGAAACACGTTTATATGTTTATGTATAATTTTTTTACCAGTGTGCTTGTTAAGCTAATTTTTGTGGGGTTTATATGAGACATTTGAGCATGGAGCCTCCCCAGCTCAGGAAAAACATCCATACAAGAGCATAAGATGGATGTTCTAACTTCTTTAAGTTGAGTTTTCATTCCTGCAGTTATCCTTTAATATGCATTTATAGCGATTCTGTTCATTGGGTTGGTTACACACTTGGTTTATTCTGTAGATTGAGGAAAAATTTCGACTTAGCCGTGAAGGCTTGCAGTGGTGCACAATAGTAATAGGTTCATGAATTGTGCAAGACAGTCTCTTTTTCCCCATTTTCCCAGTGGTACCACTTTGCTCTTTCCTGCTTGGTTTGCTTTTTTCTTAACTTCCTTATTTGTTCTTGTTTTTAAGCCGTTAAAGTTTTGTGCTTAAAGAAACATGTTTACATTCATGCTAAACTATCTCAAGAATTCATTTTATCCATCGACAATATGAATGCTACTATAACATTTTTCCTAAAGCGCTTGAATCCTTGCTTTTAGTATCACCCCACAAGCCAAAACGTTACTATTTGTCAATTGATGAAGAAAACATATTAGTGGAAAAATGTATAAGGGAGAATGGTTAGCTGTAGAGAGCCGGTGTTCGCAATAAAGTTGCTAGCATGAGGGAATACAAGCTAAGCTTCTTGTTCAAAGAACGCAAATGGTACTTGTCAAACAAAGATGCATTATCTGTTACTAGAGACCGGAACTGTTTTTGCTTCTGAATCCGATGTTGAAAACAATAGACTGACACATGACAAGCCTAGGACACCAGTAGTAAAAAGCCTAACTACTTTCCTCCCTTAAGGTTAAATCACCTAGTATAAAACCTTGAAAAATTGACATTTTCCACAATTCTACGAGTCAATTGTTATTTAAGTTAATTGAAATTGTGGTTATTATTGTTGTTGTAGTAGAACGCTTCAAATTTATGTTAATATTCAAAAAATTTCAGTACAAGCCTCCATCTAATAAAGGATCATTTGAAAATTTGCCTGCCCCTCAAAACTATCACGACCCTACTGTTGGTGCTCTAATTACTTCACTATATTTCTAAAGATAACACCGATGAAAACTTTTTAGCCGTGGGGTATATAGGTGGGCTAAAATGATTAAGTGATACTTTATGATCAAAATATAGTTGTGTTGGGTCAAGTGACAAGAGCAGGCGTGGCTCTTTTACGTTAATAGCTCTATAAAGCTTAGGAGGGTGAATCCTTAAATTTTTCTGCAAACAAAAAGGTAAACTTGAGCACACATATTGAATTCTATTCTATGTTGTCACCTATTCCTTTTTGTATTAGCTTTTGTGATTTCGCAAGCAGAGATCTAATAAGTTGAAAATAATTTAGGTCAATGGGCATATAAGTAAAGGATATGAGAAATATTGATTTGTTCATTGTTTCTTTATACAAATAAGCTTTTGGCAGAGCTATGTATCATATAAATTATACACTATAAGATATTCAGTTGATTAAAATTTTGATCAATGACTATATTGAAAATGATACTGTTGTGACGTTTTCACACATTGCCCCATTGCAAATGGGGACCCCCTACTTTTTAGGTCCTCTTTGTCTTTTGGTTGTGTTTTTTTGGGTCTTTTCACTGCAGTCTCTTCGGTCTCCTCGGTTTGCATATGTTTTCGGTGAAGTTGATCAAGTTTGCAGCTTGTTTGAGCAAATTTGGCTAAGTATAGAGTCTGTTTTGTCCGTTTTAAGGGTTTCATCCTTCAAACTTGGATTTGAGGCCTTTCCTTTAGGGTTTTGAAAAAACTAATCATTGCATTAGAATCAGGACCCTTTAAGGAACCTACATGTGAAATTTGAGAGAATTCTGAGCACCTTTCTATTTTTAGAAAGTTACTATCTTTTAGGGATTTCACTACCTCCCGGATTGGTCTAATTTTGCCAAAAATCAAACTTATTATTTTTAACAGTTTTTTATTTTTAGTAAGTGTCTCTGCATCATCTTTCTCCCTAATCTCAACATTTTGGAACACTTACTATTTTGGGAAAGTCTATTTTGGGTAGGTTCTTCACAGGTAGACACTGAAGACTGAGCATTCCTGAACATTTCTAAATCCAAAAAATTTGAAAAAGCAGGCTTTTGGTCAAAATTGGCTAAGTGTGGAACTCATTCTAGAAGTGGAAATCACTGAAAAATCTTCAAGTCTGGCAGAGCCAAAAATCCACTTCAATTCCAAAGATGGCACCCTCAATCTGGAAAGAGTGCAAAAATGGCTAAGTCTGGATAAAAATCCAAGCAAGAATCCCTCATCAAAAGAATGCATGCAAATGCAAGTGGGTGCCAAAATGAGGCCATTTCCTCCACAACAAATTTTCTAGCACAAGGTCAAATTGGCATTCAAGAGGAATGATGGGCGCTAGAATGGGGTGGTGGAAGAATTTTCCTCCACCCCCAAAATTCCTTGACCATGTTGATTCAACGCCCAAGAGTCAAGTAGAGCGCTCAAGCAAGGGTGTCCTCCACACCACTTTTTCCTTCATCATGCCAAAATTCCACCCAGACAGGAAGTTGGGCGCCAAAATAGAGGTGTCAAGGAAAAGTCAAGAAAGTCAACATTCCTCCGCTGTGTGGAATTTGTGCCCAAGGATAAAGAGGAGTGCCAAACTAGGGAAGGGAAGGAATTTCCTTCCAAAAGAAAATTCCTCCACAGGGTCCTTCCAATGCCCAAGATTGAAGGATGAATTCCAAGGCATGGAAATGTGAAGTTAAGGATGAAATTGAAAATAAAATTCCCCTCAAGAAAAAAATTTGAAAAATCCTCTTTCAGGCATGAAAATTTATCCGAATTTCAAGATGATGACAAATTTGGCTAAGTGAGATAATTTTCTCTCTCCTGGACCCTGGAACTCAAATTTAAAAAAATTCCTAAAAAGTAGGGAAAGTAAAAATTTGGCTAAGTGTTGGAAATTCCTTCCTTCAGGACATAATTCCAGGAAAGTGGAAAAAATTGACCAAGTGTTGGAAATTCCTTCCTTTAGGACAAAATTCTAGGAAAGTGGAAAAATTGACTAAGTGTTGGAAATTCCTTCTTTCAGGATAGAATTCTTAGAAAAATTGAAAAATTGACTAAGTGTTGGAAATTCCTTCCTTTTGGACAAAATTCCAGGAAAGTGGAAAAATTGACTAAGTGTTGGAAATTCCTTCCTCTAGGATAGAATTCTTGGAAATCATGAAAAATTGGCTAAGGCATGAAGAATTTCCTTCCTTAGGGGTAAAGTAGAATCAAGGTCAAGAATGGGCACCAAATGAAGGGTATGGAGGATTTTTTCCTCAAGCAAAATTCCTTCACCAGGTGTTTGTAGTGCCCAAGTTGGAGATGAAGTGCTGGACAGGGGTAAGGAAGAAAATTCTTTCCAAAGGAGAATTCCTTCACAACATGAATTCCACACCAGTACGAATTGAAAGTGAAAGAAAATTCCAAGGCAAGGAAGGAATCAAGGATGAACTGAACAAGAAAATTCCTCTTGGAAAAAAATTGAAAAATCCATTTTCGGGCATAAAAAATCATCCAAATTTCAAAATGATGATAGATTTGGAATCGTGAGAGAATTTTCTCTCCTGGACCTTGAAACTCAAATTTGAAAAAAATCCTAAAAAATAGGAGATGTTGAAATTCATGAAAAATCTCCTCCAAGATAGGGCAAATTCAAAATCTCAAGAAAATTCTTCCCAGATAAAGTTTTCTCTCTCTAGGAGTTTTCTCTCTCTAGGGGTTTCTCGCTAAGTGGCAGCCAGGTCAACACATGCTGAGGTAGTGGAGCATCTTTTTGCATGTAGCCGTCACATTTAAGGCATTATGGCTGATTCTTTTTGCATACAACCGTCGCATGTGGAGATGATGGGCATTTATGGCAGCGTGAGCAATTTTGCATGGAGGAATCTTTATTGCATGTTGGGCGAATTTGATGAAGATGGTGCATTTAATGCACAAGTGGATGACGCCATTTTGGGCATGTAGGAATTTGTTGTAAATGGGAAAAGTGGGCATTTAATGAATATTCCCACCTTGTTGCATCATGTGTGGGAATCTCCTAGGGAAAACCCTAATTAGGGTTTTGCGTGTAGCCAAGGCTTGAAGCCTATATAAAGGGGTGACCTCTTCATTTGTAAGCAGGAGAGATTGATTCTGAGATTGTTGCTATAAGTTTTGAATCAGTTAACTTAATACATTGTTCAATTTGTTGGTGTATTCTTGTGCTGTTTTATGACTTGCATGGTTTCACTCTCTTCACTTAGAATAGATTTGTTTTCAAGTAATTAGATGAACATGATTGATGAGATTGCTTGTAGTGAAATCTGTGCTCATACCTTTTGTTAGCAGCTGATTGTTGTTAACTTTGCAAGGTTAGTCTGAGCCCTTTTATCTGTGTAGACTCAACTTCGATCATCGGATGAATGTTGTTCGATTTGATGGCATTCATTGGTGATATGAAAAACTATTGCACAACCTCTGAAGATTGCACCGCCTTTGTGTAGTTGTACTGTGTTGGTGAAGCAGAGTTTGGTTTGATTTCGCTCAAGTGATCCTTGTCTCTTTGTTCTTAGCTCTAGATTAAGTTAGCCTAGCTTTGTAAACCCTTCCCTATTTATTTTCTGCAAATTTTAAACCCAAAAATCCAAAAACGTGCCCTTCATTGCTAAATCATTCGCGAGTCAATTCCTTGAAGTTGCAAAATTGTTTAGTCTTCTTTGAAAGTATGTAAGGTCTCTTGGATTACCAGTATTGTTGGCATATGTGCAGAATATGTTGACATGATGATATTGTGTTGTCATTGATGTCAATATGCTCAAAGAGAACTGGTATGATGTCGTGAACCGACATATGTGAAAAAGTGAAGCGGTATGCTTGTTCAAGTGAACCGGTATGATGTTGTGAACCGGAACCGGTATGTCGGACCGAGAACCGGTATAAGGAATGTTTTGTATCTAGGGTTCATATGGCATAACTAGCGGTTGGTAGTCTCAGCTTCAGGGTTTCCGGTTGAAGTGTTTCAAGCCTGTGTGTTTCAACCGATGGCATTGTGTGATGAGTTAGCATTGTAATAGAGATCAGATCGTGTTGCCAAGTCAGCCTCGTGCACGTGAAGGAGATTGATCCTATCTACCTCGGGAATGTGCGAAGTCACTGTAAACGGTGGAGAATGCGTGATGGGTTATCACCTCCAAGGAGCGGCGAAGAACGAACGATGGAGAATGTCTTGAGATTTGTTCAAGACCGTTGTATTCAAATGAATAGTGTTCAATGGTTAGGATTGAACCAACTAAATTTCTCAACCTAATGGTCAGGATTGAACTGACTAAATTTCTCAACCTAAGTGTTTAGCGTTTAGGGTTTATGCTACCGACCTATATGTTTCCTATAAGGTCGATGTGATGTTTCATACTGAGGTTGTTGGCAAATGTTATGTGTGTATCTATGTGCAGAGATATGTGATTCTTGCCAGACCAGTTGAGAGGATTGATACCTGCATAGGGTGTGTGCAGAAGGAAGGAACTAAAGCGGATATACTTTTGCATTGAGTGCTATTACCAGATCATTGTAATACCTGTCGATCTCTAATCATTTCAACAATTGAAAAATCCCTTAATAGGGTAGCTTTAACCAGCTTGCTGTAAATCCTTTAATAGGGTGACTCAAAGCCATTGAGTTCATAAAATCCTCTAACAAGGTAACCTCTAACAGGGTTTAACCCTTAACCGGGTATTCTAGCCATCCCTTAACCGGGTGATCCCTAACAGGATCGGTTCCTAATAGAACCTGTTGTAACAGTCTATAACCGGACTAGGCTTCTAACAGAGCGGACTTCTAAAGAGTTCAAAACTACTTGTGGGTATTCATCCCCACCGTGGTTTTTCCCAGTTGGGTTTCCACGTGAAAAAATATGTGTCATATGTGATGTCTTTTTCATGTGATGCTTTGTTGTTTTCTGTCAAGCGGTGAATCATGTTGATTTAGCTAGTTATTGTATCTCTGATGATAGATTATCTGTTTATGCATAAGAACAAAGTGGAAATGAGGGAGTAGGTTGTATGAAGAGTTAAGAAGATTGACCGGTTCATGTCTTTCACAGTTGCACTGTGTTTAACCGGTAGTAATCTGGTTTGGACCGGTGTTAGGGATTGCCAGTAGTTTTTAGTCTGCAATCAAACCGGTTCAGGAAAAGTTTTTGTGCCTGTACTGATTCAACCCCCCCTCTTAGTATCGGTTTGGAAGATACTGGCAAGTGGATAAACCAGTAAAATGTGTCTTCCCCCAATGAATAAGGGAAAAGTCTACATGCAACGTCTGCATACTCAATCTGTCTATTGCGTAACACATCTTCAAATATTTTAACATGCTCTTCTGCTATTCTGTTTGGATCATTTACGTGAAAAATAGAACAAAACCTATTTGGGCTTTTGGGCATATCATGGTAAGCTGTAAAAATTAGTGGTGACGGATTATCTACCAACCAAGTGGCACCATTTGGGGCAGGTGGATTATGCGCCATCTGTGGCTGATTTATTTGAACTACAATGGGAATTGGACTTACAACAGTTGGAGCTGTAAAAACTGTGCTTGTTGGGGCAGCAAACTGCTGGTCTGAAGAACTGGGCTCACTGGGGTCTGCAACCCGGTGATAAATTTTGCGCTTGTAAAAGTGAAATCCAACAAATCTTTCCCGCTCCAGGCTAGACTTTAGGACTCTTTTGAACCTCTCCGGAGAGAAAGATCCAATTCGTTCCAGCGTGAGTTATTTTCAATGTCAATTTTGCTGATATAGTGCGGGAGCAGGTGCAGGAGCTAAATTAGCTTCTTCCTGATCTCTTTGATTCTGTGCGTCGATGCGATCAGCAATCTCCTGTTCCTTCTCAAGGATAAAACGAATTCGAGACCAGTCGGGATAATTTCTTTTTACGGACCGGGCCAAGCTATATAACTCTGTGATGAGGTTCTCTTGTTCGTCGTTGAAGTTCAAATCTGGCTGTATCACTGGTTCGGGATCTCTTCCTGGTTGAGGAGGATTAATGGGCAGACCCATCTCTGACCATGTTAGCGGACTGGAAGGAAAACTGTCGGATCTCTTTAAAACCTCGCTTGTGAAGGGCAGCGATCCTTTGTCTATCTAGCTTTTCCCCGATCACAATCTCTAGTTGCAGACCCTTTTCTTCTTCTTGATTAATAGTGCAACTTACTTGTCTGAAATGAGGGTGATTTGCTTCTGATTTCCAAGCAAGTGCTCGTAATTGATCTGCAATATATGACTGATTCAGTCCTTGACTAGGCTATTCAAGGGGAAGGTCGAGCGAGAATTCATGCGGCAATACCATACTGCATTACACTCTCCTTCTAGCGCCAATTCTATTGACGCGGAGGAGGGTAAAGAAGCTATAAGGTTACTCTTCACAAATATAGACTGATATGATCTGGATTTAGCTGTTTGGACATTCATCAAATATCCCTCCTTCTGGCGCCAATTTTGTTGACGTGTTTGAAATCGCATTGCTACGACTCCATCCGGCCAACGTATAATAGAATGTACTCGCTGAGTGTCCTATCCTCTCTTGAGATAAGGAAATTCCTAATGCTGGTTTTGTTGATCAAAGGGGACGACCTCAAGGTTTTGATTGTCAGGTCTTGACTGCGGGATTACTCAGTGATTGATGTGATTTGCTTGGGGTACAAGGGGACTTATGATTTGCAACAAGCTAGCATGTTGTGATTCTCAGACTATGAAATAAAATCAAAAGGGAAGGTATAGGAGATCTAAAACTAACAACACGGGTATGCGGGTAGATGGATTCAACATAACCAATCCCTGCTTGGCCAGAATAGCTCACAACCTTGTAGGAACGGTGCAATCTTCAAAGGGACTTGGAAGATTTTCAGACTGGAGGCACACGACTAAGCACCCAATTCTGGCGCAGCTCAGACGGACACCTGCAATTGAATTAAGCACAATTAAAGGCTCAGGTTAACCATACAAAAGGATACACAATCAGTATATCTTCAATGGTATGAGCCTGAATCTATCAAATACCTGCACACCCAAAACAGAAAGATCTATCTAAAATGCTGAAAGAAACCATGCAAACAAGATGAAAACAAGACAATAAACACCAAATCAATGTCTATATATTGATTTCAGCTGCCTATTACAACAATTTCTGTAGCATCCCTATGCTACTGCTAAGATCTAACCTATTCTAATTTCTAAAATCTAACTCTCTCACCAGAGTCTAACTATTTAACAAAAATCTCTAACCCTTTACAAAAGAAAGGCCTCTGCCTTTTATAGTTTTTACAATATTGAATCAGAGGCTAGGATTGACTGCATCCAAGGGCTGCAACCTGCCATCCAAAAGTTGGCAGCCTTAACCCATGCCCAATCAATTCTCAGTTATCCAACCAACCACAATTCCAACTACCTGCCACTATTTGGCTTTAATTCGGTCAATTTGGCAGTTGGACATAACTGTCCACAAAAATATCTTGTGCGGGACCCACAGACAGTTTTATAATAAAATAGTTTTAGTTTTTAAAAAAACTGAACTTCTGGAGTTAAATCCAGCTGTGTACTTTTCCTGAGAATGCATGATTGTTGCATTCGGAGTGTTCTTTGGTCTTTGGTGGTGAACTTTAACTTGTTGCCCGGGTGGCACGCTTCCCAATGCTTCATCGCTTTGATCCTGCATTGCATCTTTTCTCCTCTAGCTTCCAGCGCTTGGCCTTGGTTGCGATCCCTCTTCGATTTGCATTTTCAGGCCTTCGCTTGGTTCTCTGCGATGGCGTCCCGCGACTTGCAAACCATTAATCCCATTTTAATAAATTAATTTGAAAAATTAAAATTAATTTAACAAACATTAAATTTAACGCCTGGAGGGTGATTTGAAAATTTCCCAAGTTTTAACGCTTTTACTCCTTCCGCGAATTTAGTTGTTCCTGGCAATTTCGGGCAAGAGGGGCGTTCGAAAAGTTTTTAAAAAAAAGTTCATACTTAGACGTTTTTGAAATTCGGCCTAAATGGCACTTCCACAAACTTTAAGTTAACGCCTTGCTATTTTATTTTCACATTTTCGGGGGGTTTGAGAGCAATTGCAAGGTTTTTAAAACTTTGACATTTTCGCCCCTTTATGGTGAAATTCGGGATTTTGGGCACTTTTGCAAACTTTGACATTTTCACCCTTTTATGGTGAATTTCGGGATTTTGGGCACTTCTGCAAACTTTAAAAACTTTGACATTTTCACCCCTTTATGGTGAATTTCGAGATTTTGGGCTCTTTTGCAAACTTTAAAAACTAACATTTTCACCCCTTTAAGGTGAATTTCGGGATTTTGGGCACTTTTGGGCACTTTTGCAAACTTTGACATTTTCACCCCTTTATGGTGAATTTCGGGATTTTGGGCACTTTTGCAAACTTTTGCAAACTTTGACATTTTCACCCCTTTATGGTGAATTTCGGGATTTTGGGCACTTTTGCAAACTTCGGGATTTTGGAGTGTTTTGCAAACTTCGGGATTTTGGATTGTTTTGCAAACTTCGGGATTTTGGAGTGTTTTGCAAACTTCTTTCCCTTTCGCACTTTACCCTCTAAAATGCGATTTTCGACATTTTGAGGGGGGTTTTGCAAATTTTAAAAACTTTTCAACTATCACTTGTCCCTCATTGTGCAATTTCTGGTGAATGGGAGGAGTTTGTCAAGTTTTACCTCTTGTATTTTATCCAATACCGGCTAATTTCCGGGATTTCACCCATTTTGCCAATTTTTAGAAACTCATGTAATTTTCCCCCTTAGTGCGAATTTCAGGATTTGAAGGAGTTTTGTCAATTTTTTGACACTTTGCATTCTTTATCTCCTTTGTATCCCTTGGCGAAAATCGGCATTTCAAAGTCATTGCAGGCTTTAACTCTTTCTTCACATTTAGGCGACTTTGCGAGAATTGGGGAGTTTTAAGTTCGCAATATGGCCCTAGAGGCCGAATTTGGTTTTAGCGGCACTTGACCCTTCATATCCCCTTCCTCTTCCACAAGGACAAAAAGGCACAAACTGGGGGGGTCCCTGTCCAAGACGGGGATGGGTGTGCGATTTGCACAACAGTCTCTTGTCACTCGCCTTTGCAAATGAGTCAAGTTTTTCAAATTCGGTCATCAAATCAATGAGGAGAAAGAATGATCAAAAGAATATTCGGATGCTATGGATGTGCTCAGACAGGTCGGAGTAAAAACGCAATTTTTTGGGATTAGTTCTGACAACTTCCTATTTTTAGGAAAGTTGCCTTTTTTTTTAAAATTTTTTTTTAATTTTGTTTTTTGCTTTTTTCAAAAGTTTCATTTTTGGCATTTCAGGGCCAATCCGGGAACTTGCTTTTTTGTTCTGCTTCTTCTAAAAATAGAAAGTTGCTTTTTGCTTTTCTCGGGATTGCGAGTAGTTACTGAGTCAGGAGAAGTATCAAGCCAAGAGAATTCATCCAGAACAAACCAGACGTGGAACCACCTTCGAATTCAAAGGATAATGTCAGGAATGCTAATGGAAGATCACAATAAATTGGCTAAGTATAAGTCTATGCCAAGAATCCTCAGTTCCATGGAAAGTCTGCCCCTAGCAAGATGAACTTCCTTGTCCTCTAGTGAAATCTGCCCTAGGAATGATAGAAATCCTTGTTTCCAAGCCAAGTCCACCTAAGGCATTGGAAAATCCTTGTTCAACCATGAAGCCCACCCTCCCTTGCATTGAAATTCCTTGTTGTGATGCCAAGTCCGCCCCTAGTGATGGATTCCTTGACTAAGTATGAAGTCCACCCTTGAAGGAATACCTCAACCAAGTACCAAGTCTGCCTAGACATGAAGAAATTCCATGATTACAAGCAAGTCTTCCCAAGGTGGATAGAAATTGGCTAAGTGTTAGTGAGTGTGAAAAATTCAAATCAAGAAATGAAGTTTGCCATAAAAAAAAGGTTCTAGAAGAAAGCACAAGAGATCACCATTGAGAATTTGAAAGCAAGAAAGCAAGAGAAGGTTCAACTTGGTGTTCAAAACAAGACCAAATTCGTTTCCAATAAAACCCAAAAAAATAAAACAAAGCAAGAGTTCGACCTCTCTATAAACATGAGTATTGGCATTTCATTCACTTACAAATCACTTCTCAAGGCTGAAAGTTGAAGCTTAGGAAACAATTTTTTCTAAACTTCAAAGCAAATTTTGAAGTAAATTGGAGGTTCAAGGCAACTTCTAGGAGAATTTCAGGTCAACTTCTACACTTGGAGACAAAGTTGAAAGAGATTCCTTAAAGCAATTTAAAGGATTTCATCAAAATTCTTAGGTTTACTTTGGATTGAAGGCAGTTTTTTATTCAGAATTTCAATTTCTTTCAGACTTGAAGACAATTTCAGTCTGAATTTCTAATTTTCTAGACTTGCAAGAGAACTTTCATTTCAGATTCTTTAAATTTTACTCAAGATCATCTTTCTTTTTACTCTTTTTTGCAAATTTGGAGGCAAAATTTTTACAATTAGACTTGATTTCAATTTCCAAAATTTCACTAAGTCTGATTTTTAGTTACAATTTCTAGAATTTCGTAAGTTAAATCAGAATCATCCTTTAAATTTTACTCAAGACCATCTTGCTTTTTACGCTTTTTTGCAGATTTGGAGGCAAAAATTTTACAATTAGACTTGATTTCAATTCTGTAAGTTAAATCAGAATCATTCTTTAAATTTTACTCAAGACCATCTTGCTTTTTACGCTTTTTTGCAGATTTGGAGGCAAAAATTTTACAATTAGACTTGATTTCAATTTCCAAAATTTCACTAAGTCTGATTTTTAGTTAGAATTTCTAGAATTTTGTAAATTAAATCAGAATCATCCTTTGAAATTCCATCAGACTTTGCACTCTAGGCTGGAAATGAACATCAAACCCCCTATTTTTTTTAACTTAGAAAATTTTCATATTTTTCAAGTGGTAAATGTTGACTCAAGGAGGGATTTCCAAAAAGGTGTAGATGAAGTTCGATAACAAAGGACCATAATTGGAGTCCAAGATTGTGACAAAATGGAAGAAGGTTGGAGATACCAACCTTGGTCATGTGGACTCAAAGACTTCAAGAAAAGAATGTACGGGCTTGATGAATGTTTTCCTTTACCCTTAGCATGCAAAATGATGAGAAATGGAATTGTCCAAGCAGCTGATTTCCTTGAGCTATGCAATGCAATGAGCTAATAGTAGAATGTGCTAGACATTACAACATCTATGAGAGACAAGTTGTGGCATTTGATGGCAGAGTGTTGGCCTACCTTGGAGAAATGACCATCAAAGAAGCATTTGGCATTCTAGATTACCATTCCACCATATACAAGACCAAAGAGGAGACCTTAAGAATTTTTGAAGCAAAACCCGAGTCTTGTGCTGAAGCAATCAACAAGCAATGGTTGCAAAAGCCAAGGGTTCATCATACCAAAATGCCTAAGAAACTTTTTCGGACAGATTTCAAGGAACAGTATGGAGACCTCATCCTATTGCTAAATAGAGTCATGGGAAGCCCTCAAGCCTCCCCATTCGAGCCTTGGATGTTCTACTTCATTGAGGAGGTCACTTCTGGTGTCAAGATGATAAATTGGGCAAAAATAATCAGTAATAGCATAGATGAGCAGCTGAGAAACATGGAGCACACAAAGTCTTTTTACATGAGTTCCTACATCATTTACATGCTGGGAAGATGTTACAGATATAAGGGATTGAATGCAAAGGCGTTGTGGGAAACAAGGATGGTTAATTCAAAGCATATGACTGTTATCCGCAATTGCATATACAGGAGAAATCTCATATCAAAAGAGTCAATGGTGCATTCCTAATGTACATCACCAGGATATTTCAAGGATGCTCTCATCAACGATTGATATAGGAGGCCAAGGATTTAATAGGCAAGTTTGGATCTTGGTATATTCAATTCCCCAGATTCACATACCTGAGGGTCCAAGGATTTATATGATTCCTATACAAACTTCCAAGATATCCTACGCATAAGATGATACTGTTGGAAGTCATCGGACAGCTGGACACATATGAGAAAATCCAAAGAGGCAAGAAAAAGGCTGGAATTTCTTTTCCTCTTTTCGTTGGAAAGATGTTAGAATCATGTCCATCAACACATGCAACTGATAAGGTAGATGTGGAAATGCAATGGTACCCATCCTCCTATTGATCAAGGTCCAACTTTGATCCCCATCACCATATTGGGATGGTAAACAAAAAGAAGTATAAACACAGAGTTGATCTTGAGGATTTCTAGGCCAATGCGGCTGATGAGTATGAAACAAGAAAGAGAATGTGGTCCAGGATATCGGTATGATCAAAACAATTGATATTTTCCCCATACCTGATCAACTGGAAGATGGTGGAGATTACACCCAACCATGCTATGAAGAAGAAAAAGATAAACCTCTTCCTGCAACAGATTGGTCTGAACCTGAGCTTTCAGATTTGGATACATTGATGAGGCCAGTCATGAAATACACTAAGTGGTGGATGGATCAGCAGACTCACAAACTCATGGAGAAGAATATTGTCTTCACCTATAATTTAATAGGAAGCATGGATTCCTATTCTTCCGATGAATATGAAGTGACTCACAATGCCGAGAAAATAGAAAGTGGAAATGGAAAAGGAAGGACACAACAAAGAGTTCACTAAGGCCAAGAACAAAGAGGACTTCAGATGAGGAAATTATACACAAGAAGCAAAAAACAAACAATGCATCTTCCTTTACCAACACTTCTTTGGTTGAAGAAGTTGGCTCATCCATAGATAGGAACAAAGCTCTAGTTGCAGACAATCTACAAATTGAGATGGAAATTCCTCCTCCAATTTGTGAAGAACTAGTCCAGGAGCAAGTTGTTCCTGATTGCCTTGATAATCCAGTGACAATAATGGATGAGGAATTGGAGAATAATGAAGTTGATACCTTAGAAGGAGAATTTCAGTAGGAAACAATTTCCACACTCGGGGGAAATGAAGGAAATGAAGAAGATGATGGCATTGAATAGCCAATGTTACCAGATTGGTTAATAGAAAGAATGAAAAGGAAAGCTATTATAGAAGTCCAACTAGTGGACGATTCAACAGAGTTCTTAGATAGATTAAACTGGCATGTGGAAAAGAAGAAGGCAAAGAAATATTCCTTAATCCATAAAGATGGCACAAGATCTTGTTCAGTATAGGTGGCCATTCCAAAAGTTGACAAAATAAAAGAGGACATCACTCCTGAAGATTACGAGCTAATGATTATGGACTTAGGTCCTGCTACAAAGGAACGGGAAGTCCAGGAGTTAGATGATTTAGTCAAGGCCATCAAGGAAAGGCTAAGGAAGGAGGAAGGAAAGGACAAACTCAAAGTAGAGAATGAACAATTGAAGGATTATATCCGACATTTGATAAACCCTATTAGAAGAGAAGAGGCAGCAGTCACTCCACCTTTGGCTCTTCCACAAGAATTAGTCAAGAGCTTTGAAGGAATGAAGATGGTAGCCAAAGAAGCTGAGGAATGGATTGCAGAAGTTGCAGACAAGGCCACCAAATTCGTGGAAGAATTGGCATAGGTCTATGGTCGGATCTCTCCATTCATATATAGAATCCAAGACATAGTTGAGTTCTGGGAAGATTTTCAAACTATTCAAGAGAAGACAATCCCATGTCTAAAGTTGCTGAAAGGAATTCTTGAACAAGACTTAGTTAATGAAAATGTAATTGATGCTAGGGCATCATATGACTTCAGCACATGGTATCACACCTTGGTGGCTAGAGGAGAAGTTTTGGAGAAGATGAAGATTGATGGTGCCGAAATAGAAGAAACAATCAAAGCTATCTAAGACAAGGTCTTCGTCACAGTCTCCAATGTGCTTGAGCAAGAATAGTCTAAGACAAGGACTTGGATGTAGAGAGCTTGAAGGCCAAAGTTTAGAGCAACTTCTCCACTTCTACAAATCCAACCTCGAAGCAACATTTTAGCAAGGCATCCTCATTTCTGTCCATTGAGGATGGTTTTTTGAAAATTAGAAATAGAATGGATAGCCACTTTTGCCACGTGAAGATGAGATGGACTTGATGGAATACAAGATCGACATTATGCCAAAGTGTCCCAATGGAAGAGCTCGACCCCATAGTGACCAGGTTCATTGAATTTGCTGCCAAAGAAAAGGATAAGGGATGCCCACTTCTAGAAGAAAGAAAGATTTAATAATTGTTTATTTCTCATTGGTCCGTTTTGGATAATTGTTGTAGCTTGCCTTAATATGGGTTTAATGTTTTAATCTTGGCCATTGATCCTAGCCCTTCATTTATTTTATACTCCTATTTAAGGCTCCTCCCTCTCATTTTGTAAAAGAGAGATTTCAGAGAAATTGTTGTAGTGATGCTTCTTATGTAATAAACAATTCATTGAAGTTTGGTGAATCTTTGTCTTCTTTTGCAAGTTAGCATGGTTTCTTGGCTCTCATTAGAATAGATTTAATTTTCAAGTTGATAGATTTAATGAAGGATTGATAAAATTGCTTAATGTGGAGTTGACGTGTTTATATTTTTTATAATTGAATGATTTTCAATTATTTTGCAAAGTACAAGTTAATGAAAACTTAACTTCTATTACTCTATTCATTGTTCAATATGTTGGTGAATATAAGTGATATGAAAATCTTTTGAATACCTTAGAAGATAGCACCATTCTTGTGTATTTGTTGAATTTGGCGAAACAAGAATTGTTTAAATTCCACTTTTGCAATTTTTGTCTCTAGAGTTCATAGGATTAGCTTAGGAGTAGAATTATCTTCCTAAACCCTCACCCCTTGTTTTTCCTTTTTTCCGAGTCTTAGTAGAAGTAGGATTGGAAAGAACTTATTGCTAAATTCATTCCAAAAAGAAAAAGAAAGTTATAAGTGTCAGGAATTAGCAGAATCCTTAGATTGATTAACTCCTTGAACAATTACGTAAGTCCTCCTTGAGATTACCAACAAATGACAACGAACCAATTGAGACTATTTGTACACATTTGGGAACCTTGGAGTCGTCTTTGTGATCACATAGCTTAGTTGTTTAGCACATAGAAGACTTTGATCAAGAGAGAATAGGATATCTTTGGATAGTTTATTTTGTGTTGAACGTGCATAAAACCACCACCAACACATTCACACCCACATTTGGGTAGTTGAATGTCACACCCTCCTTTGGATTTATTTGCCACCTTCCCATAACCAATTCTTTGTCCTTACCTGAGTTGACATAACCATGTATTTGGCATTTACCAAGTAGGTAAAAATCCCTCTTATTTTGGGCTATTGAGAGTTATTGTTACTCTTGGATTTATGTGCCCATATTTTCTTATATAAACAACCCTCACCTCTCCCTATTCTGAGAAGGAGATCACTAGCTCAGTTGATTATGAGTCTAGTTCAATGCTAGGAGAGTGCCGAGTTTATTCATCTTTGGATTCTTGTCTTGCTTTCCTTTAGTCACATTGATCTTGGGTGGCTTCATAGTTAAATCCAACATGGTATCTGAATTAGTTGTGAGTTGTGGGTTAGCAACTTGTTAATAATATGGAGTGATTTGTTCTTGAAAGAAAAGTATGATCATCTCTTGTATCTAATGATTGCATTAAGAATCAGAAAAGCTTGAAGGAATTATTGTTTCTTGGGGGGGTTCCTTTCTCTTGCCTTTCAGTGTAGGTATATTGGGAGATTTCTAGAGGAAATTTGAGCTCACCATTGAGTTTAGAGAAGCCAAGAAAGTCAGAATTGCCTTTTGTTTCCTCTGAATTGGACACCAGAGGTGAAATTGGTGAAGGTTTGAAGCAGAGGTTTCACATCTAGATCCAGAGGGTAGCTGATCTTTTGGGACATTTTGAGGCCAAACAGACTGTGCCATCACTTCTAGAAGGCTCGAAAATGTTAAAATTGACTACCAATTTGTCAATTTTGGTGAAAGTCAAATTTGAGGCAAAACTTTTTAGTAGATGAGCCCCATGGCCCACCTGTCTAGTACAATATAGATTTGAATTTTAAAAAGAAATACATATAAATTTTTTTGCGATTATTAAAACAATTATTGTTATCAAAACACAAAATAAAAAGTAAAAAATCAAAATAAAAAAAATACTAAAAGATTTTTTTTAGGTACTTGGAGCTATTGCGAGCAGCTACCTGCAATCCTCGAGCCCCACACGGGATGGCCCATGCAGGCCATCTTGCGCCTTGTATAGGCAGTGGATACAAAGCCTCGTGCCTTGTATAGGCAGTGGATACAAAGCCTCGTGCCTTGTATGGAATTTTTTAAAATGCAAAAACAAATAGAATCAATATTTTGGCCTAGTTTTCGCATTGCACAGTATACAAGCTGTGCTTAAGCCAAAGCTCAACATGGAGGGGTGTTGTGCGTTATGCACACCTCGCCCCTTTGCTTTATAGGGGACCCCCATTTTGTCTTCGGTCTGCCTGCGTGAGGAAAAGGTATTCCAGCAGAGGTCACCCATTTTGTTTAAACTCTCGAGTTTTGGTTTATAGAAGAGGGCATCTGAAACCATTCACGACAAGCTCGCATACATTCCTCTAAAATCACCAAGCCAAATTCGCCTATTTTGAGCCGGAAGCCCGCATTTGAATACAAAGGGAGGCATTTTGAAAATTGAACAATAGGAAAATCGCGCAAATCCCCTTCCTAGGCTGAATTAAGATATAAAGTTTGCAAAAGGGCCCTATGGGCCGAAAATCAACAAGAGTTTGCAAATTCGGCAAGTAAGCCAAAAAACTTAGGAGAAAGCAAATCACTCATTCCACACTAGGAATCACGAGCTCAGAAAGTAGCGCGTATTTTGGTCATGTTGGCCGAAATTCAGAGGACCGAAAATCAAAACTCTAAACTCGCAAGGTAAACCAAATACCCGAAATAAGCTATTCGAATTCAAAATCGGGCCAGGACCTCATTGGGCCGAAAATGTTAAAGTTCACAAATTGGCCGAATGGGCCGAAATTCTTAAATTTGCAAAACGGCAATTCAACCCGAAAATTTAGAGGCTTGCAAATTGGTCTAATAGGCCGAAAAGGGGGCTAAGGGTGAAATTGCGATTTCCGTCTCAAAACAAATAGGGTTAAGAACCAAACTCGGCCCTTTACTGGATTTTGTTAGGAGTAAAACGTTTAAAGTTTGCAAACGAGGCCTCTAGGCCGAAAACCAGGCCATTAGTCAAACTCGTGCAAAAAGGCCTTGTAGGCCGAAAATGACTTAAGCCTTGCAAAATCGACTTCCAGGCCGAAATTGGCTGAAAGCCTCAATCGCGTAAATCCTCCAAAATTTGCGAAAATCTTCAGAAGTTAGAAATCGTGCCATATGGCCTTCTAAGCCGAAAAGAGCCTTTCATAAACCGAAAAAATTGATGAAAGGAAAGAAACAAATGTTGCAAAAAGCTTCATTTTCCCGAAAATGAACAACGAAGTTCAAATTTGCCCAAAGAGCTTCATTGTCCCGAAAATGGCTAAAAGAAAAAAGGCCGCACAAAGGCTCTTCATATGCCCAAAATGATCAGAAGGTTAAACCGTGCCTAAACCAAAATCAAACCAAACTTCTAAAGTCGAGTTTCTTAGAGGGCCAAACTTGGCGATTTTAAAGGAAATTAAAGTCGGTCATTTCCACTTAAACTCAAAATCGGCCTACATGGCCATAATGCAAGCAAACTCTCAAAACGGCTCATTTGGCCGAAATTGAAGATAAAGGGCAACATTGTGTATTTTTTTGCCTTAAACGTCGAAAAGCAATTTCAACGTTGCGCATTTGCAAACCAAGTTTCTAAGGCCGAAAAGGTATGTGGTCTTGCATTTTAATCTTTTAGCCTGAAGTTGAAGACTTAAGGCGAGAACGAACACTAAATGGAAGTCGCCATTTTTCTCAAATAGGCCAAAATGAGAATTTGAAATCTTGCAAAAGGCCTCTACGGCCCGAAAATTGAGTGGGCAAACATTGTGATTTTAAATAAAACTTGATTTTCACCCGTTGAATCCGAAATTGCCAGAAGGGAGGTTAAATTTAAAAGGTAAATCTTGCAAAACTCCAGTATTCCTGAAATTCCAGGACTTAGGTGATTAAAGGTAAAATCACACGAAATTTCATAAGGATGGCGTTAAAATGGAAAGCTAAAAACTCTCATTTTGGTTCAGAGGGCCGAACTTTGCCAGGTAAAAGGAGAAAGTATTTTAAAGGCGTTCACAATTTGGCTATAGAGTCGAGTTTTGCCAAGGGGTCAACCAAGTGAGAACTCGTGCATTTTAATCCTAAAGCCCTAATGAATTCAAAAGAAGTGGCCTTAACTTGAAACGAAATCTCTCAACTTGCCTAAAGGTCCTGAATTCCTAGAGAAGAAAGCGAGAACATTCAAAAGATACATCTCACAAAGAGCTTCTAGAGCCAGACGTTAAAATTTGATGTTTGTTTATTAATTTTAATTTTCCAAATTGATTTATTAAAGTGAGATTAATTGTTCACAGGTCGCAGGATGTCATCGCAATCAAGGCCAGGCACTGGAAGCTGGAAAAGAAGAAGATGCAAGAGCGCGCTACAAGAGTGTGAGATCTGAACCAAGCATTGGGAAGCGTGCCGCTGAAAAAAGCTGAGGTCCACCACTTGAGATCGAAGACCAAAGAACACTCTGAATGCTACAAAGTATGCATTCTCAGGAAAAATACATAGCTGGATTTAATTCCAGAAGTTCAGTTTCTGAGAACTGAAACTGTTTTATTGTAAAACTGCCTGTGGGCCCCACTCAAGATATTTTGAAACAAAGGGGAAACAGTTCAGTTGTGGACAGTTATGTCCAACTACCGGATAGACTCAAATTAATGCCAAACAATTGTGGGCAGCTGAGGATAGTGGTTGGATAGATGACTAAGAGTTTAATGGGCATGGGTTAAAGCTGCCAGCTTCTGGAAGGCAGATCAGGATCCTTGGATGCAATCTATCCTAGCCTTCAATTCAATATTGTAAAATCTATAAAAGGCAGAGGCCTTTGTATTGTAAAGGGTTAGAATTTTGGTGGTTAGATTGTTAGAGAGTTAGATTTTAGAAGTTAGAATAGGTTAGATCTTAGCAGTAGCATAGAGATGCTGCAAAAATTGTTGTAATAGGCAGCTGAAACCAATATATAGACATTGATTTGGTGTTTATCATCTTGTTTTCATCCTGTTTGCATGGTTTCTTTCAGCACTTTAGATAGATCTTTCTGTTTTGGGTGTGCAGGTATTTGATAGATTCAGGATCATACCATTGAGGATATACTGATTGTGTATCCTTTCGTATGGTTAACCTGAGCCTTTGAATTGTGCTTAGTTCAATTGTAGGTGTCCGTCTGAGCTGCACCAGAATTGGGTGCTGAGCTGTGCGTTTGCAGTTTGAAAATTTTCCAAGTCCCTTTGAAGATTGCATCGTTCCTGCAAGGTTGTGAGCTATTCTGGCCAAGTAGGGATTGGTTATGTTGAATCCGTCTACCCGCATACCAGTCTTGTTAGTTTTAGATCTCCTATCCCTTCCCTTTTGGTTTTATTTCGTAGTCTGAGAATCGTAGCTGATCATCTTGTTGCAAAAATGTAAGTCCCCTTGTGCTCCCAACAAAACACATCAACTACTAAGCTATCCTGCAGTCAAGACCTGACAACCGAAACATTGAGGTCATCCCCATTGATCAAATTAACATAGCATTAGGTATTTCCTTATCTCAAGAGAGGATAGGATACTTAGCATTCTATTCTGCATTGGCCGGATGAAGTTGTAGTTCCGCGACTTTTGACACGTCAACAAGGGGTAAAACCCCATGAGTTGTGTTGGGTGTGGCCGACGTGGCCTCCACATCCTTTGTCCCTTTCAAAAAATTTTAATGAATGCTGCACTCATTCGTACCTTGGCTTCTACTATGCACTACTGTACCTGGTATGACTTTGACCTTTATTCCTATCTTTAACAACTGTTTTGGTAGTTCGCTAGCTTTGGCAAAGTTGCAAAGTTAGCTAATGGTATTCTATTTTTGGTGGAGGTTTAAAAATTTGACCGTTTTCTACATTTACTTGGTAGTATTCAAATTTGGTGGAATCTTTAAAGTTTAAACCACTTGGTAGTTTAGACAAATTTGGCGGCACCTCCAAATATAGCACAAATTCACCAAACTTGACGGAGGTAAATTTGTGCAAACTTGGACCCCTCTTCATTGGAGTTTTTCTTTTTGCACCTCAACTTTGGAGTGCTATATCGTAGGCATACAAAGTTGTTTTTCAAAGCAATTTTTTTGATTTGGGGCAGAATTTTCACGCTCTTCATGGTGCTATGATTAGTTTTTGCTCAAGTGATCCCATTTTTCCAGAAATTCAGTTTTCTCATCAGATCTGAAGGATAATCTTCATTTTTTGAACTTCAAATAGTTATAACTTTCACATACGACCTTGGATCGAGGTGATTCTTTTTTTGAAAGTTGATATTTTTTTGAACCCCACACATTGGTGGTAATTTGAGGTTCTCATTTTGAGATTTAATTGTACTTTCAGTATTTGAGTCCATTATTGGACATTGTAAAACTTTGAAAAACAACTCCGACATTGTAAACACACTAATTTATGAAGTGCCAAAATCATTTTTTGTTGGGGGGGATTCTTGATTGAGTGAAAAAGGGGGGTCTCTCTTGGTGTGTGTGTTTTTGATCTACTTGCTTGTGTTCTTTTCCTACACATAGATCATTCTAAGGTTCGTTTGCTTACACCATATAATTATTCTACTTGACATCAACATGCATGGAATGCACTAATGCAACTAGGGTATACTCCATATGTTGAATAAAAAGTAGCTGAACCTACAAATGATAAGGAAAAGATAAAATGGATGCTTGAACAAACTAAAGCTCTTAGATGTCTTCATAGTTTTGTTTCGCCTGATCTAATGTTTCAAATTGAAGCATGTAAAGCTTCATATGAAGCTTGGGAAAAGCTAAAAACATTGTATGGTACAACTAATGAAGTTAGAGGCTTTCAAATTGATAATGATTTGATAAGCCTTGATCCAAAGAACTTTGACAACATCTAAGATTTCCTAGCTGAAGTTAATGATTTGAGAGCACAATGTAAAAAATGTGGTAATGAGAAAAAGGACATTCAGTTGGTCTACAATGTATTGAATAAACTGGGTCTTGAGTATGCATCTTTTGTTTCTAGCTTTCATACTCACAGGGTAACTATGGGGCTGGCTTATGTTAAGCCTTCATTTGCATCTTTTCTTGAGATGTTGATACACAAACAGCAAAAGCTTTTTTCTATGGGTCTCATTAAGCCATCAAAGAATCAAGTCTTGTTGGCTAATCAGCCTAAGGGACAAAAAGTGTCTGGACAACCTAACAAGAAGCAAAAGAAATTCGAGAAAAAGCCACATACAGATCAAGCACATGATAGGTCATCTTCAAAAGATGATTCATCTAAGAAGGAGAAGCCTACTTTTTCATATTGCAAGAGGAGTAAACATGAAGAAAATTCTTGTTATAAGAAGGATATTGATGAATTGAAACATCTTGAAAAGAACATTGATCTTCCTTCTAGAATGTTTGAGTCAACTTATTCTAATTCAAAACAGTTAGGATCTACTAAGGTAAAAGGTCATGCAGGACTTGCTTCTAAAGCAGCTAAGAATAAAGGTAAAGCTCTTTGTGCTACTTGAACTTGGGTATTCTCAAATCAGATCCAGTTGTTGAGCCTTGCATTCTTTCTCCTCCATCTACTGTTTCTTTTGAGGATACTTGTGTTGCTACATCCATGGCTACTTGTGATTCAGTACAACAGGATATATATTGTCTTCCAGATATAGTTCCTTGGGATGACTACTTGACAAACATTGCAAGTTTGTATGTGGAGTCTCATATTTCAGACTTGGGAGACACTATTTATGACATTCATCTTCTCTTTGATGAAGTTGATTCTTCTTCAGTTGTTGGTGAGGAACTTTTGGATCCTCTTGTTCATTTTCCACATGATCATTTATCATAGTTTGACATGAGTGTGGATACTTTTGAGCATCATTTGGAGGAGGCATCTTTATCTTTAGAGGAGACAATGGAGTCTTTGGACCTTGTTCAACATACATCTCTACTAGATTCTAGATTGTCATCTTCATTAGTGTGGCCTAGAATGCCTAATTTGAATGTGGCAGCTTTTGGCATCAACATGGAGACAAATGATCAGTGTTCAGAGGTTTCATACATTGTGCACTTTCTTCCTTCATATTCCTTTTAGGAATGGGAAGATGTTCTTCATCTACCTTTGGTTTTATTTATTCCTAAGGGGAGGAATGTTTTTCGACGATTGTGGTCCATCTTCGACATCCAGTTTTGAGCATCAACCATTGGTACAGTTGGGTACTTCAAGGAAGGCTACATAGTCTTTCTTATCCTTTCTATTTTAGAGAGGACTTCTTCTTTGCTTGGGATTCTTCTTGTGTTGGGAATCTTGTTTTATTTTCTCTCTTTTGGGGAGGAGTTTTGTCCCACTGGGTTTTCTCCTTTTCTCCGTTTGTGAGAGATTGTTTTGTACATGGGTACCTAACATGGCCTTGTAGTTGGAACCCATCTTTGTGTATTTTCATTCACCTAAGCTACGCTTAAGGGGGGTGTTAGTGTAGGTATTTATTCTCCTTATGTTAGTAGGGGATAACTACTTTTCCTACACATTATTAAGCTTGCTTAGGTTATATTAGAATGGTTAGAATGAGGACATGTGGCATAATCCTACAATCATATGTGTCATTCACACCCACATTTGGGTAGTTGAATGTCACACCCTCTTTTGAATTTATTTGCGACCCACTCATAACCATTTCTTTGTCCTTACATGAGTTGGCATAACCATGTATTTGGTATTTACCAAGTAGGTAAAACTCCCTCCTATTTTGGGCTATTGGGAGTTATTATTTCTCTTGGATTTATATGCTCATATTTTCTTATATAAACAACCCTCACCTCTCCCTATGCTTAGAAGAAGGAGATCACTAGCTCAGTTGATTATGAGTCCAGTTCAGTGCTAGGATAGCGCTGAGTTTATTCATCTTTGGATTCTTGTCTTACTTTCCTTTAGTCACATTTATCTTGGGTGGCTTCATAGCTAAATCCAACGTACAACTGTTACATTTATTCTTATTTACACATATAACAGTAGTAATAAGATCTATATTTTTATTAGATTTGTGTAACAAATTGCTTAATTTCAATTGTTTACATATTTATTCATAATACATTAGAAGGTACTCATAGCCCATTCCTTAATCATTCGCTATTGCCCCTCATGAGGATAGGTTGGTTTTGTTAGGGAGAGGTGGAGTAATACCTCACAAGATAGGTAATCATTGGGAATTGGCAGCCTTCTAGTAGGGGACATTACATTATATAGTATGAATAGGGTCAATATTTAAATTAAATAGCCCATGCTTGACTGGATGAACAGCATTAAGCCTGCTCGATCTTACCCCAAGGATACATTTTCCTTTCCAAATCGTCAGGCCACTTGAAGCTAAAGTTTTTTATTGAAAGACATATAAAGATGCTTTAAAAGCTTGTGTTGGTCACTTTGTTATGTAGCAATGGAAATATTGAACCATTTCTATGATGTATCCTTATTTTTTGGGGCACTAAATGTGGCCAAATATTGAAATTATGCAACCTATGCTTTTTCCTGGGTTAAAGATAGTTGGAAGAATTTTTATCTCCTGTTCCTCCCACATAATAGAAAATGCTTAAAGTTACTTGTGTGCTTTGTCAGTCACCCTGCTTTCTAATTAATCACCAATGGAAAGGAGTGAAAATTTTATAGATACATTGACCTGAGTATCAAAATAGTCCTATTTAGTGAAAAACAGCATAAAAATAAAATATTTTAATAATACTACATTATGGAAGTACCTGTTAAAATGTTGTAGTTAATAGTTAAATGTGTGTCACTGCATTAGTCAAAGTTATTCAGAGCCCATTTAAATAAGCCATTTTTTTGGATGTAATGATCAATGGAATTTTGATAATGTCAGGTCTATGCATTCTGTCTCTGCTTGTTCTCCTGTTGTTGTGTGTACTGTGTACTATATTATAAGAACTTTAGCTGATCTTATGATAAATATATAATCTGTATGGAAATGGATTTACAGTCCAGTGAGACGAGAGAATATACGGCTTTTTTTACTTCACTAATTAGTAGCATGGTTAAAATTATCAATAGCTGTTTGATTCCAAAGCCAGCTTCAAGACTTTTTTTTGATGCTGAAGCAACTTTATTATATCAGAAACTTTCAAATTATTCTCACACTCAAGGAATTGGTTGACAACTAAATAATAAATTATTGATATAAATTAAAAAACTTAACTGCATGATAGACATATGAGAAAATGATATCAGCATGCCTTAGGCTGATTTCTTTGCTTCCTTTGTCATCTGTCTGTTTTATATGCTCAAATTATCCATTTGAGAGTTTGTTGCAAATTCGAATAACTTGTTTGTCTTATTCCTTTGAGCAGAAGGAAAACTACCTCCATTTATTCATCCATGGAAGTGGCTGCTGTGCGGACTATCACAGAAAAAACATGTAATTCTGGTGTTGTCATTGAGGAAGAGTATGATCATCAGACAAGGTTGCTTCAGGAATTTTATGAAATTCCAAGCATTGAAAAAGCTTGGATTTCTCGATCTAGCATCAGTATGGAATTTCACCATTTTCTTTGAGATTGGCCTTATATGTGATCACCTTTTTTAGCTTGGTTTTATCATTATTGGGATTTGATAGATTTTTTTTTTGTGCAGCAAGATGATGTATGCTAGTTCTTTATCTGATATGGTGTTTTTATGTTCAAGTTGTTATTCCTTATCAAACAAACAAAGTTGTTTCCTTTTTTATTTTTGCAATTTGATTTAGATTAGGTTATATGCGTTGTTATCTTACATTTTGGGTTTAGGACAGCTTGACATCTTCTCTTACCTTTTAAAACTTGTATGGACAATACTTCATCTTTGAGACAGTCACTACGTTAGAATTAATTGTTTCTTATATTCATTTTTTGACCTTTTCTTCTCATATTTTTCTTTCAATTATGATATTATAGAGAATGGCTTGCAAGCAATGATATCTTTGAGCCAGTTGAACCTTCCGGCAAATAAAAAGAGGAAGTTTGTTCTCTCAGCACATATCCTGGAGGAAATGAACAACAATTCTATTGATTATAATTGGTCACCATTTCCAATTGATCATACAGGAGCAACACTGGTTGTTCCTTCACCTTCAGGTTTGAATCTCCTTGTTGTTCGAAATGGAGATCACGACATAAAAGAGGCATCGACTCCAGTACAACTTGAAATTTGGGGTCCTGCTCAAATGCGGAAAGAGATATTTGTTCCCCCATCTATACATGGTCCTTTGTTTACAGATGGATGGTAGTCACTCAATCCAACCATGAAATATGAAAGACATTTCATTAAAAATTACTGTCTTGACAGATAAGCCTGAAGTCATTTTCTTTTGTAGGGGACATTTTCATTCATAGATTCACTCTGTGCTTTGTGATGTTAACATAGGTTTGAAGGCATTTCATGGAACTCAGATGAAACCTGTATAGCTTATGTGGCTGAGGATCCTGCTGCCACTCAACCTGTATTTACTAGTTCTGGCTACAGGCCAGGTACCTCAGGTGAAAAAGAGCCAGGAAGCTGGAAAGGCCAAGGAGATTGGCTGGAGGATTGGGGGGAAACATACTCAGGAAAAAGGAGACCAACACTCTTTGTTCTTAATATTAAAAGGTATTTAATACTCCTCTTTATATACAAGCATATGGTGGTGAATTTTAGTCAATTTTTCATTATTGAAAGACTGAAATGACTGATTTGTAGAGTCACAGTGGAACTGTACAGGCTGTTGAAGGCATCCCAAACCATTTGAGTGTTGGACAAGTTGTATGGGCACCACAGTCTTCCACAAGTTTTTCTCAGTACCTAGTTTTTGTTGGCTGGTCTACAGATGCTAGTAATTTTCAGACACCAAGAAAGTTAGGAATGAAATATTGTTATAATAGGCCATGTGCTCTGTATGTACTTAGAGCCCCTCTGTCAAACAAGTAAGTATATAAAGGGATATTCCAATATAATTAGTATGTTTTCATTCAAATGTAAATGGTTTATTACATTGATTTTTCATTTTGAACAAGTGTTTAATTTGGTCAATTTGTTGATATTGTTCTTGAAACTAACCTACATATTAGTTAAATAAATAGCTCCTTCCCATTCTTTGATTTGCAGAGAATCATCCAAGGACACTGCAGGAATTCTTAAACTCACTGAAAATTTTTCTAGTGCTTTCTTACCGCGTTTCAGGTACTACAAGAGACATCGGCCTGTTTTTGATAAGTAAATGTAATTATATTGAAATGAGGAAACTGCTGCAGAAGTTTTTAATACTGTATCCAGAGTATAAAAGATGTGAACACCAAGGAAATATTACAGCTAGATTATCTCTATTTTTATTATATTTTGTGATTCTGGATATGGACCCCAAGCTATATGTGCAGATTTAAAGAAAAGTTTCTATTAAAGTGTATTGGCTAATAAAGAAAGTGGTAAGTTTTCATTACTGACTATGCAGAGCAACAGTTTGATTCCTTATTAGTGTGAGTTCTTCTCCCCTTTTTGCTTCATAGGATAAAATTTGCAGCCGTTCATGACTATTTTCCGATTCCTTTTCTCAAATAAGAAAAATTGGCTTTCCTGCAGATTATTGCTTTGGTTTTCCAGAGTATTCTTTACTGACTTGTATTAGAATTTTAATTTATCTTTTGCAAGACAACATAAAATGTAAGAGTGTGTGGGGATAAACCTCCCTTCAAATTCGGAGGGGAAGCTCCCTGAGATCTAAATTAAACCAAAACACTAAGCTAAATTGACCCTAGATGGCAACTATAAACATCTACAAATATTCTTAAGTCCCAAAGATATACAAATTTCATGGAGTTTCACATTATTGAAATGACTACTTGCCTATATTTTGCCCTTGGATTATGTATTACAGGTACTAGATTGATGACAATTGTGTCTTGCAAGTGAGACTTTCAATTTTAACATATGTAAGCAACCTATCTAAAGTTCTTAAACACACAGATGGCACCTTTCGGTTGGCTAAAACACAGACCAGTTATTTAGTGCAGACAAGATTTTGAAAGAAAATACAACTTAAACAAATAAAAATACATGATTCCAAAGACTGAATGGCTAATTTGCATGCAAAGTTACAACCTAGATGAGCAAAGGACATATACAAAGCTTCTCAATCTCACACAATTTCAATTCAATCAGTGGAATTAAAAGCACGTGACAGTAATGATTCCGATAGCGTAATTGTAGCTTCCACCATCATTCTTTTAAGTATCTTGTGCTCAAGGTAGTTATTTCTGACTTCCAAATGGCCAATCTCTGGGACTAGAATAATCCATTTTTAATCCCAAAAATCATGTGTTAGAAGTGAAACCCTTAAAGTTAGAATAGAAAAAAGGAAAGAAAGGAATTTAAAACAAAACTATTCTAAACAATTAAAAAATAAAACTAACTAATGTAGCCTAAAAAGAGACTCTTCTCATCTTTTAAAAATAGAACACCAGAATTAATAACTGCTAGCAATAGCTGTTCTTAAAATACCGATTTAGCATACAAACACCCTTTGTTATTCTGAACCAATTGTTGGCTTGGCAACCTGTTGGATCCAATGGAATTACAAACACATGTGAACCAACTTGAATATTGATTTCAATAGGGCTATCGTACCTGCCACCACCATTCTTTTGTATCCTCGGCAATGTAGGTTACAAATGCCCAATCTTTGGGACTGAAGAATAATTATTTTCTACTTCCCAAAAATTATGCTTTAAATTGAAATGCTTAAAGTAGCAAAATAATAAGGACAGAATGAACTTAAAACCAAACTATTCTTAACAAATAATAAAAAATAAACCTAACTAATGCGGCCCAAAAATACTCTCATCATGTAATGTCCCCAATTTTAGCTTGGAATTGTTTGAGGAGAAATAAGGGGGAAAATTATTTAATTTAATATTATATAAGTTGTCTCATTATATTTATTTAAAATCACACGTGAGACGACTTTATATTTTATTAAATTAATAAAGTGACTAAAGTATAAAATTAAAATAATTAAAAAGTCACTTAATTAATAATAAAGTGTACCTACCCTCTTCTAGAAGGAATCTCATGATGGGTTATGAAAAGGATAAATAGAAGAGGGTGATTGATGATCAAGCAGATTGGAGATTTGGATTTGGAATTGATGAACTGATGCGTTGCATTAGTTGAATCTCTGAGGATGCAAACCTTTAGTAGATTGATAGAAGGGTTGGACAAAACCCTAGTTCTTCATCTTGGGAGTAGGTTCGTGACGGAATCTACATCGGTGCCTAATTTGTGAAGTCTTCTTCCAAAGACTAATTTGCAGTTGTGAGTGGGAGACACATCAGTCTTCCATAGAGGTCTTATTGAGTTTTCTACATATCCATGGTGGGTGATGTTCATGGTAATTTTCAGATTGTCAGATTGTATGCCCATTGTGTATCGATTTTGATTTAAGTAAGGGGGCGATTTTATTAGAAGATCATTGGAAGAGAACTTGGAAGAAGAGCTGTTTGTTATTGCAGGTCTGAGATTGAAATCGACTCTCTCCTACATCCCCTCGATTTTCCTTTATCTCCCTATTTTTGAGCCATATAGCACACTTTGAGAATATCGCCAGCCTTAGAAGTATAAGGCGATTCATTTTGATAGTAAATGAAAGGAGAAATAAGTAGATTGCTGCATTCATTTCTGATCTGGAACAATTCAAACAAGACTGACAGGTTACCACGAATATGTTCTCTCTTCATCAGTTTTGCATCAAATCTTACCAAGGGAGGCAGCATTAGCAGTGGAGGAGAAGGACGATGCTTTTGGGACAGACTATGAAGGAGTCTTAAGGAAGATCAGTGATACATCAGTCTGAAGCAAATCACAGCAATCCATCCTTCACTTCGATTTTTACCATAACTTTCTAAATTGGCAACAAACATCATTGAGGGAGGTAGCGACACACTTGAGGACTGAAAACGATTGTTTTGGGTGAATATTTTGGAGGCTAGCAGCAGTCCAATAATTACCAGTCCCAACTTTATTGCAGCAGGGGGTGTCTTCTGAAGAAAAGGATTGATCAGCTGATTGAAGGTTTCCTAATCAACAATCTTGCTTGCATCATCAAAGCATTAAACACCAGGTTCATTTGACATCATTAATTCATAAGTAATCTCAGTTGGTTTTTAAGAGTCCATATCTGTCATTGGTCTTCAGAAAAATCTGAAAGTAGACATCAATAATAATTATTGTGTTTGCTCATAAGGTTGTCAATGTAATGTCTTTGATCATCATATTAAAAGAATTTTGGTTGCATCTATATACATGTTCTATCTGAGGTTACTTGCCAACTGTTTGTCAAAATGCCACTTGGCTTTAAGTGCATATGTAACATTGCAAATTCATCTCTATGCATTGGCTAAGAGTCCAAGGTGTCATTTAAGCATCTAGATGATAATTTGTGCATTGTAGTGTTGATTCTCAAGCTTTGGAAGCTAACTATAGTCATTTTTATAAGGACATATCAGACTGATATTATAGACCAGCAAGCTGGAAGGTTGTCTGTGAATTGTTTGATGATATTCCTTGTGTCTCATAAGCACATTTTCCGTTATACAAGAGCAAGGGATATTACACATCATCACCTGGAATTAGAATACTGGAGTCAATAACTGCCAACAGTAGTTTTTAAAATAGCAATTTGGAACAAAAACACACTTATGATGCTCTACAACCAGCCAGATCCATCTAAAGGCATTTTTGAATGTGACAATGATAGTTTTGGTAGTGCCCATGATGATTTTGCCCATGACAATGATAGTTTAGGTAGTGTAACATCAGATGATCTAAGTTCCAGTGATTCAAGCATTTGAATGTAAGTCCCTTTGTGATTCCAGCATAATCACATCAAACCAATGAGCTTATCCACACGTAGTGACCCTACATTCATGAACCTTGGAGTCTTCTCGAATGATCCTTAAGCTAATCTTCAACATTTGAGAGATTTCGTTCAAGAGAGGATAAGATACTTTTGGTATTCTATTATGTGTTCGCATGTGCCTAAAAAACACATCAACAGGACCTACCTTAGATGCCTTTGTAAGAGGGATGCAGGCTCCTTTGAGCCATACACTTCTAGTTATCGTTTTGATATTTGTTTGGAACATTTGATGTCATGGATTTCATATTCCATGAGTTTTCTATACATTTGACAATATTTAAATATCTAAGTGTGCTATTTCCTTAAACTATAATTTGTGTTTATAATTATGTGATCGATGTATAGCTGTGTATGTGATCAAATTAGCTTCTAATTGATGATGCTATTGTGTCTTTAAGTTTTATTTAATAAAGGGTGCATGAAACAAGTTTTAAATCCTTAAAAATCTCTAAATTTCTTGGGTTTTTCACTTGCTGAGTCTTTGCCGAGTCTTGAGTCCCAATTTGATTCACCCTTGCCGAGTCTGTGCCAAGTCCGACTCTTGTTTCTATGGTTTAACCAGATGATTGTGGGTTCTTCGTTATCATCATGCAATTTTATGCAGGAAGATCTCTAATGTCTGTTGTGATATAATAAAGGCTCATCAAGCCTATTTTGTTGATAGGGGAGAGAATACTTCATTTGGATATCACATCAGTGACCTGTAGTTGCTGTAGGACACTGTAATGTCCCTACTAGTTAGAGATCACTGACTTGCAAAACAGACTGTTAGAATACAACAAATATATATATATATATATATATATATATATAACTAATCTAATTTGCAATTAAACTTCAATTACTTAATTAACACTAATCTCAATTCTTATTTAATGAAAAGGATACGAGTGCAGTACTGGGACATGTCCTTAGGTGGCTGTGAAGCTCGTCTTATTGGAACCCGTCTTGGTTCCAAGCCATACCAGGAAATCGAAGGTTAATTCGATTCCTGTCTTGGATGTAATTTCTTACACCCAAGCCATACCAAGAAATCGAAGGTTAATTCGATTCCTGTCTTGGATGCAATTTCTTACACCCAAGCCATACCAAGGAAGACCATCATATATGATCAATTCCTTGCCTTGGATGATGCATCTCATCATCCAAGTCTACCAGAGAAGACCGGCCAGATCCGTCTCTTCTTGGATGACCCTTTGTCACCCAAGCCATACATATATGCATATAGATACTCAGTACATACTGCCTACCAGGGATTATCATAACCCCTACATTAGACTAAGGGAATTCCTTCCCAATAGCCTCCATCATATAGCCACATCATTCATATTACATTCTACAATTCATTATCATTTTCATTCCATAATCTACATTTACATATTCCTATATTAACATGTATTCGGTAACATATATTCAGAAAATATTCATTAACATGTTCTTAGGAAAATTCATTAACATATATTCAAAAATATTCATTAACATATATTCAGAACTATTCATTACCATATATTCACAAATATTCATTAACATATTTTCATAACTATTCATTAACGTATGTTCACAAATATTCATTAACATATATCTAGAACTATTCATTAACATATATTAAAATATTCATTACTATATGTGTGTGTGTGTGGCACACACGTCCACACATATATATCCTCTGTGAACCGTAGACACCACTTACCTGTCGCAGTCTGCAGTTTGCTGTTGAAGCTCCTAGACCGTAGTCCGCTTGCTATCCTCCTGCCTTCCTTTCTCCCCCCCCCCCCCCAGCCTTGCGGCGGTCTTCCTTAATACCTTGTGGAGGGGAAGGGTCGCACCCCCCCACAGGGTCCCTTCCGTAGGAAGGGGTGTGACGGTGGTCGCAGCCCTGCGACCCCCGTTCCACCACTTCCCGCGTGGGGGGGGGGGGGGGGCACTGTGGAGTTAGCTTTCCACGTGGGGGTTACCTCCATGTAAATACACTTTACGATATTTCCTTATCCAATGTTCACTCAATTTAACATGCGTTAATATTAAACATTACATTATTTGATTCGTTCATTTAATAATTCATATTTCCATCTTTAAATATATTAATATTTTCTAATAGTTTATTTCATATATTAATTTTATTTAATAATTCATTTCTTCTTTTAATATATTAACATTATTTAATATAGTAACATCATTTTAATAATTGACTTTATCACGTGTCAAGAATTAATATATATTAATTAAATAATTTATTTAATAAATAAATAAATTTCAAATAATCATTTGTTAATCATTATATTAATCAATAGTAATACTTGCCTCATTTAGGATATATATAACGATCAAGGAGGGGACATGACAGTCCATCCTTTCCGAAATTGCTTGTCCTCAAGCAACTAACAATTTTCTCGAACTAAATCATCTCTCAATAAAAACACAAGGTATACATGTACAGGTATGAAACACACATGAAGTTTATGCACAATACCTGTATTCACCATATATGGAAATACACATGGATATGAGTACATTCAAGGTGTGCAACATATGTAATACCCATGGATACAATTAAGGCATGCAACACACATGTGAAATACATGTAGTATATAAAGTGTGGAGTATACACTTGAATTTGCTTAAGTAACATGGAGTTCACCTAGGCATTCGCTTTGGTCAAGAAGTGAATGTATATAGCCCATATAAATTCACTTAAGCATGGGATATATATCTAAACACAAGTATGAATCATATATGGAAGTATAGGTGAATCATCCACAAGAATTCATTCAAGGCATGAAGTATGTAAATAAGATATGTAGGGCTTGAAGCAGTACCCAAATAAACATAAGGTACCACGTATGTATAAGAAAAGGCAGTCATGGTGTGATCGTGCTACAAACACATCAGTCATCAGGCACACATAAAGACACAAGGCATACATGCTGGAAGCGTATCGGACATGAGGCAAACACATGAATATACGTAGTATATAAGCAAGGAGTACTTGAAGCATACATGCTGAAAATATGACAACATTGAGCATTCTCATAGACATCCATACAAGACACCCATAATGAAAGGTTAAAGTATTATCAAATATGGTGAATAGTCGTTAATCTGTTTTATGCTTAGCTCTCATAGATTGCTCGAGTCTCCTCTTCCTCATTCTCCTCTACCTTACAAGATGGTAGATTTAGTGTGCCAAAGGCGCATGACATAGTTGACATGCGGCTCCCCCAAGGTTTGCTACCTGTCTTGGGGCATTTTTGCCATGTGATCGATTTATTCTGCCTTTCCCCACACACTCCCTATCTTTGCAAGCATTAGAGAAAGGTGAAGAATTAGAACACTGAAATCATTAGGTTAAGAGTTCAATTTAATACGACACTATTGTAATTACATTGTCAATTATTTACTAAAGGCAAGAAGCTTTGAAATGCATACACATGTAGTATGAGGTATACATGTGAAGCACATAAATACAAATAAGGCACTCAGTGCAAACACATGCATTCATGCCAATAGACTTTAAAGCAGGAAACATGTACATCAGTACGTAGAACACGAAGCATATGAAACCTTTATGACATGAGCCATACACCTATGAATACCCAGTAGGTAAGGAACATACATGCAGAATAAATTTGGTGTTTCTCATTTGAAAAGTACACACATATTAAAGAGTAATGTTGTAGTTCTGTCCCACACGATGGCAGGATTATGCTTTGATACCATTGTAATGTCCCTACTAGTTAGAGATCACTGACCTACAAAACAGACTGTTAGAATACAACAAATATATATATATATATATATATATATATATATAACTATTCCAATTTGCAATTAAATTTCAATTACTTAATTAACACTAATCTCAATTCTTATTTAATGAAAAGGATACGAGTGCAGTACTGGGACATGTCCTTAGGCGGCTGTGAAGCTCGCCTTCTTGGAACCTGTCTTGGTTACAAGCCATACCAAGAAATCGAAGGTTAATTCGATTCCTGTCTTGGATTTAATTTCTTACACCCAAGCCATACCAGGAAATCGAAGGTTAATTCGATTCCTGTCTTGGATGTAATTTCTTATACCCAAGCCATACCAGGAAATCGAAGGTTAATTCGATTCCTGTCTTGGATGTAATTTCTTACACCCAAGCCATACTAAGGAAGACCATCATATCTGATCAATTCCTTGCTTTGGATGATGCATCTCATCATCCAAGTCTACCAGAGAGGACCGGCCAGATCCGTCTCTTCTTGGATGACCCTTTGTCACCCAAGCCATACATATATGCATATAGATACTCAGTCTAACGGGGATTATCATAACCCCTGCATTAGACTAAGGGAATTCCTTTCCAATAGCCTCCATCATATAGCCACATCATTCATATTACATTCTACAATTCATTATCATTTTCATTCCATAATCTACATTTACATATTCCTATATTAACATGTATTCGGTAACATATATTCAGAAAATATTCATTAACATGTTCTCAGGAAAATTCATTAACATATATTCAAAAATATTCATTAACATATATTCAGAACTATTCATTACCATATATTCACAAATATTCATTAAAATATTTTCATGACTATTCATTAACGTATATTCACAAATATTCATTAACATATATCTAGAACTATTCATTAACATATATTAAAATATTCATTACTATATATGTGTGTGTGTGGCACACACGTCTACACACATATATATCCTCTGTGAACTGTAGACACCACTTACCTGTCACAGTCTGCAGTCTGCTGTTGAAGCTCCTAGATCGTAGTCCGCTTGCTATCCTCCCGTCTCTCTTTCTTTCCCCCCCCCCCCCCAGCCCTGCGGCGGTCTTCCTTAATACCCCGTGGAGGGGAAGGGTCGCATCCCCCCACGGGGTCCCTTCCACAGGAAGGGGTGTGACGGTGGTCGCAGCCCAGGCTGCGACCCCCGTCCCACCACTTCCCGTGGGGGGGGGGGGGGGCATCGTGGAGTTAGCTCTCCATGTGGGGGTTACCTCCACGTAAATATACTTTACGATTGTTGGATTTTGCCAAGATCAAGAAGTCATTGAAATGTACATGAAAGAGACATAATATGGGACAAGAATAAACTGTATTCTCATCAATAGAAAAATGATCAACAATCAACTGGATTATCTAGTTACATACAATGTAGATGAGCCTGCTTATATAAGCAAGGCTAGGGATATGTATGAGCACACAAACATGACATGTGGCTCAATAAGAAACAAGGGTAGGTAGGAAATAGGTGTGGGTAGGTAGGAGAAATAATACAATATTCCACATGAGGTGGATCACCCACTGAATGTGGAGTGTAACAACAAAATCAACACCATAAAAGGTGGAATTTCTCCTACACACACTATCCCAATGTGGCACAAACACCCAAGTGTCTCATATCCAAACTACTATGAAATGCATTATCCTAAGTAAACTTAAGTAAGTGTAATAATATCCATGATGAATAATTATTTACACCAACACCCCCCCTTAAGTGCAACTTAGGGGAATGCACTTAAGTCTACAATGCAACTAAGCAATGCAAGATGGGTCCCGGCTACGAGGCCATGTTAGGTACCCATGCACAAATGCAAATGCATGCAAACCAATGCAATGAAATCTCTCACAAAGTGGGGAAAGAGAGAAAAACCCAATGGGAAAAAACCCTCCCCCAAAAGAAGAGATGAAAGCTATACAAGAGAACTCTCAAAGAAGTATGTGAGGAACAAAACCCCATGTGAGGAAAATGTCCCCCCCATATGAGAGAAGAAGAGAAGTCAAACTGTGATCATCCCTCAATGAAGGATCTGCACCAATGATAGAAGCTCGATGTATGAAGAAACTGCTCCACGAACGTCGAACAACATTCCTCCCCTTAGGAAGAAACAAAACCAAAGGTGTATCCATGAAGTCTCCCCAATCATGAAGGGAAGATGTATGAAGAAAACTCATGATGAAAGGAATCTCTGAAAACTGCTCAAGTGTCCCCATGTCGATGCTGAAAGATACCCCTTCCAAAGATGGTAAACTGTGCCATACTGCTGAAAAAGGAACTCCAACATCTAGTGAAGATGGATGTAGAACAATATCCAAAGACTCATGTGTCTCCTCAAAGAATAAAGAGACCTCCTCCAACTGCTGTACATAAGTATCCACAATCATGTCAACCTCGAAAGAATGATCATGTAGAGAATGAACAAGAGGGTCAGAGTGTGCCCTCGCAACAATCGAAGAAGGATCATCTTCATCAAAGAGAAGATGTATGTCATCAATGATGTCTCCCAAATCTGCAATGTAGGATTCCACAAACAAACCTGCAATATCTGTCATGTAATCATCCCATGAATCTGAAGCTGGAAGACAATGTATATCCTGCTGCACTGAATCACATGAAGGCAAAACTGTCGCACTATCTGCATCATCAGGTACAATAGGTGATGTGATATCAATATGAGAAGATGAAGTACAAGACTCAAGAACTGGGTTACATGTGAGAATCCCCATGTTCAAGTGTCCAAAGTTCTCCTCAAAATCTGAATCATCACAATAAGTGTGATCATCATGTGTAGAATCATCAAATGTGAAATCATCATCATCAACAAAATCTGAAAAGGAGTATAATCGAGATGCATGATCAACCACCCCAGTTGCAATGATAGCTCTAGTCTCCATGTCTCTAATAAAAACTGAGTCAGGTGTGAACTCCACAACTCTCTTAGTTGCGCCATGTGTGATTTGATAGATAGAAAGGAGATTGTTTGTCAAGTGGGGTACACACAACACATCATTGAAGGAGTTATCCCCAATGTCAATAGATCCTTTCCCAATCACATCCATGTATGTATGATTGCCCATCAAAATCTGTGGCATGGTGCAAGGCTCAAATGTAGAGAACATAGACTGTGAAGATGCCATATGATGAGAAGCCCCTGAATCTAGAAGCCATCTCTCTGAAGTATGATTTGTTGTAGCACATAGAGCTTGTCCTTTTCTTGTTCCAAAAGAGTGAGTCTTTCCACTTGTAGAAGCCATGAATGCTTGCCCTTTTCCTTTTGAATGTGAGGAAGTGGAAGTTGATGAATCATCCTTCTTGTAGACTTTAGGCAAATCAATGTTATGCTTTTTGATGATATGCGTGAGCTCATCAATCTTCTTAGTATGGCAACGATGTTCCTCATGACCAATCTTTTTACAATAAGCACAAGTAGGTCTCTCTCTCTTTGGTGAATTATCTTTCTTGGAAGAAGATGAATCTCCTTGTTGTGGAGAAGATTGTGCTTTATCCTTAGGCTTTGATTGCCATTTCTTCTTGTTTGAGTTGTCCTTTCCTTGATTTCCTTTGTTTCCTTGAGTTGCCACTAATGTTTGAGACTTAGAAGAAGTCTTAAGAATGCCCATGCTTATCAACTTAGTTTGTTCCATCATCAACATTTCATTGAAAGCATCAAATGTAGGCATTTTGTAGCTTGAACCCATTGTCATCCTATGAGTTTGGAAACTAGAAACAAATGCTGCATATTCTTGTGGAAGCTTGCCTATCAAGTTGAATATCAATTGAGTATCCTTCTTATCAATGCCACAATCTTTGAGTTGTGCCCTCAACTCATTTGCCTTAGTGACATAATCTTGTATAGTATCAAAGTTCTTGGGATCTAACATGGTGAGATCACTATCAATTTGATATCCCCTAATCTCATCAACTTGACCATACAAGTCTTGAAACTTTTGCCAAGCATCCTTGATTAGAGTGCATTTCTCAATATGAAATATGAGATCCTTTGATACATACTTTCTTAAGGTACCAATTGCCATGATATTTTTAGTGAGCCAATCTAAGTGACCAACTGGATCAGCCTTAGGATCAGCTGGAGCAACAATAGTTCCATCAATGTAATGAGTGAGTCCTTTTTCCATAAGTTTACTCCATGCATCAATTTTCCAAGTAGCATAGTTATGTGGAGTTAAGAGAGGAAACTTAGAAGAACCCATAGCAGCAAAAAGGAAAGAACACAAGAGCTCAAAAGCACAAGAGACACCCCCCAAATTCAATCAATCAAAGTACCCCCCCAAAAGTGATGATTTTGGCACTTTATACTTAGTGCGATTACAATGAGCCACTTGCAAAACAAGGCAAAGTGGGCTTATGATGCAAATTTTACAACTTCTCAATTGAGATACAAGAGACTTCAATCAATAATGCAATGAATCTAACTGAGATTCAAGCCAATATACAAGTACCAAGAGAGCCAAAAATGGCCTAAATCTGAAAGTACAATTTCTACTTACAATGACATCAATCTGATAGCATCATGTGAAAGTAGATGAAAAAATACGCACTTTCAAAAAAAACGGCACCTAAAAAGGAGGTCGGATGACCCCAAACGAAGCCTCTGAAGTTGCAAAAACTGGGATTACTCAGGGACAGTCACCAAAAACTGCATTTTCTGAAAAATCCGTGCATCAAAATTAAAAAATTCTTTCACCACTGCGGAGAGCACGAAATTCTAGCCCATTTCAAAAAAAATTGCACCAAAAAAGGAGCAAAAATGAGCCAGTTATGGCCATTTGAAGTTGAACTGCAAAATCAAAAATGCAAATGAGAGGGGGTCAAAAAATTTCCAAACCCTGCTGATGTGGCGCTGACGTCAGCAAAACACTATGTTAAATTTGACGGCCGTATGACCGTCGCCAAAACTTCGCTGCCTGGCTGACTGGGCGTCCGTACCGTACGGACGGATTACGTGGCAGATTGATCGGGTATTCCGTACTGTACGGATGATGTGTCAGAGGTGACTGGGCTGCTGATGTGGCAGTCCGTACTGTGTACGTGTCGTACGGTTTGATCTGCGTGTTGTACGGAAAGTCCGACGTGGCGGATGAGTGTGCGAAGAGCTGGCTAAGCTGACGTGGCAGAAGAACCTGCGTGGCCGGAGGCGGAGTGGTGGAGCGGCGCGTTCCGGGGGTGGCGTGGAGGCGGCGGAACCAGGAGGCGAGGCAGGCAGTGCTCGGGGAGTGGAGCTGTGGTTGCAGGGCGGAGCCGAGGGCCTTCCCGGTGCCTGAGCTGCGGAGCGGAGGGAACAGTGGTGGCGCCCTGAAGCGGCGCTGTGGGAGGCGGAGACCGAGCTCGGGTCGTGGGGCGCTGCCGGAGCTGGGACGCGGGTTCGGAGTTCGGCAGGAGGGTACAGCGAGGACGTCAGAGTACGCGGTGCAGACAGACGAGTACGATGCGCAGACGTGGTACGCAGCTGCAGACCTGCGCAAAATGGTACGTACGGAGCACGGGGGGGGGTCTGCGGACCCCCCAAAAACTATATTTTTTTTTGCTTCTTTTTCAAATTTTTTGATCGAATTTTTCAACTTTTTGATTTTTTTTTTTTTTTTTTGAAATTTTTTTGACAAATAATTTCGGAAAAAATGAAATTTTTTTTTGAAAAATATATATAAAATTCGAAAAATCCGTACGATTAGCAAAATTGGGGAAAAAAATTTTCCTCACCAAAATAGGCCAACTTTATAACCAAAATTCATGGAAACGGCCTTCCGGACGCAATGGCGAGGTCGGATCTGGTCTAGGACGCCTCCAAATGACGATGCTCCTCAGATCTGCCTCTTGACGTCACAATAATGCCTCTTCAAGACGAATCAATGAGACTCCAATAGCTCTGATACCATGTTGGATTTTGCCAAGATCAAGAAGTCATTGAAATGTACATGAAAGAGACATAATATGGGACAAGAATAAACTGTATTCTCATCAATAGAAAAATGATCAACAATCAACTGGATTATCTAGTTACATACAATGTAGATGAGCCTGCTTATATAAGCAAGGCTAGGGATATGTATGAGCACACAAACATGACATGTGGCTCAATAAGAAACAAGGGTAGGTAGGAAATAGGTGTGGGTAGGTAGGAGAAATAATACAATATTCCACATGAGGTGGATCACCCACTGAATGTGGAGTGTAACAACAAAATCAACACCATAAAAGGTGGAATTTCTCCTACACACACTATCCCAATGTGGCACAAACACCCAAGTGTCTCATATCCAAACTACTATGAAATGCATTATCCTAAGTAAACTTAAGTAAGTGTAATAATATCCATGATGAATAATTATTTACACCAACAACGATATTTCCTTATCCAATGTTCACTCCATTTAACATGCGTTAATATTAAACATTACATTATTTGATTTGTTCATTTAATAATTCATATTTCCATCTTTAAATATATTAATATTTTCTAATAGTTTATTTCATATATTAATTTTATTTAATAATTCATTTCTTCTTATAATATATTAACATTATTTAATATATTAGCATCATTTTAATAATTGACTTTATCATGTGTCAAGAATTAATATATATTAATTAAATAATTTATTTAATAATTAAATAAATTTCAAATAATCATTTGTTAATCATTATATTAAGCAATAGTAATACTTGTCTCATTTAGGATATATATAACGATCAAGGAGGGGACATGACAGTTCCTAGAATTGTTGGAGGATTCATTTAATTTAGTTAATGAATGGTCAAAAGATGTGGAAGGAAAAGTTGCGACTCCCTCAAACATGGGATATAAAAGGTAGAAGAGAACCTCATTTGAGAAGGGGGATAATTGTGGAATCAAAAGTGCAGATCTGATTTAAATAAGAAGTGTAGATCTGATCATGAAAGGTTGTGTCCCTTTCAAAGGGCAGATATAATGAAGAGTTGCACTCTTTCAAAGGGTGCTAATGGTGGAAAGGGCATGTCTCTTTCCAAAGGGCATACATGATGAAGAGGTGTGACCTCTCCCTCACATTGAGAGAGATAAAGGAAAGGAATCAAAAGCATCCAGTGTCATCACCATGGATCATATCAGATCAAAACTGTTATTAAGTTACAGGCAGTAACATCTTTGTTCTTTGTGGTATGCATGGGGATGAGCTGAATATGTATGCTTAATACACAAAGCCTGATAATGTTCTTATGTAGAATTTAATAGTAATATTAATATAGACTGCAATATGTATGACAGTTTAATATCGCCTTTCTATCACTAACTGTTCATATGATGATTAAGTAAATTATATGATGGAGGGTGTAATTCCTTTCAATCTCACCATCCAATTATGGAGGGAGAATACAAGGAAGCAAGAGCACTAGGCTCCAGCAGGTATGCCAACCCCGAGTGTGGGCCAAGAGGCCAAGTTGATGAGGTCCTTGGTGCTCTTGGGCTTGTTGGAGAGGGATAGAGTCGAGACGCCTTGGGTGATTCTCCTTGAGCTCCATAATGAGAACGGGTGTAGGGAGAGACAGGGTTGTTGAATCCTTCATATAACTATGCAATATATAAGAATGCTGAATATATAGTCTGTCAAAGCATAATGGAAATGTTGACTAATCTATTGTGCAGGGTCCAGACCAAGCTTAGTTGACAATAGTGTCCCTCTATTGTAATCACTGTGCACTAAAATTGTGATTCAAGGTCAGAATATAAGAGGGCCCCATTAGGGGACATTACAAATAATACATAAGAACACAAAACACTTCAACAACAATTTATCAGCAAGACAACAATACTAAATATTATTGAATCCTCCTCATCTTAGTGCAATAGACAACTATTAATAAGAGTTTATTTTTGATCCGTTATCTTCAAAATGTATGTGGTTAAGGATAAACATTTAAGCACCGAGCCTTTACTATTTAATGATTAGTGATAGGGGCAGAAAATACACAAGCCTTTGAGGTGTATACTTGCATCTAATGGTGAAAGTGATGCAAACATGTACCTCTTTGTGTTTTGCAAGTGGTTTTGAGTGGCAAATGAAGAGAATTGCACACCACACTTGTAAATGGATGACATACTCGTTGAAATCGTGTGCCTAATCCTTAGAGGATAAAGTTTAAGTGCTCAATGATAAAGGAGTGTGTTTGGAGAATTTCTGCTAGCATCTAAGCGACAAACATGATGAAATCATTGGCTTATGAAGGGTTACATGATAGGGGTGTGAAGAGAACACATTTTCAAGTGATAATGGTGATAGAAACATGTGCCTAGAGCATCTAAAACTGCATCTAAGTGACATAGGCACACACCTGGATCAGCTTTGTCATATTGAGCAACATAATATGGTGAACTATGCACCGGAGTGACTATTTTCAATGTTAATGTGACAAAGATGATGAAATTGTGTGTTCACATGAGGAATGTTAGTAGGAATGCACACAAGTGTTAGCTAAAGAGTTGACATGGATGACACTTAGAGATGGATAGTGTGCTTTTGAATATCTCACTAGAAAATATTAGATATAATGCGTGCCTTAATAGGTTATCTTTAGAATGTGTGTGGTGAACAATAAAGAATAAAGGGACAAGCCTTTGTTGCTTAGTATTTAGTGGCTAGAGTGTGAAAGATGCATGCCTTTGAAGTGTCTACTTGTGTCTAAGTGGTGAAAGTGATGCAAATAGGTGCTCCTTTGCGTCTTGCAAGCGGACTTAAGTGGGAAATGAGAAAGAACCATATGCCACACTTGGAAATGGACGACAAACTTGTTGAATTTGCACACCTATGCCTTGGAGGATTAAGCTTAAGTGGCTGGAATGATAGAATTGTGGTTGAAGGATTTTTGAAGGCATCTCAGTGATGAACATGATGTAAAATGTGCCTATGAAGGGTAACATGATAGGGGTGTGAAGGGCACACATGTTTAAGTGGTAGTTATGATTCGAATGCATGCCTAGGACATCCAAAATCGCTTTTAAGTGACATAGGTGCATGCTTGGGTCATTTTCATTGGAGTTGAGTGACAAAAATTTGTGAAATGTTCACCTGGGTGACTCTTGTCAAGGTTAAGTGGTAAAGACGATGAAAACATGCACTCACATGAGGAATGTCAATAGGAAAGTGTACCTAAGACATTATCATGAAGTGTTAAGTGACAAGGGGTGTTTTGTGGTAAACTTCAACATTGTTACTCAATTTTGTCAAAGGAAATAAAGGTGCTTAAATTTAGGGTTGATTGGATTTAAAGGAAAAAGAAAGGATAAATGGTCTTAGAACAAGCGACATACCTACAAATGCATGATCAAAGACACCATTCATCCGATCCAATTCACTATTGTAGCATTCCAAAATATATTTGGTGCTAGATTTTTGAATTTGTAGGTCCCAAGGTTGAAAAGGTTCGCCATTGCATCTCCGACAATTTTCTTCCATTTTGATGGGCATCAACACCCTTTTCTTCATTCTCCTTCTTTTCAGACCTGATTGGCATTTTTTGGGGTCTGTAAAACATCAATTCATGGAGTTTTTGTTGTTGTGCAAGGTTAATTAGAATAATAGTAATTTTCTAGTGTTCAGGTTTGATTGTTTTACTTTTTCTACAACATCGACCATTTTTTTCATCTTAAAACCCTAAGGCAATATAATTCTTAGCTTAATTAGGCAATAAGTGTATCTATTGAAAGAAGTTTGTAATAATTGTTCCTTTTTTTTAGTTAGTTGGTTATCAGTTTTCTAGTGAAGTATACTTCAAGACCTAAAGTAGTATATCAATGTTCAACTTTCATCTAAGGTTTCAAGCAATGCTACAACACCTGGGCTCGCCTTGGACTCAGCTAGTTGATTTTGGACTTAGAATCGGACTCAGATCCTATACACGACCTTCCACGTACACGGCAGGTTCGTGGCGACCTTGGCCAACTCCTTCCACGTACATGGCCTTTGTCTCTCCCGACTCCGACTCCAACTTCTGCTGCATTTCTCTGGGCTCTTTGAGTCAGCAACCTCCCTTAGCTGTCGCCTCCTTTTGACTTGTTCTTCTATGCGAAGAGATCTCGGTACAGTTCCCTCGTCTACTCCTTCGGTGGTAGTGTTACGTTTGTCCTTGTTTGGCCGTAGGGGCATCAAGTGCCAGAGGTACGACGTCGACTAGCCTCCCTCTCCTCTTCCTCCCTACGGCTCCACTCCTCGTACCTTCAGAGTACTTGTTGCTAACGGAGTTCTCGTGCGGTTTCCTCCCTTTGGTCTTGAAGTGCAATCAGATTTCTGGTGAGTAACCTTGGAATACTTCCGAGCAGGTCAAAGATGGGAGTGCTGACGGTGAGTTCACCACGTACCATGCCTTCAGAGACGGCTCTCTCCTGAGCCTCCCTCTGCACGTACTGCGTGACTGACACGTCCCACAACTCTACCAAGTCTACCATCAACTGATCCTCTCGTGCCTCTTCCGCGGTACTCTCTTCGTGCGTGTCGCTGTCCACGACAATTAATTGCTTGTTAAATGGTCGGCCTATTAATTCCTTCTGCCTGCCGCCATAGTTATCTCCAGGTTCGTTCAGGCAACGACGCCAAAATGTTTAGCCCTTAATGTAAGGTTGGTAAAACTCACAGATAACACAGTGTTTCCCACACGTACTAATTACTCATGTAACAAAATATTCATATATCACATCATAAGTACTAATGATAAACAACTAGACTAGAAGAGTTATATCTTTATTGAATTATCCAGAATATATCCATACATAATCTCCCTTGCTGAGGTTCCATCCAAACAATATATAGACCCGACAATTGGCCAAGTTGCCAACCGTCACCAACTCCCAACTACCCGACGAGAACCTCTCGACGACGCCACATAACCATAAACATAACTTAAACACAATTATAACTATCATTCCTACTAACATAAGTTATTTACCCCTAACACAAGCACTTACTATAAATAGCAATTGTTGTCGAAACCCATTGAAATCGAGAATTGAGCTTAGTAAGAACACTAAGACTCTGCCAATGGATTAGGAAACCTATGGTAAACCTTGAAAATTGGGTAATGCTCGCAGAACAGTATGGCATAAAAATGAGGACATTACATAGAAGACTTATACCAATCTCAAATAGTTACAACAATAGTGAATACCTCTATCCTCTCTCATCAGTTATGTTCTTCTTGAAGTTCCAATGATGGATGTATACAAAAGACATATGTATAGCAAGTGCTGAAGCTCAAAAACCTCCTCCAAATCTGTCCACATCTCAGTCCAAGTGCAAAGATATGATTGATATAACAAGGCCCGACAATATCTTCCAATGGTGTCGAAAAAGCACTAGCCATAGAGAATATTATATTCCTTCAAGAGGTATGATATAAAAGTGCCTTGTAATTCATTGAAGCAGCTTAGACAAGACTGAAAAGTCCCTATTGGAAGCTCGTTAAATCAGCAAATACCGCCAATGTTTTACCAATGCCAATGGTTCCCACAGCTAGCATTGAAAGACCAAACAAGCCATGCCTTGCACATTTGACCAGCATTAAGAGTCCAAAGAATGGCATTCAACAATCTTGAAAGGCTACACCTCAATCTCCAGCTGAATCAACTCATCAATATCAAATAAATGGCGACTAGCTTCCGCAAATCCCATGTCAAGATATTGAGGCAAATGGCTAACAATATCAAAACAACATTAATCATGCAAGTGTTGTGACCTTTTCACACATCGCCCCATTGCAAACGGGTACCCCCTCTTTTCTTGCTTTCCGTATTGGTTAGTTTAGGGTTTTGGCAGCATAGTGGGCAATTTTGAGTTTCCCGTGCCTGAGTCTTAGAATTTTGATCATGCCTATTATCGTTTAGGGTTTTTGAAGTTATAGGATCAAGCGTGTAAAGTTGAGATTTTAAATGATCCTAATTTTGTCTAAGTGTAGGCCTTTTGAGCATTAACGTGTTTTTGAATGTCTACGTCAGTGATTTTAAAGTGCTATTGTGTTTCAGGACATTTTGGAGTTGTTTTCTCGGTCCTAGGAAGTTATTCAAGTTGATTTTGCACTTTATCGCGATAGGTTTCCTTGTTTTTTGCTCAAATTTTTGATGAATTTGCCTAAGTCCAGATGAGTTTCATTGAGTTTTGAAGTTTCCTAGTGATTTTGAGTGGAAAAATCATCATTTTCTGGATGAAAATTCATATTCTAAGGGTTAAAAGGTCAAAATTCCACACTAGAGATGCTTTTCCCCTCATATTCTTGACTACCCATGATTTTCCCCCACTCAAAATCTAGACTGGACATGGATTTCCCCTGGAATCCAGACGTGCCTTGTTTTTCCCCCATTCAGAATCCATACTAGGATCGATTGTCCACCAGATGACTAGGAATTTGACTAAGTGTTAGGATTTTTCCTGACTACTGTTCAACACAACAATAAGAATAATAACTCTAGTTGAAGTCTCAACCTGAAGTTTGGACATTCACTTGGTAAAGTCATTATTTCCATAGCTAGTGTTCATTTGATTGTCAACCCAAGGACGTAATACTTGAAATGCGTTTGCACTATATATGCACTAAGTTCCTGCAACAGCTACTCTGCATTACTGCAACAACTAACATTATGTGGAAAAGATAAGCAAGAATTGAAACTATTGAAAGGCTACAGGAAAACTTCTGCATAAATTCATAAAAGCAATACTGGCTAAGTTCAATGTTGATAAACAAAAATTACTCTGTTTTGGTTTGGCTGCAGGAACAGTCAGTGGATCTGTTTCCAGTGGCTGCAGGAACAGTCAATGCAAGAACGTTTATTGCAAGAAAACTAATCTTAACAAATGCATAGGAACACTCACTAAGTGGGCCCCCTTGGGTGAGTGATTCCAGGCTTCCCAAAAAATAACTCTAAATGCTCAGAATAACATATTTTTATTCATCGTTCTTTGAAAGTCATTACATGATTCAATATGAAAAGAAACTCAGAAACACTCGTGAAAATCCTTTGCTTTGCTTTCTCTCTTCTCTTTTCTATCTAACCTCAGAGAAGGGATAAAGAGCTTATTTTTAAAAGAAATCATCTACAGCAGACAACACAAATCACGCCGAAGAGAAGAGGCAGATAATTGATCGAGAAAGGAGATAGATGGAGTTATGCTACAGGAAATGCGGATCTAAACCGAACCACAGTCATAACATACTGCTGCGGTATTTACAACATCAATGTCCACTTGAGTTAGACATCGGTAGTATCGCGTGATTGCTTCTCTTATGCCATTCCTTACGCTTTTCAGCATTTCTGCTGTTCGATCCTTCAGTCATCTTCTTGAGTATCTCTTCCTGCAACTGGCGTGATAGGTGAGCTTCCACCGCAGCATCATTTATTCCTTGCACTTCAAAATAAATAACATACAAGAACATACATACGTATTTTATTTAATCAGGACATTTATTAATTTCACACATGATATTGCCCTAAACAATCCGCATGGCAACAAGAATAAATGACATGGCTACAGGAATAAACTGGCAAAGACAAAACATGTTTTAATAGGTTCAGGCTAACATCTGAAATACATATAGTAAACTTCCGATACATCATTACTACTATGTAAATCAAAATATGACAAAAGCTCAAGAGTTCAAAGGGTAAAAATATGACAATGTCTCAATTTATCATGCCCCCCAACTTTAAGATCTTGCTGATCCTCCAGCAAGAGGAAAATCCTGATTCTTGCACTAACTCTTAGGTCACCAATGGTTCCTTGACTTGTTCCTGCTGAAGCTAAATTCCAGTAAAATCCTTTCATCTTTTCCAACTTGGACCATCTGGCTTCTTCTGTAACTGCTTCATAGGGCTTATCTGTAGTCTTACATCCCAATAGTGGCCACATAGGAATAGGAGGCTGAAAGATCAACGGTAACCAGTTATTGGTCTTCTCTCTGCCCAGTTGTATATATTTGGGGGCTCTTTGCATAACTGCCTTGAAATTTGGCAGTGAATGAGGCTCTCCCTGCTTCAATTCTTTTTGGCAATTTATTCCAGCGCTGAGTTAAACCATCTATTGCAGCTGCACTGTCAGTCTGAACTAAATGCTCATATGCCTGGTATATTTCTTCCCTCATCGGCAGCACTAGATTCCTAACATCTTGCCTTACTAGTAATTTCTGCCATTCATAATAAATAACTCTTAGCTCTTTTGCTTCCTTTCTCAATGGCAATGGACAATCAAATTCAAAATCCTTGTATGCTCTGGCTTGTGCCCCCATGCTGATCTCATTTTGAATCCATGACATTAAAGCTTTTATATGGATATCACCAATATATATTAAAGGATTCCACTCATTATTTGAAGCTATAGCACAGTTGTGTAAATAAAATTGACATAACAAATTTTTCACAACTGCTGGAGAAGTCTGGTAAGCATCATAAAATTTCTTAGGGGTTTCTAAAGAGGGGCTAAGGTCCCTGACAATGCGGTTCAATTTGAAATTTAAATACCACTCCCTTAAATGCATAGCATAAACCCTTGGCGGTGCCGTACATTGCATCAATTCGGGGACCATACCAGTGATTGTATCAATTTTAGCATCTAATTCTTCAATTTTTTTATCCCTCTTTTCAATTTCTCTTTGCTGTTTGTCAATAACCCCTTGCAATCTAGCCCTCTCTATTTCCCATTGTCTATAAAATGTTAATGCAATAGATAAACTGCTTTGGGATGATGGAGGTCTAATAGGTGTTACCTTAGGCCGTGGAATCTCTTCAATAGGTTCCTCAAGCTGCTCTGCCACATATGCAAGATTTGATAGTCTATCTACATCATCTTCCTTCTGGGTTTCAACATCTGTAGGGCTCCCTTTTTTTGATGTTTCCACTGAAATAACCTCTGCTGGATCACCTGCTGGACGAGTCTTCTGGGTCTTACTCCGAGTTCTTCTCACATAAACCTTTGGAGTGGCTTCAGGAATGGTTTCTATATGTGGCTTTGCTGCAGGAGTATTTCTTTTAGACCTACGCCTTTTGGTTGCAGGAGAAACTCGAGTTGCATGCAGTTGAACCATAGGTTCTTCATCTGCATCAATTATTTCCAATTCCTTCCCTTTTCTTTTAGAAGATGGTGATTCTCTTTGAAGAGAAGTGGAGGGTTGCTCCACATTTGTCTCAACCATCTCTTCTTCCATAATAACCACAGCTCCTTCAGCGATGAGCAATTCATTCTCTGCAGAAACTACAGGAGAAGAGGGTTCTTCAATATTTTCTTCTTCAACTGGTGGATCATCTGCAACAGGAGCATCTTCAACCCTAAACTGCAATATGTCTTCAAATACCCCTCTAAGAGAACGTTCTACAAGCAATTTAATCAAACCATGATGGTTGACAGAGCGATTTCCATTTTTCCGTGTTTCTTTGGCACTTATGGAAATGAGTTGGTATAGAAAATTAGGGACATTCACTTTCTGTCCATGCCGTAAATGACTAAGCAATTTGAAATGTGGTGAATGTAAATTTGAATACCTCTCTTTGCAAGTAATGTATTTCATTACATATAAAGCCACCTGGGGCCACTCTGCTGGTAGGGAAACCCTCCTGGTTCCTTGCTTGTCCACCGTTAGAGGTCCATTTGCGGGAAGTGTAAACTCTGCTCTGGTGCTTTTGGCGTCTTTTGATTCTGGAAACAATTCTCCTTCCTGCGACAACCCTGTAACTTCAGCTATCCGCTGCTCCGTAGCAATAACCCTTAATCCTTTAACAGTAGCCTCTCCTTTGTTGAATGAATGCATAAACTTTGCGGCAATTTCTTCATTATAATCCTTGATTTTCAGAAAGTAAACAATCCAACCATGGTGCCTAAAATAATGCTCACAAAGAGCATCCTGCAGCAATGCATCATGGATTGTTGGTTCATGGTGGATTGGATCTCCACCCATTTCTTACTCTGTTAGTGTAGCAAATTCTGCAGCTGAGAAACGGAGAACCAAAATATCCTACAGACTGAAAATTGAAAATTCCTTACATATCTCCAAATTTGGCGGCAGAGTTTATTACTTCCTTCTGCCAAAGAATATCTTGTTAAAGAAATGATGGCAAGCAATCAAATCAAGGTATCGGAAAGGACGAGTAATTACTAATTTTGGAAACCGAACCATAAAACACCCCCCCCAACTTAACTTGGCACGTGTCCACACAAGCTGACATGATTTAGGGGAGTGTATGCGGATTTAGGAAAGACAATAATCATAATGAAATCATAAATGCGTAATTAAAATAAAATACAATATGTACATACCTGCAGTTGTACGAAAAGGAAGGCGAAATGAAATGAAATGACAGATAAGAAAATGAGATGGGATGATGTGGTTGGAACTTTTATTTATGGAGAAGAATATTTCCATAAGACATGGAAATATTTTTGTGAAATGACGCGAGGAGAATTATGAAGTGGCAAGCATGTTCCCTGCAGTGGCTGCAGGAACCTTATCTCCATTACTTTGGTCAATTGCTGAAGGAACTTGATGAGTGGCTGTAGGAACCTGATTAGTTGCTGCAGGAACCTGTGTTTGATCCTTCTTAGCAAATTGCTGCAGGAACTCCTCTTTACTGGCCGGCTTATGATAAAGACGCAATTGGTGACCATTCACCAAAAGCTTAAACCGAACTGGGTCAATTGTGGTCAAACGAGCAACTCCATTATTAAAAATTTCCTCAATCTCATATGGACCTAACCATCTGGTTTGCAGCTTTCCCATAGTATCTTTATATCTGGAGTCATACAATAGTGCCCAGACACCGGCTTTGAACTTCTTCTCTTTGATATATTTATCATGCCACTTTGCTCTTTGATTTTGTATTAGTTCTGTCTGCTGGATAGCCATTTTTCTCCATTCATCCAAAGCATTCAATTGTTGAATACATTCCTTTTGTGCTTCAGAAAGTGTCATATTTAATTGCAAAGCCATCCTCAGAGTTTTATGCTCAAATTCAATAGGCATCATTGCTGCTTTTCCATAAACCATCTCAAAAAGTGTAAAACCAATTGGTGTTTTCCAAGTTGTTCTGTATGCCCAAATTGCTTCTGAAAGCCTATGAGACTAGTCTTTTTTATGAACATATACTGTCTTGGTAAGAATAGCCTCAAGCTCCCTATTTGTAACCTCTACCTGTCCATTAGCTTGTGGATGATATGGAGTAGATTTTCTATGCCTTATATTGTATTCATTGACCAAGGCTGCAATCAATGTTGAAGTAAATTGTGGGCCTTGGTCAGATACAATTTCCCTTGGTGCTCCATATCTTGTAAATATCTCCTCATAAAGAAACTCAGCCACCTTATTATCTCTTGCATGTGTCATGGCACGAGCTTCCACCCATTTTGTTACATAATCTGTACATACCAAAATGTAGGATTTGCCATTAGAAGGCGGATCAATTGGGCCAACAAAATCTAATCCCCATTTATCAAACAGTGCAACCAATATTTGTGGATATAATGGCATCTCATCAGATTTAGTAGGTCTCCCCATGCGCTGGTATCTGTCACATTTTCTTGTATACTATGGTGCATCCTTATATAATGTGGGCCAATAATATCCTGTATTTAGTATTTTGAGTGTTGTTCTTTTAGCAGCAAAATGTCCTCCACACGACTCATCATGACATGCATGTAGGATATCATATGTTTCATCTTCTCATACACATCTTATCATGACTTGGTCAAGTTCAGTATAAAACAAACAATCAGCAATCCATGAGAAGTTAAAGCTTTTTTCTACTAACAACCTTCTTTCGTTAGGAGAGAAATGAAGTGGCATTTTAGCAGTAGCTAAATAGTTGGCAATATCAGCATACTAGGGAGTGTGGGCTTGTATAAGGAATAGATGTTCATCCAGAAAAGCATCATCTATAGCTGTAGAATCTTCCTGTAACTGAAGTCTTGAAAGATAGTCTACAACCACATTGGACTTCCCTAGTTTATCAACAACTGTGATATCAAATTCATGCATCAACAATAACCAGCGAGCTAATCTACCAGTAATTGAAGGCTTATTCATGAGATATCTGATTGCAGTATGATCAGTATGCACAAATATGGGATATCCTGTGATATAGTGCCTGAATTTGTTGAGTGCATATATAACGGCTAACATTTCCTTTTCAATGACTGTGTAATTCAACTCAGGCCCCTGCAAGTTCTTGCTAATATAATATATTGCACTTTCCAAGTTATCAATCTTCTGTCCTAATACTGCTCCTATTGCATAATCAGATGCATCTGTATGAATTTGAAATGGTAAAGACCAATTCGGACCTTTAAGAACTGGTGCTTGGGTCAAAGCATGCTTAAGCTTCAAGAAAGCTTCATTGCATGAAGAGGTCCATAAATTCCATATCCTTGGTAAGTAGTGAATATAAGGGACTTGCAATTTTGCTGAAATCTTTGATAAACCTTCTATAGTATCCAGCATGACCAAGGAAACTTCTTACATCTTTTTGCTTCACTGGTGCATTGATATGCTGAATGACTTCAATCTTTGCTGGGTCAACCTGCATTCCTTTTATAGAGATATGATGCCCAAGGACTATTCCTTCCTGCATCATGATGAAGCACTTCTCACTGTTTAATGACAAACTATAATCTTCACATTGCTGCAAAATTTTTTTCAGGTTCCCCAATGCTTGTTCAAATTCAGAACCATAAGTTGTAAAGTCATCCATATAGATTTCCATGATGTCTTGAGAAATATCTGAAAAGATACTGATCACTGCTCTTTGAAACGTGGCTGGAGCATTACACAATCCAAAAGGAAGAACAAAATATGCATATGTGCCCCAAGGACAAGTAAATGTTCTCTTTTCTTGGTTCTCCGGGGCTATCTGAATCTGATTGTAACCACTGAATCCATCAAGAAATGAAAAATATCTTTTCCCAACCAAAGAGTCCAATACCTGATCTACAAATGGTAATGGAAAATGATCTTTTCTTGTTGCTAAGTTCAAAGCTCTATAATCAACACATACCCTCCATTTTCCTCCTTTCTTAGGAACTATTACCAAAGGTGATACCCATTGGCTATCAAAGATAGGATAGATAAACCCAGCCTTTAACAACTTCTCGATTCTTCTTTAACTATTTCTTTTAATGCAGGATTGATTCTTCTTTGTGGTTGTCTGAGTGGGTAACATTCTTCTTTTATATAGATACGGTGGGTGCAAACCGTTGGATCTATTCCATGCATATCCTTGTAATCCCATGCAAAGGCATTTTTATGACATTTGAGCAAGTCCACGAGTGCCTCCTTTTGAGTATCTGAAAGATCACTATTGATATTCAAACATTTATTCAAATCAACTCCTATTTTGATAGTAAGATCAATCTGGGATATATCAGAAAAATGAGAAGTACAGACTTCCTGCGGCAACAGAGTATGCAATATATCAGTGGCTGCAGAAAAGTCTAAATCTGTAACATTTAGTATGAACTCCTACAATTGCTATTCTTGTGTCAACTTATTTGTCAAAATTTTATAAAGAATTGAGTCTTCATCATGTAATTGCATGAATGGCCCTCGATTAATCATCACAAGGTGATTAATAGAGTCAACTCCCTCAGATTCTTCTCCCAAAGTAGGCCAAATGGCTTGTTGTTGATCAAACGGGGGCTGTGCAGGAGAATACAAAGCTAATGTTTTTGTAGAGTTCCCATCTGACATAGTCATATCTCCTGATCTACATCCAATATATGCATCAGCCGTGGCAAGCCAAGGTCTTCCCAAAATCACCGGATATCCTCCCAGTGTTGCCTTTGGAGACAAAATCATAAAGTCTGCAGGGTATTCCCAGGAATCCAAAATAACCACCACATCTTCAATCTTATCATCAGGTCGCACTGTAGAGCTATCAACAAGCTGTAGAACTGTGGGTGTAGGCCTTAGACTATTGATTTCAAGCTGTTTCATTTCTTCTCTTGTCATCACATTAATGGTTGCCCCTAAATCAATTAAAACATTCCTTATCTGGCTGCCATTAATGACTATACTTACAACAGGACTACCTGGATCAGAATATTTAGGAATTGAAACCTTGCCTAACATAATATCTGCCAGTTGACCCATAACATGCACTGTTTGCGGATCCTTGTTCTTCCTGCTAGGTTTTTTTAGACATGCTTCTCTAAGTGCCTTACTGTATATAGGAACATCTTTTATTGCTTGCAATAATGGAATTTTAACACAGACATGTTTCAGTTGATCTATGATATCAAAACCTTGCTCTTGTTGTGTAAGAACTTCCTTTTCTTGCAATCTCTGGGGAAATGGTGGTAATCTCTGCTTTTGAGGTATTGTGTCTGTTGGATTAGAGATTTCTTGTTTTTCTTGTACCTCAGTAATAACTGGAGGAGATGGATTAGACAGAGTTGTCCCAGATCGAAGGTGAATATCATTTATGGATAAATAATAGGTTGGGTATTAATTAAGCTCAGTTGAATAAGCTTGTTGTTGTTGCTGAGATTTAATATTAGGATTTGGCATTGGCTGAGTGGGCAACTGCGTTGGTTTAGGTGGGACAACAGTGGCTGCAGGGGGAGGCATTATTGCAGGCTGTTGTGGCTGCTGAATAGGCTGTTGATAACTAGAAGATTGGGTAGTCCATGGTTGACTCCCCCTCCATTGAGGAGTAGGTTGCCAATTCCCTTGAAATTGGCTCCCTTGGCCTTGAGGTGGATACCAATTTCCCTGTGGTTGTTGCCACTGTGGCATTTGATTAGCAAAATGCTGCCCTTGGCCTTGAGAACCATACCAGTTTTGATAATTACCAAAATTTTGAGCATATGGTGATTGCCATTGATTATTTGGTACATAAGAATTTCCACTATAACTAGAAAAAGAAAGTGGATCCAGAGGCATACCTTGTCTTTGGAAATTTGGCCTTCTTTGAGTAACATACAAAACTTGCTCATCCTCACCTTGTATTGGCTTGAAGTCAGGAACCTCAACATTTGCAACCATTTTACATCTTTAATCCTTTTTCTGCTGTCTACAATGAGGGCAAAATTCTGCAAGAAATGCATCACCTTCTTCATGTTTCTTCTTAGCTGAGAGTGTATCCAATTGAGTAGCCATATTGTTTACAATGTCCTCCTTAAAGTCTTTCAACAAATGGCTAAGTTCCATTTGAGAAACTCCAGTATCAGATGCTGATGAAGGTGCTCCTGGCTTGAAACGCCTGTTCTTTTTAGAAACAGATCTGGAATACTTCTTAAAAATTTGTCCTATTTCAATCCACGTGGAGTGTTTAATGTCACCTCCTCCCATAAAATCTAAAGAATTAGTGCATTCATCACTGATTCCCCTCAAAAACATCAACTTGAGGGAATCTTCATTTAGAGTACTATGGTTGGACTTTTTGACACTAAACAAAAACCTCTCCAGATAATCTTCAAGACTCTCATCTTCTTTCTGTGTCATTCTAAAGATATCATCCTCATGACGATCAGTGCCTCTACAATACTCTTTATATTTTGCAAGAAACAATCGTTTCATCTCATCCCATGTATTGATTGTGCTACTATGCAAGCTCATAAACCATCTTAGAGATGATTCCTTCAAGGTGGCAGGAAATATTTTGAGCCTATGGGCATCTGTAGTATAATCAAAACTCCTACAGAGAACGTCAAACTTAAACAAAAATGTGTCTGGATCCTCTGTCACCAATCCATAGAATTTAGGGAGGGAAGAAGCTAGAATGTTCTTGAGATTAGCATTATCATGCTGATCAGATATGGGGAACTCAAATGTTGGGTTCAAAGGTGGTGGTGGATTATTTCCACCAGGAGGTGGGTTTCCATGCATTGGACTTTTGGGGGGAGTTACTATATGAAATTCTTCTTCTGGGGGTCCAAAGAGGAACTGAAGACTGCCTTCTGGAAATTCAGATCCAGGGTGGTTCAAATTCTCTGGGGTTTGATAAAGTTCAGCAAAAGGATTTATATCTGAAGAATTAATTTTTGCACGATTAGGATGACTGGGCAGAAATCTACCTATAACATCTCTACTTCGCCTATGCATGCAGATTCATGAAATTTTTCGAACAATCAGGTATGCCAGAAAAACAATTAACTGAAAACTGAAAAAACAATAACCATAACAGGTTCTTAGTTTGACACCATCCCCGACAACGACGCCAAAAATGTTCAACCCAACAATAAGAATAATAACTCTAGTTGAAGTCTCAACCCGAAGTTTGGACATTCACTTGGTAAAGTCATTATTTCCATAGCTAGTGTTCCTTTGATTGTCAACCCAGGGACGTAATACTTGAAATGGGTCTGCACTATATATGCACTAAGTTCCTGCAACAGCTACTTTGCATTACTGTAGCAACTAACATTATGCGGAAAAGATAAGCAAGAATTGAAACTATTGAAAGGCTACAGGAAAACTTCTGCATAAATTCATAAAAGCAATATTGGCTAAGTTCAATGCTGATAAACATAAATTACTCTATTTTGGTTTGGCTGCAGGAACAGTCAATGCAAGAACGTCTACTACAGCTAGGGAATGAAAACTAATCTTAACAAATGCACAGGAACACTCACCAAGTGGGCCCCCTTGGGTGAGTGATTCCAGGCTTCCCAAAAAATAACTCTAAATGCTCAGAATAACATTTTTAGTCATCGTTCTTTGGAAAACATTACATGATTCAATATGAAAAGAAACTCAGAAACACTTGTGAAAATCCTCTGCTCTGCTTTCTCTCTTCTCTTTTCTATCTAACCTCAGAGAAGAGATAAAGAGCTTATTTAAAAAAGAAATCATCTACTGCAGACAACACAAATCACGCCGAAGAGAAGAGGCAGATAATTGATCAAGAAAGGAGATAGATGGAGTTATGCTACAGGAAATGCAGATCTAAACCGAACCACAGTCATAACATACTGTGGCGGTATTTACAACATCAATGTCCACTTGAGTTAGACATCAGTAGTATCGCGTGATTGCTTCTCCTATGTTGTTCCTTATGCTTTTCAGCATTTCTGCTGTTCGATCCTTCAGTCATCTTCTTGAGTATCTCTTCCTGCAACTGGCGTGATAGGCGAGCTTCCACCGCAACATTATTTACTCCCTGCACTTCAAAAGAAATAACATACAAGAACATACATACGTATTTTATTTAATTAGGACATCTATTAATTTCACACATGATATTGCCCTAAACAATCCGCATGGCAACATGAATAAATGACATGGCTATAGGAATAAACTGACAAAGACAAATCATGTTTTAATAGGTTCAGGCTAACATCTGAAATACATATAGTAAACTTCCGATACATCATTACTACTATGTAAATCAAAATATGACAAAAGCTCAAGAGTTCAAAGGATAAAAATATGACAATGTCTCAACTCATCAACTACATCAGTTCAGACCTTATGCAAATTCTTTGAGTTTGTTTTGACAAGTTCATTGTGTGGCAAAACTATTTCAAAACCCCAAAAAACTCAAAAATCAGGGGTAACCATTACATATTTGTAATTAATGTTCTTTGTATTTGGTGTTTTGGTTCTAGAGTGGGTGGTTGCAGTGTTAAAATCACTTTTCATCTATTAAAACCAATGTATTAGTTGATTAAACGCAACCCTCAACATTCAGTGATCAGGATTAATGGATTGCAACTCATACATGCACAACGAATCACTAATGTTGAATAAACTTGATGATTTGCACTAAATATTGTTCATGAAATCCTCTTTCTCACAACAAAACTTAGTTCAAAATGAATTCCCAAAACATTGTCTCCAAGCTTTTATGTTTTTCTTGATAATGTGCTTATAGATGAAGAAATCAAAATTTTAATGAGTTAAAATGACCCCTCATTGGGCTCTTTTATAAATCTGCTTCATTTTAAATGTATCTTTCCTAGGTAAGCTTAGAAGTCCTGTCCATTACTGATCTGTGGTGATCTGTTCTTAAACATTCAACAATTTATTTTCAACTCCATTTCTAACCTCTACCTCTTATCACAGTTTTGCTATGTTCTTAGATGGGCATTATTTCTCTATCATATTTCTTGGAAGTTTTTAATTCAAAAATCTCAAGCGTATTTCACAAGATTGTAAAGTACTTTATTACTTGCTTTGTTTCCAAAAACAAACAAGAACATTTATGGTATGTAAGGTCTGTTCAATAGTGTACAAGTTGAAGTTTGAAAATATTTCAGAAATCTAGGATCCTCTATATTACAAGGTTTTAGTTTTCGCCATTTTATTGTGCCACTCTTCACATTTAATGATTCAAAATGACACCGAGATTCTAGAATAAGTAGTCAATGAAATTTATTAGGAATAGTTTATTGAGTCAATCTTTTTTATGGGTAGGTTTGATAGATCCATACATATAATAATGGGAATAAGATGATCTAGAAGATAAACATACACAACATAAGAGATGTGCATAGACCAAGATGCCCTAACATCTAATATGTGTATAAATAGAGTAAACCCTTATGGCAGGGTAGCACTTTACAACACTCCTTATGTAAGAGGCCACTCCATGCTATATCTGCAAGAGATCCCAAACACAACATCATACTCATCACATATCCTTATAATGCTATTTAGATCCTTTATACAGACCTCCTCCTAATAACTTACTGGAGTGATAAAACACTAAACTCAACTAGGCTTCCTAATTACGTTATATAATTCATGACCCAATATAGCTAATTTAAGAGATGTGTGCCACATGTCCACATCTCTGTCCACTTTTATACATTATAATATCATATCCCTAGGTACATAGCGAAATTTTCCATATGAGGAGTACTTTGGCATATATGCCATGAGCAAGGGATATCTTTTTTGTCAAATTCACCTGCACTTGCACTCAGTTTCATTTGTTCAGTTATGCCACACCCAAAATTGCATGTGGTAGTTTACCGGATTTAAACACTCAACATATGTACATATAAACATGTAACATGTCTCCTAGGGATTTGAACATGGGTCCACTATAAAAGACCTAATGTTTTACCACTTGAGTGCATCATGTTTGACAATTTATTTAGTCAATAGAGGTCATGCAAACATTTAGTCAATGCTAGTTTGTTACATGAACATCTCATTTGCTTACTTGTAATTTGAAGACATTAATACACAATTTTCCATGCAGGATATTGAAGCTTTTATTTTAGAATGTATAGTTTATAGAACAAGTTTGACAATGGCTATTGTGGATTATCTTTCTAGAACAGGATCAAATGTCTTTCGTTGAGCCACTCTAATAGCATTAATCTGTCTGCAGTCCAGATGGGGAGCTGTTGGTTTTTTTGTCTGCAAACACTGCTGTCAATACTGGAGCACATTGCGCTACCAATTCTCTTCACAGCCTGCATTGGCCATCTAGTGGTATAATTCATTCAAAGATTGAGATAAAAGATGTGGTATGCCATTCCTTCTTGCATTCCAATTTTTTTGTAAATTGTACTAGAACGTTTGTTTGTTATTTCTCTTTCCCCAAAATTTAAATTATATGGAAACCATTTCCTTATTATATGTCATTACAAGTTGATATTACTTGTGTTAGCATTTTAATTTACACCTTTCGTTGTAATAGAGAATGGAATACTGCATACAATAAATTGTTCTTCAAATTATTAGGGGAACATGCCTGTTCAACTAGAACCTAGGGATTTCAAGTATGCAATTAAAACAAATTAAAATTAAAACATATCTTTTTTCATTCTTAGGCTAGGGCACAAGATGATTCAACACTTTTTCACTAGACAAGATTTTATATATAAAAGCTATCTATTGTAGAAAAATGATTAAACACAAGTAAAGGATGCTTACAATTTTCAATTAAACATAGAAATTGAAAATCATAAGTGAAACATGATTGGATTGATAGAACATAAACACAAAGGACTATGAAGTAAGTATGAAGGATATTATTCAAAGCCACAATACTTACCCTAACATCCACAATAAAAAGCTTGTTAATTGTTAGATCTACTTAATTCACAACACGATTAATCATAAAGACAATAGCGCCCGTGCATGGGCTCAATCGGGTAAATCTGGGTTTGAATAGGCCTTCAAAGGTGTCTTGGATGAAGTCAAAGGAGGGATGATATAAAATCAATTTTGACGGTGCTTCCAAGGGCAATCCGGGTCCTTTTGGCATTGGTTATGGGGTAAGGGACTGGACAGGGAGTATCCTTGCCTTGGGTGCGTAGAGAATAGAAGATGGTACAAACAATGTGGCTGAAGCATCGGCGGCCCTCCAAGCGATTAAATTTAGAAAACATCTTGGTATTTCAAAACTACACTTGGAGGGTGACTCATTAATAATTATTAATGCAATCATTTCTGGGGAGGTGCAAGCTTGGCATCTAAAGAAGTACATATGTGCAATTTGGAAGGAATTGGCAACTATCCAAGACTTCCAAATTAGCCAAATATGCCGCACGAGAAATCAGGTAGCTGATTCTTTATCAAAATGGGCATTAAAGTGAGAGTTGAGGATTTTCGTACTCTCACCCTATGACATTCTTGGCTCGCTGCGGTATGATTGCCGCATTTATTAGATGACATGGGCGAAAGGTTGATGGGACGAGCAGACATGAGGTGGCGTTTAAAGGGGATGCATAATGTTTTTCTCTATTGACTGTTGCTTTGTTTCCACGAGGCAGAGAATACGGAGGCCAATTTCCCTCTGGTTACTTCTCGGCCTCGAGCAACATTTTTTGGTCTGGCTTCGACGAAATGTCTGAAGGGGCTCTTCAAATTTGGTGATGAGGAGTTCGTGCAGTTGATGGAAACATTGTTGGGTGAGGTCTTTTTGCAGGCAAAGCACTGATATCAGTCCAATGTGGACATTGTCACAATGGTGGTTGCATGGGGTTTGGAACTAGGTGACACAACAAAGAACGTCAAATGGTTTGTTCGCTCAATTCTGGATGATGAGTGGTTGGTTGGGCTGGTCTCCATTTTGGAGTGGGCGGTTCTAGGGGCAGGTTTTGATGTGAGTGAAGGGATTGAAGACCCCATGGTTCCGGAGATTTATGAATTGATTTTGTTTATTGGCTGGCCTACAGAGTGCAACCGTGATGAAAGACGGGCAAAGGCCCTCATTAGGTGGGACTCTCTGAAATCCTACCTCAGGCAGCGGGAAGCCATGGCCGATGGAGTAATGGTGGCTACGGATGGTAATGTTTGAGGCAAAGGCAAATAGGGGCCAAGGCGTGGAAGGGTGGTGAAGGTGAAATGACAAGTGTCCGGCATTGGAATTTCAAACACAAAATAATTGACTGTGGTTCTTCCTCCTTGTCTCTGGATTGTATTTTTTGTTTGGTATAGTTTTGTTCAAGGTGCTCCAAATTTTGTAGGACGGGTATATGGGAGTTTTGTTTTGTTTCGCTCCTTGATGTAGGTAATGGATGAATAGGGTTGTAGGTAGGGTCTTTGAGGGTGGTAGGGTTTACTTTCTGTAATGGCATATATTTCCTGCATGTGGTGTTTCAGGGTACTGTAGCTTTTTGAGGTGTTTTTGGTAGTTGGGGATTTTTGAACTGGTTTTTTGAAGCAGTAACCACTCTCTTTTGGATAATCCATGTAATCATTGTAAACTCTATACTTTCTATTAATAAAATAAAAAATTATTATTACCGATCAAAAAAATAAAATCATAAAGACAATAGCTCAATGAATAGTGATTGTAGACATGGAAATTACCATTGATAATCTAAATGCAAAATGATATTTATAAGATTTGAAAAACATTGCATGAAAATAAATCAAAGAAATTAATTGCTCTTCTACTCTAGGAAAAATTGTAATGCATGTAAAACAATATTATGCCGACTACAACTGTTCTCTCTTGCATAAGGAAATCTTGTATGCCTTCTAATGCCCAAAGGAAACAAATAGTACACATTGCTGCCCTGCCTGAAGGCAAATTGGCCGAAGAAGTTGCACTGGCCGATTACAATGTTATGTCAATCACGATGGGAAGGGCGACTAAAGTCAGGAAGTGGAGGAATTTGTAATGTCCCCAATTTTAATAAAGTGACTTAATTAAGTGGTCCTAAATTTTAAATAATATCATAAGGACTTATTTAATTAATTAATTTAATTATTAAATAAAGGGGCCCAAATTAATAAAATAATAAACTATTGTCGGCCTGCTTGTAACCCTTTGGGAAACTTCCCGGAGCTCTTTACAAGGTCGAGTTTGGCATAGTTGTAGGTATGGTGAATTTGATGTTTTCTTTGTATTTGCGAATTCCAGTTGGAGTTCCGTTCTGTTGCAGTTTTGGAGGTGCAAGATCCTCCCTATTCTGTATTTGCAGTTGTGGTGGGAGTACCTCCTCACCCTATTCTGCTGGTGGTTTGAATCTGTAATGCCTTCATTTGAAGATACATTTGTAATCGAGTTCTAGATGAAATACATGTCCCCAAAGTTTTTCTGTGCACTAAACTAATATTAATATATATATTCGAAGAGTATATTGCGTGTAACTGTGTTGCATGATTTGAGTAGTAACGTTCGATGGTTAGCAAATTACACAAGGCTCAAGAAATACTTATCCTGCTGAAGGTGTAGATTTGCCGAGAGTGAAACCTACTGAAGGTGTAATCTTGCCAACAGTGAAAACCTGCCCGAGAGTGTAATCCAGAACGTCAAGAGTGAAACCCGCCCAAGAGTGTAATCGATATGTCGAGAGTGTAATCTAGTACGCCAAGAGTGTAATCCAATATGCCCAGAGTGTAATCCTGCCGACAGTGAAAACCTACCGAAGGTGTAGTTCCGCCGAGAGTGAAACCTGCTGAAGGTGTAATACGCCGAGAGTACAATCCAGTATGCCGAGAGTGTAATCTTGCTGAGAGTGAAAACTTGCCGAAGGTGAAATTCGGGTACCGTGCGGTTGGGTACATTACAAAATTCAAGGATTCTATGGATACAATATTAAGCCAGCTGGAAAGAATGATTGCTAAGAGAGAAATGTATAAGGCTTGTGCACTACAAGCTGAAAATATTATAGATCACTTGCTAAAACCGCTACAACACGCAAATGAGGCCTATGTCCCTCCTCTAGCACTGGCACAAAAAAAAACTGCAGAATTTGAGAGTGTCCGGGACATAGCTAAGGCAACCAGAGAGTGGATGGAGGACGTAGGAAGATGGGGAAGCCAGATACTTAGTGATATGGTTTACTGCTAGTAGGATGCAAAGAGGACCTTCAAAATAGTCAAAGCACTCAGGAGCAACATTGAGGCAGTATGGAAATCAATTAATATGCTACTTCCCATCATGAAGGCACTATTCTGGACTTATTCCTTGATGCCAACAAAGCAGTAGATCTTTGAGCCTCATGATTTCGGCACCTTTGAGGGTTGGTTTCGGGTTCTGGTATCAAAAAGAGACATCATGAACCTTATTGATGAGGGATGGGAAGATAGTGAAGCTACCCTACTCCGTATCGGGAATAATTGCACAAATCTCCTGAAGAAGTTAGCTGGTGAATGGAGGCCAAATATGAGACACGACGAATAAGAATGCGTTGGAAAAGCCATATTAAAGAGGACATAACGTGCGCTAGCAAGTTCCATGTGGTTATACAAGATTATTTGACCAAGAAACTTGATTGGCTTCAATAGGTAAGGGAGGTAGAAGATCACTGTGTGGATGGTAGCTTTTGGATGGATAGTCCACCTATGCCTCCCCTTCAGGCGTGAAATTTCTAGAGCATGTTCGGGCAGAGCGAGCTACAGGTCAGGACATTTGGAAAAAGTACTTAAATGAGGAAAATGAGTTTTTATTGTAGAAGGGGAAAACATCTACCTTGGGATGATAAAAAGTGCAGTCCCCAAAGTTAGTTATTTCTCCTCAACTACCAAAGTACAGTTTCAATTTTTGAGCTTTGTGCAGTCCACTTTTTGGGGGCAGCTTTATGGTTGGTAGTTGTTAAGTTAGTTGAAAGGTATGCTCCATATTAACTAGGCATGGGTAGACGTTTTTTTTGGATGAATCTGGGCCACTTGTTTTGTTTAGTCCTGGCCATTCATCTAAGTTTTGAAACTCTATCTAAAGGGACTGGTTTTCCCTTATTTTTGTTGTAAGAAGTCTAGATTGGTTGCTGAAACTTTGCCGAAATATTTACAGGATTAATGGAATTTCAAGCTATATATGTTTCTTGTGAGTACATGGTACCCTTCTTCCATATTTAAATTTCTGCTATGCATTTTATTTACAAATCGTCTATTTGGGTAAATATTTGATAGAAATGTTACGTTCATACCATTAAGGATTTACTAACTGTTAATCCCCCTTTATGGTTAGTCTGAACATATCTATGAGTTTAGTTCAATTGTTAAATGCTTGTATGAATGTATGTTTTAGATTCAGCACTTGTATTTAATAGTTTGAAAATCTGAGTTTTCCTTGAAGATTTCACCAAGTTCTGCCTAGTTGTGTCTAACTGGCAAAGCAGAACATGGTAATTTTAAAGTTTCGGTCTATTTGCCCAAATATTCTGTTTTAGTTAGAGTAGTTTAGTATCTCTTCCCTACTTTTTTTCCTTTTTTCTTATAAATCTGAAGTTAATATCTGTCAAACAACATCATGTTCAACATAAATTTGATGAAAATAAGACTTGTAGAGTCTTAGGGGTGCCTTATAGAACCTTGAAGCCTATCCTACCCATTAATGTGAGTCCCTTTGTGTTTACTAGCAAGACACATGAACCATTGAGTTATCTGGCAGTCAAGAACTAGCAGTTTAAACCTTGAGATCGCTTTCTTGTGATTGTTTTGGTAGCACTAGAAGCCTCCTTATGCAAGAGAGAATGGGATTTCGTCAAAATTCTATCCTGTGTTGACCAAAATGAGTAGCAGTACGATTTTTGCCATCAACAAGCTTGAAATTTAGTCTAAAGTCCAATTTTGGCCAATGCTTTGAGCTACCACAACTTTGTTCATTGCCCCTTTTTTGGGGTCAGATTTGGCCATTAAAGACCCTTCTCCCTTCTTTTCTTCATTTGCTCAATTCCTCTCATGTTCAAACTTCACCCTGTGCCCCACACACTCCTAAGCTCTCTCTCTCTCTCTCTCTCTCATGCTAGCAAGGCAAAAAAATGGAGAGGGGGTCCCTATCTGAGGCGAGAAGTGTGTGCATAGAATGACAGGTAGACATGATGAAAAACTAACACTTAAAGCTCACATCTCTTGCATGATGAGATCTAAAGATAGTCTCCTAAAAATAGATGATCTAACTATAGCCTCCTCAAAAATAGCATTGTCAACATATTATTATCTCCATGAAATTGATGATATATGAAAATAGTGCAGGCAATTTTCTAGATAGGCAACTCTGGAGTTGATTCTGATGAATCTTTCTTCTGTATTGATCATGTTGGAGTTCTGAAAATCTTCTGAAATCCCGAGTTTCTCTTTATGCCTGGAATCTGAATGCTCTTTTCTGCAACAATCGCTTAACAACTGTAGCTCAAAAATTGCTTTGAAAACTCTCTAGGGTTTGAACTTATTGAAAATTTCAAATCCTCTGAAAAACTCTCGTGAAGGACAGAATGTTCAATGAAAATTCTCATTAAAATACCTCTCTGACTGATTTTTTGTTGATGAATGATAGGAGAATTTGAAGAAAATTGAATTCTGCTTCTATTCTCTGCTGATGACAGCTACAAAGACCTATTTCCAACTGCTGATTAGTGTTGTGCTGATGTCCAAAACCTTTTTCATATGTAATGGCAACCTGCTGAACCTTTTTTTATGAATTTCCACTCGAGTTTTGAAAATATTAAGGTTATATAAAGGTGTTCCTCTCTCAATTATACCTGACTTGTGTTAAGTTTCAAAAATCACCTTTTTGGATGGGTACCACCTTGTACTTATGGAAGATTTACCTCAAACTTTAGTGGTTGCCTGGTTGCACATAGGAGCATATATATAAGAAATCTTAGCATTTTCAAGACTGGTTAGCAGTTTTTGATAAGAGCCTATTAATAAGCACTTCATCTTTTAACTGATGCGAGTTGGCTTCCTGTATAGATAGTTGTGCACTGCTATACTAGAAGCTCTAAATCAAAATAAATGAATGTTCTACTTTCTTAAGTGTGCTCCTTTGTTAATAAGCAACACTTAGAAGTTTCAATTTGAATCTCGTATAGAGGCATGTGCCTTGCAAAAGGGTTTTTAACCTCACAAATTCACACTTACATCTCTTCAATGACATGCACCTATATAAAAGGATTCTTGTTTGTTTTTTTCTTTTTGAAATTAGCCTATACAAGCACACACATTATAAGTAGACTACACTTGAATTTGTTTTCTCTTCATTTCTATATAGAGGTACATATCTCACTAAAGCATCAGTCTTTGGTTTGAAAATCACACTACACCATACTTAGACAAGCCCCTCAACATGCATACTAGCAATTTTGAAAACTTAAAATCTTCTTGTTCCACCTGTGGCCCTGCCTATGTGCCAAACTCATCATGCCTTACATTAGAATGCATCTATGCATGTATTATGGGACAATTTTCATATTCTCACTAAAATGTGCATGCCATGGACTAGCATATTTCTTCGCTAAGGTGTGTGGGTCAACTCCTGCCTCTAGCAATCTTTTGACTTCAAATTTTAACTTTGGTTATACTCATTCATAAGCACACACTTATCAGGCAATTTTTGGGCTTGACCTTCCTCTTTTCTAGTTCATCTAGCACACATCTTTGAATGCATTTTAAAACTTGAATTTATACTTTGCAACACACGCACCTTCAACAAGGAGACTGATTTCAGTATGATTTTGCAAAACTCTTCTTATGAGGTGTGTGCCTCACTACATATGTCTATAAATTTTTGAAAATTTGAAATTCCTATATGTAGGTGTACACCTTTGAATGCACGTCAGTCCTTCCTTTAGTGAAGCACACCCTTCTATTCTGTAAATTATGTGTTTAGATTTTGAAAACAATGCTATGTATTGGAGTTGGCCCTTGAACATGGGTTATTGACTTGTCCTTCCTTAAGGTGCACACTTATGTATGATATTTTGGACTTTGCTTCTGTGCATTGAATTATCTTACCTAGGGGAACACCTATACATGTATTTCTCAAAGTCCCTTTCATAGGAGAACACTTTGACTCTAGACTTGGTGAATTCTCCAATTTTGCATGCCTCCTAAAAGGTTCCTGTTGACGTGTATTTTGTACACAATCATACACAGAATAAAATACCGACAGGCATCTTATCCTCTCTTGAGAAAATAGTCTCTAACTGCTGAAGATCTGCAAAAAGGATCAGTTAGGTGGACTCCAAGGTTCTTTTAGTGGGGTCTCCACGTGTGGACAAGCTTTTAGTGGTATGATGTGATTTGCTGTTTCCTTCAAGGCTTCTTACGGATTCAATAGTTCGAAGGTTTTACTAATCTAAAAGGAACTTTCAAAAAAAAGGAAAAAGGGACAGGGTTTGAGTAAATCTAATCTAGTCTAATCCTATGAACGACTTAGCATGAATGAGATTTTGGCAAGACTCAACCAATTTCAATTTTGCCATAAGATAACAACTCAACTGAAATTAGTGCGATCTTCTAAGGTAATAATGGTGTTCAATGCATCAAAGACCAAGGACACTACTACGAAGGTACATATCCTAGATGCGAAAATGCTTGAAGGCTAAGGACTCAAAACGTTTTCCAGTCGACCACGCAAGGCGTTCCTACAATCAGCAAGAAGCTAGTGGTTTGGATTACGAATCCTACCAAATATCAAATCTCACACTTAGTCTTTCAAATTAACAAACTACTTTGATTGAGCGTGATTCAAGTACATCCAACAACCATGAAGATAACTCAAGAAACTTGCAACAAAACACCATAACTTCAATATTTTATTGATTTCCAAGTCATCATATACAACAATTGCTTGAACTTCTCTCTTCAAGACTCAATCTTGCTACAACATAAAAATTGCTTACAACTCTATTCTCTATTTCTCTATTGACTATTCTGTTATAAATGAAATGAAAAATGGGGGTATAAATAGCATCCCCAGTTACAATGAAAGGTCCAGATTGAAAGTAAATCAATGGACAAGATCATGACACCTAAACCCTAATTAGGGTTTGTTACAAATGACCTCCTTTTTACTGAACAACATTAAATACATAGCCAAATATTAAATTTGGCACAAAAATCTAGGAGGTATCAGCCAATGAGAATTAAGATGTCATGTCATCTGTAACAACCTTTCATCTAGAATCTTATTCCCCTTCCAATTCTCTTTCTTAGCATATGCAATGAATTTTGTCACAATTCCTTCGATTTCTGTGCTTGGAATCTCGGGAAGATTCTTGATACTCTCTTCTAAGTGGATAACCTGATCAAATGCATCTAGAAGAGCTGTGTCCCAAGTAGGTTCAAGTTCCTTAGTTCTATCAATTAGGAGCATGGTGGCATACATCTGATCATACTGCTCATCTGTAACATCTGCGTCCTTGCGAAAGATGATCTTGATTCTATCTTCAAATTCTTGTAAATCCACATCTGTCTCGACCTCGATCCTTCTGCCAAGAATGGTACGAAGTACCTCAAATACTCTGTCCTGGATCGGATTGATCACCTCCTCAACTTGACCACATCTAATACTGATGTCCTCAAAGAGAACACTCTTTATATGGAGTAAGGTTGACCACTGAAACAAACTGTGAGAATCGCCCTCCAAGATCTTCTCTTGTGCTAAAATTCTTCTGGATGTATGTCTTATAACTTTCAAGACAGGAATGACAACGTCCTTGGTATGGGCAAATGCATCTACTGTTGCCATCAGTCTGTGGATTATCTCAAGGACTTGGTTAGCCTGATGGGTGATCTTCGACATCCTTGTAATAAACTCAATGGCCACCGTGTGAGATCTATCCATCCAATTACATGTACGCTGGACCATATTCCTAAATCTCTCTGCTTCATTGATTGATTGAAGGGGCAATGCCTGCAATGGTGATCTAACTGGATCCTGACGTCCCAAAGGTTCATTGATGTGACTGAAATATGTTCTCCATGCACCGACCTCTTTCTCAAGCTTTCTATTCTTCTCTACTTCTTCTCTAAATTTATCCTTCAATGCCTCAAATGTGTCGGTGGCATCATCTAAAGTCTGCTCTGCTGTGGATGGTCCTAACTCAATAGTCTGTATATGATAGTCTTCTGCTAGGATCTCACCCTCATATTTGTCTGCCGCCGGTGTAGCTATCTGCAGTTTTCTAGATCCAGTCTCATCTCGAATCACCTTGGACATCTTTGTAGCCTTCTTCTTCTCTGTTGTCATATGTGAGCGTCCAACAAGGCTCTCTAGATCGATTACACTGTCCTCGTCCTCAATTACGATCACCTTAGTCAATCTTTCCTTCAACCAATCTGGGATATTTGATCTTGTCTCTTGAACTTGAATTTCTTTGTGTACTACTTCTTCTTGTCTGGGAGGAGATGTTACTTCATTATTTTCTTCTAAATCATAGTCTTGGAGAGATCCATCTGATGAAACATGCTGTGCCTGTTCTTCCTCCTGCCTGTCATTCTGTACCATCGATTCCATGGATTCTTCCACTCGAACTGTTCTATCTTCTGGCCTGGAAGAAGTACCTGGTGTTTGATCTTTGTTAGCACCTTGCTTTTTCTTGGAAGGCTCTTTCTTTTCTGATCTTTCCTTTCTCTTTGAACCTCTCGAATGGAGATTGCCCTCACTGGCACATCGAAGGTTACCTTCACCTGAATTCCTAGGATTAGGATTGCCTTCACTAACACTGGCTCCTCCTTCGGCTGGCTTTTCTTCCAAAGTAAAAGACATGGCTATGCCTTGTTCTCTCAACTTCTGATGTTGAATGTCTACCCATCTGCGAGTACAAGACAAGACTGGTGCCATCAATTCATCTAAATCCACGGCCTCGGGCTCATTCCAATTCAAACTTATTGTTTTGCTTTCTCTATCATATGAAGATTGGATGTGCCTGCCGTTGTCCTGAGCTTGGTCGGCTACTCTGTAAATCTTACATTTCCTGATGAAATCCAGAGGCAATCTAGAATGTATCTTTCGTTTCACTTCGAGATCATCTAGGAGATTCATCATAAAATCTTCAATCTGGTACTCATGTCTAAATCTTCTACCGACTGTCTCCTCTAAATGTCCATGAGGATCAAAACTATTCCTCCAAGCAAAAGATGAAAAAGGATACAAGGCTAACTCCCTCTCTGCATCATCCATGGCTGAGACATTGGGACATACCTCAACTGAATTACCCAAAATAATAGGTACCTGAACTCCATTCTGATGTCTGTGTCTGAATGCCTTCACATATGCTGCCAATTGCCTTGTTACTTCAAGTAACACAATCCTGTCTGTCGGGTACCTCGGCAACATGTATGGAGGTAAAGGACATCCATACACTCTAATGTAAGTGAACTTGGGAAACTGAATGAACCAAGCACCGTACCTCTTGATTAGCTCCTGGGCATCCTGAGATAATCTGTTGTGAATCCCTCCTTGCAACGTCCTGGTGATGTTCATCGTGAAAGTATCATTGATTAACTTGTAGTTCTTCCCTGGTGGATGATGCAAGTGAGTATAGGATTCACAAACTCTGACCTCGCCGGGTCCTCTTCCAATCACTCCTCTGTGAGGTAGTCCTGCGTACTCAACGCTCCTGATTAAGGTATAGATGACATATGAACTCATGTGGAAGGACTTAGTAGCCCTGAGTCTTCTCAACTGTACGTCTAAGCAATGGCTAATTATCCTAGCCCAATGTATTGTACCCTTCCCTTGAACAATCACCTGGATGAAATAAAACATCCATTTCTCAAAATAGAAGGCATGAGGTGCTCCTGTAACTCTGTTGAGCATGGTAACCAAATCTCTGTACTCCTCTTGGAAATCGATCCGGTGTGGTGTGTTCGGTACTTTGCTCAGACGGGGACGACTCTTAAGTAGCCAGTTCTTGTTGATTATGCTTAGGCAAGCATCTGGATCATCATCGTACACTGATCTGGCTCCTTCAATGCTCTTGTATATCATGTCCCTGTGCTCTGGAAGATGGAAGGCTTCACTTATGGCCTCCTCTGAAAGGTACGCCAAAATATTTCCCTCATTGGACACAATGGTCCTGGACTGTGGATTGTAATGACGGGCACACTCGATCATCAACTCGTGACACTGAATGGCTGGAGGAAAACCGGCCGCCTTAATGATGCCACTTTCTATTATTCTCCGGGCGACAGGTGATGGCTTGCCGATGTAAGGGACCTCTCGGAACTTCTTCGTGCTAAAGTTCCCCAAGTTTGTATCTCCAATGTTGCTCCACTTGGACACGATCTTGGTCTCCACTTCTTCAGTCTTCTGATCTTCTTTCATGAGAGCCGAGCGACTGGTGGATGCTCCCGCCTTTGGGGTCGCCATACCTACACAACATTTCACTATAAGAAATAGATTTTGCAATAAATAACGTAGATAAGAGAGATAGATTTTAGGAAACCTCATGATAAGTCCCTAGAGTTATCATTTCCTAAAATACAACGATTGAGCTAAGAGATTTTCAAGGATCAAAATTTGAAATATGACGATGAATGAATAAAACAATAATAATTAAATCGCCATACCTCGACAGAGAGCTAACTCTAGAATGCAAAAACAAAATTCGCCTAGGCAAAATTTGAGGTATAAGATAATCTTCAATATGATTCCCTCAAAATATACTTCGCCACCTCTGGATAGAATGTGATCTTCACTTATCGCCTTGGACGTGGTCTCAAATGGATCTTCAAATTCGCACAAATAAATCTCCAAGTCTTTAGCAAATTCGCCTTAGGCGTGATCTTCAAATTCGCACCACCTTTGGTTTGGAATCGCACCACCTTTGATAGCTAAGCGCGCCACCCTTGGATGAATGAAACTCGCACCACCTTGGATAATATTCGCACTATCTTTAAACACACTTAACACTTTCCTTTGTCTTCCTTGATTCGCATGTAGAGAGGTAAAATAATGATGTGAAAATAATAGTTTTCACCCCCCTATATATATAGCGCTCTCATCGATTTATCTCTTTGGCCGACTTGATGAAATATAACAATTTCAAACGATTTTTAAATGATTTGCAATGACATAACAAGGCCGACTTCCATATATGAGTGCTCAAATCGATTTTTTTTTATTAATTAATTAATTAATTACTAATGCCTTGCGTTTTTAAATTGCAAATTTCGGTTTTTTAAATAAGGCAAAAATAATTAATAAGTGTCAACGCCATATTAAATGCCAATAAAAATGGATTTTCAATTTTTTAAATTGATTTAGCATTTAAAGTAAATTCAAATTATTTAATTTGGCGCCAAAAAATATGTAAATAGAGGGACGTACCTCATCGCTCTGGTCCCTTGGAGAGGGACAGGAGCGATTCACCATCTTTGGCATGATTCTTGCATTTCTTACGTCCAACTCCTTCATCTCCACGTTAAAAATCGATCACCTTGATGGTCCTTCGAATTTGATCGCCTTGTGTGCGCATATGGGTGTCCTTTAAGTGCATATCGCCCTGGTCCTTGTCCAAAGGACAGGAGCGATCTTCTTGTTTTCATGTCCATCTCGCATCTTTGACCTTCGAAATATCATTGCTTGTGTCCTTTGCGCTTATTTCCATTTGCTTTTGCAAGGTACCTTCGATGTTATAAGGATCATCGCCCTTGTCCCTTGAAGAGGGACAGGAGCGATCCACATGTTTTCCTTGGCCTTGTCAACTTTGTACTTCGATCTTCATGGTAATGTCCTTCAAACGTCGTCCTTCACCTTACCTAACCTTGCTTCGCTTTGATCTTTGAAGGGACGGGAGTGTTTTAATAGCATCGCCTTAGTCCTTGTCCAAAGGACAGGAGCGATCTTGATTTTTTCACGTTCAATATGCATTTTTGACCTTCGATCCTTCATTGTGATGTTTTCCAAACGCCGTCCTTTGTCTTGCTTAACCTCGCCTTGTTTCGATTTTGGAGGAATATGAGCGTTTTTGATAGGATCGCCCTGGTCCTTGTCCAAAGGACAGGAGCGATGTGAGGCTTTTACATTATTTGGCAATGTTTGGACGTTCAAAACCCTTGCAAATTATCTTCAAACGATGCCTTGGACCATATGCTATCTTAGGACATCTTGACTTAGCTTGAACTTGAAACAAACAAGGAATCCAAAGCAAATCGCCCTGGTCCCTTGGAGAGGGACAGGAGCGATATGGTTCCTAGATCCATTTTGGTGATTATTTAACGTTCAAAACTCTTGTTTATCATCTTGTTGTCGTACCATGGACCCTCTAAAATATTGCAATGTCTTGTCCTTACGTAAATTTTGCATGAAATGGTCAATGCATCTAACATCGCCCTGGTCCCTTCCTGAGGGACAGGAGCGAAGTTCATCATTATATGCTTGTTCTTGTTTGTACCAACTTGCAATCAACTTCATTGCGTGAAATGACGTCCTTTCGACCTTCTTGGTTGCTCGAAACTTTGTTCGCCTTTTGAAATCTACGCCATTATGTAGATATCGCTCTGGTCCCTTGCCAAAGGACAGGAGCGATCTAGGTCTTTAGAGTACAAATCCTTCCATGTGATGACCTTTGTAACGTTGCGCTTGATGTAAATGCCTTGAAATGTCCTCGCCACCTTTTGTCCTGGCTTGGATCGGTCTTGAACCTTGGAGGGACGACCTTGAACTTAAGAGGGACGTATCTTTACCATTGTATCGCCCTGGTCCCTTGGAGAGGGACAGGAGCGAACTAGGCATTTAACACTGGTATGGACGTCCCAAAAATCTTCAATTTATATTCAATGCGTTCATCTCATGTTCTCCTTCGTTTTTGAACGTAAACTTGCCTTGACCCTTGTCTGGTTTTTGCAAAATGGAGGGAATCGCTCTGGTCCCTGGGAGAGGGACGAGAGCTGCAAGGTACCTCGCCCTGGTCCCTTGGAGAGGGACAGGAGCGATTTAGTCAATATAGGTCATTTTTCTCCATTTTTTGCATCTCAAATTATATTCATTTGGCAAAGTATCTTCCTTCGGACGTCCTCCAATTGCTGAGCTATCAAAATCTTGCATGGGCATGGCGAAATTTGAATTGTAGCTCCGGTCCTTCACTGAGGGACAGGAGCGATTTTCCTTCTGGAGACCTTTCTGTGCTCATGAAAATCTTCAATTTATATTCAATGAAAAGATCTCGTCGTTCTTCATCACTTCAAACGTAAAATTTGTCTGGGCTCTGCAAGGACAATGAGATATTTGAAATTGAGCTCCCGTCCTTCACTGAGGGACAGGAGCGATTTTGCTCCTACAGGCCAAAATAACAAGATTTTTCACATTTTAACACTTCACGAGGCGAAAACAAATCAATTCCAATGCCCAGGATCAAACTTCAAAAAAAGTCAAAATTTGGTCAAAATATTCAATCAGACAAAAATTCACATTGACGGTCATCATTTAGACAAGTTTAAGCTCTGCATGAACATTCCAATTGAAAATTAGACCATTTTGGCGAATTCATTGCATTCAAAAATTTGCTTCTAGGAAAGAAGCTCAAAAAAGCTCTCAAAAGCGACTGGATTTTGGCTTGAAAAGGCAAAATTTAAAACCCTAAGGCTTGGCCCTAAATCCAGACAACTAACTAACTAACAAAACCCTAAAAACGAAAGCGAAAACGAACAAAAACAAGCAAAAAGAGGGGGTCCCCATTTGCGATGGGGCGATGTGTGAAATGGTCACAACAGTTCCCACCTCTCATTCCAATCTCTTTGCTTGCATCAACATGTTTTCTAAATTGTTGTATCCTTCATAGAGGTGCACACTTGACCTAATGGCTCATGAAATTTCTTTAGAAAAACTTTTTTCTCTGCTGCTACAAATGTCTTCAAAATCTCTTTTACATGATCTTGTGAACATTTTGAAAATGACAACAAAGACAACCACCACACAAGATGCAACAAATTAGACAAGGCTTGAAAAATGAATTGCAGCTAGGGAAATAACAAATTATAGCTTGAAACTAAATAAAATATGAAAAATTTGTATGGGTACATGTTGACGTGTCTAAAGTCGCATCGCTGCAGACTCCATCCGGCCAACGCAGAATAGAATGTACTCGCTGAGTATCCTATCCTCTCTTGAGATAAGGAAATCCCTAATGCTATTTCTCACGTTTGATCAAAGGGGACGACCTCAAGGTTTTGATTGTCAGGTCTTGACTGCGGGATTACTCAGTGGTTGATGTGATTTGCTGGGAGCACAAGGGGACTTAGGATTTGGAACAAGCTGGTCTGCTGTGATTCTCAGACTAGGAAATAAAATCAAAAGGGAAGGGATAGGAGATCTAAAACTAACGACACGGGTATGTGGGTAGACAGGTTCAACATAACCAATTCCTGCTTGGCCAGAATAGCTCACAACCTTGCAAGAACGGTGCAATCTTCTAGGGGACTTGGAAGATTTGCAGACTGCAAACGCACGGCTAAGCACCCAATTCTGGCGCAGCTCAAATGGACACCTACAATTGAACTAAGCACAATCGAAGGCTCAGGTTAACCATACAAAAGGATACACAATTAGTATATCCTCAATGGTATGAGCTTGAATCTATCAAATACCTGCACACCCAAAATAGAAAGATCTATCTAAAATGCTGAAAGAAACCATGCAAACAGGATGAAAACAAGACAATAAACACCAAATCAATGTTTATATATTGATTTCAGCTGCCTATTACAACAATTTCTACAACATCTCTATGCTACTGCTAAGATCTAACCTATTCTACCTTCTAAAATCTAACTACAAAATTCTAACCAACTGTCTGACTATCTAACAAAAATCTCTAACCATCTAACCCTTTACAAAAGAAAGGCCTCTGCCTTTTATAGTTTTTACAATATTGAATCAGAGGCTAGGATGGATTGCATCCAAGGGTCTCGATCTGCCTTCCAGAAACTAGCAGCCTTAACCCATGCCCATTAAATTCTCACTCATCCATTCAACCACAATTTCACCTACCTGCCACTATTTGGCTTCAATTTGAGTCTATCCGGTAGTTGGACATAACTGTCCACAACTGACTTGTTTCCCCTTTCTCTCAAAATATCTGAGTGGGACCTACAAGCAATTTTACAATAAAACAATTTCAGCTTTTTAGAAATTGAATTCCTGGAATTAAATCCAGCTGTGTGCTTTTTCTCGAGAAGGCATAAACTTGCAACATTCAGAGTGTTCTTTGGTCTTTGGTCCCGGTGGTGGACTTCATCTTTGTTCAGCGGCACGGTTCCCAATGTTTGGTTGCTCTTGCGCTCCTGCAGCGCGTTCCCACATCTTTTTTCTTTTCCAATCTTTAGCGCCTGGCCTTGATTGCGATCCTTCTTCGATTTGTGTTTCAGGTCTTTCTCCTGGTTCTCTAATGACGTCTTGCGACCTGTGAATGATCAATTTCATTTCAATAAATCAATTTGAAAATTAATTAATTTAATTTAACAAATATTAAAATTTAACGTCTGGAGGGTCATTTGAAAATTTCCCAAGTTTTAACGCTTTTACTCCTTCCACGAATTTAGTTGTTCCTGGCAATTTCGGGTAAGAGGGGTGTTTGAAAAGTTTTAAAAAAAAAAGTTAATACTTAGATGTTTCGAAATTCGGCCTAAATGGCACTTCCGCAAACTTTAAGTTAACGCCTTACTATTTTATTTTCAGATTTTTGGGGGGTTTGAGAGCAATTGCAAGGTTTTTAAAACTTTGACATTTTCACCCCTTTATGGTGAATTTCGGGATTTTGGGCACTTTTGCAAACTTTAGGATTTTGGAGTGTTTTGCAAACTTCGGGATTTTTAGGCCTTTTGCCAATTTCGGACCTTTTAGGCCTTTTTCCAATTTCGGACCTTTTAGGCCCTTTGCCAATTTCGGACCTTTTAGGCCTTTTGCCAATTTCGGACTTTTTAGCGAGTTTGCAAACCTTTTAAAAAAAAACTTTGCAAATTACCCATTATTGGCGAATTTCACAAGACTTGGTCTTATTTCTCCCGCCCAGGCAGACAAAATTTAGGGGGGGTCCCCTGTCAACTGACGGTGTGTGTGTGCAATATGCACAATAGTACACCATACAACAACTTGTACACATTTAATATTCTATGCTAAGGCATGCAATCATGGCAAGTTATATGTATTACGTATATGTCTATCCACAATGATGAGCTATTGTAGGCATGCTCATTCTTCTATTTACAAGGTCATGGAATATATTTTTTGATCATGTGGCTGTGAGTGGTTGAATAGGTGGTAATAAAATGACTGCACTAGGTGCCGTACGGAAGGAATGCACCTGTGATACCGTACGAGATGAATGAACTTGCCATGCCGTACGAAATGAGCTGAAAGCCGTACAATACAAAGCAATGACCGTCGTGAAGTTCGTACGATTATTCCACAATTATGTCGTACAGTTGGACGTACGATTCTGAGGTGATGTGCGTGGCAAGGAGAAGGTGGCCGTACGATGGTGATTCCCTCATTGCAGTTTGATGTCCGTACGGTGGTGATTCCCTCATGGCGGTTTGATGTTCGTACGGTGATTCCCTCTTGGCAGTTTGATGTCTGTACGGTGGTAGTTTCCTCCTGGCAGTTTGATGTGATGTTGTCTTGGTCTTTACTTGCCTTCGTGTCTTCTTCCGTACGGACTCCTTCGTACGGGTTGAGCCTTATTCCCTTCGTCTAACCCCGGACCCTGCCAATGTATGGTTTGTCTGTGTGGCTTTTCTGAATTTCACCTCTGTACGGATTTGTGGTACGAAAATCTTCTTGGGTAGTATTCCGCAGGGTGTATGGATCCTTTTGAGGTAAATGGTGTGCTTCCAAATTCCGTACGGGTTTGTTGTACGAATGATGTGCTTTCAACTTGTACAACCTTCTCTCATACAACCTAACCCCATACAATTCCTTCGAGCCTGTTGGACTTTGCACTTCCTCAATTTCACCAATCTATAGTATGTTACAGTCGGGGTGGAAGACTTCATAATCTTCCATCTGCCAGTGAAATAATCCATTAAGAGAACTCGTCTCATCCTCAAAGCAATCTTCCAGTTCGAGCACCGCTTTAACGTTGGGTTTCATGCCTTTCCTCCCTTCGTCCATACCTAACTCTCCACCCTCAGACTCAAAGTCCAAGGGTGCCAGTTCTTCACTCACCGCCTGGTTTCTCAAGTCAATGATGTGCTTCCTCCTGTCACTCTCAATCGAGAGTGTGTTTCGCTTCCAGTTATGATTCGCCTTGGCAATAATGAACCATACCCTCCTGAGGAGTGCATCGTACGCCTTCTTTTGTAACCGGATGACTACAAAGTCCAAGAAAAATTGTTGTGTCCCAATCATTACTTTTTGTGCCATCAATGTTCCCAACGGCTGGATGTCGTGCTGGTCGGCACCTACCAAGTGTAAGGTTGGCGGCCAGAGCTTCGGCTTCCTCAGACATTTCCATGTGTCTTCTGGCAGTACATTTACTCCCGAGCCTCCATCGACAATGGTGTTTGTCAACTTCCCCATTATTTCTGTCTCGACAACCGCCGGCTTCCTCCTAATGCTCACCGTCAACAACATCGGATCACTTGACTCATTCCCTTCGACTGATGGTTTTTCCGTCAGTTCCTCCTCGTGTAGCTTACATTGTTTTAGAATGACTGTGTCATCACTGACTGTGTTGGCAATTGCCATTCTCAGTTGCGGCATAGTTTGAAGAAGGTCTGCCACCTTGATGGGTACGGTTGTTTGTAGCATTTGCTGGACTATGTTCTTCTCTGACTCCCGCAATGACATACTTGCAGTTCCATTGGAAGTTACTTGTTCCTTCGCCAACACTTGTTCTACTTCGGCTTGTTCCTTTTCCGTACCAGAGTTTGAATACATCGCCTTCTTTGTTTGCGCTCTTGTGATTGCCAAAACTACGTCCTCTTGTTCCTCCACCTGCAGCATATTAATACCCTTCTGATTCGGGTAGTTGGTGTCTTCATGGTCACCTGGTCCACACCATTTGCACAATAATTGTATATTGTCTTTCTTGTTATGGCAGTCTCTCGCAAAGTGTCCCCATTCACTACATTGCTGACACTATATGATAGGACGTCCTCTAGAGTCGTACTGTATTTGGTTTCGCCCTCGTTGATTTCCATAACCACTTGGCAATACATTCTGTGATTTCGATGGGCTGGACTCTCCCTATGTGAAGAGTACTTGTGTACTTTTCATCTTCAAATTGTACGGGCACTCCTTAATTGAATGCCCCAACACTTGGCAAATTTCACAAAACATATTTCTAGGACAATTACCTTTTGTGTGCCCCTCCCTTTTGCACTCAATACACCATAGTTCATTACCTTCATTGCTGGTTCCTTTCTTAGCCTTCAATTCTTTCATCATTCTCAACATATCCCGTCGAAGGGCTCGTACGGTTTTGGATTCTTCGTCACTGCTACCTTCGGTGCTCTCATCATCATCGGTCTTCCTCTTCTCTCGGGAGGAGGTTTTATTTTCACTCTCGTTGTCCATCGCTCGATTGTACGCATCAATGTATGAGGACGAAGGCACTACTTTCATCTTCTTGCGCAGTGAGGATAACAATCCCTCCGTGAACCACCTCTTCTTCAACCCGTCAGCTGGCTAGTTTTCCATCTTGTTCGACAGTTCTTTGAGCCTACGGTTGTAAGCATGTACACTCTCATTTTTCCCTTGCTTAGTATTATAGATTTCGGCCACGATCTCATTATCATCCCTCAAGAGTTTGAATTGCTCCCGGAACGCCCTCTTCAGATTACTCCATCTCGTCTTGTGCTGGGTGTCGAGGTCTATGTACCAGTCAATGGCGATCCCCCGAAGGGTGGCGGGAAATGCCTTCAGCCAGTAGTCCCTGTCATCTTGGCCATTTGCCTCCCAAATGGTTATGCATGTTTTGCAATGCCGTACTGGGTCCTCCGACCTGTCTCCCATGAACTTCGGCAGTTTCTAATTCTCCTAGGTGTTCAACATTGTTTTCACTCGGAAGGTACGTGTGTATTCGCCTTGTGTGCCAGACCTGGGTGGACTGTTTCGACTGCTACGTTCCGGTGCTTTCCCTGCCCTCTCGGTCACGTAGGCGTCCTCTACATGTCCACCTTAAGCGTCCCCAACACTTCGAGTACTTCCAGGTGTGTCAAACCTGAGTGAACTATTCCGACCACTACATTCCGGTGCTTTCCTTGCACTCTCAGACACCCGCGCGTCCTCTACACATCCACCTCCAGCATCCCAATACTTCGAGTACTTCTAGGCTTCGACTCGTCTCTGTGCTCCCTCTGGCCGAGGGTCGATAGATCACCTAATCGCTTGGTCTTGACCACCCTGTGGCCTCTTCTCACCTTTGATGGGATCTACGAACATGAATCACTCAAGGCTGACCCGATTTCTTTGAAGGCAACGGCGCCAAAATGTTTACCGCTACAACTAGTAAATTAAATATAGGAAATAATAATGTACATGACAATGCATACCAGACATGGCAGTAAAATATATCTTTATTTACACATTCAATTATTACAAAGAAGAGACCAAAGATGGTCGGCCAAAGATTACAATAGATTCAACAATACCATGCCACTTCCTTGACAGTACACGACATATTTAAAGGACTCGACAGTTGCCGAGAGGTACACAACCGTCAACCAACCGACACATAACTACCTGAGACTGACAATCCACTCAATACAATTAATTAATACCTTGTCGGATAACAAATATTATCAAATATAACAATAGGCAATTTATGCCGACAACAACCTGTGACTACCCTTGGCATCCCTAAGACCAAAGATATACAAAGATACTCAAGGGATGAACGATTGGTGAAAGAGAATCGAATGAAATGTGAGAAAAATGTTTTATTCATTAGGAGGCTGCTTCTTTAGTTCTTTCATAATGCTAATAATTTCATCATTTCAACTATTTTTAGCAAGAGGTTGCTTGTCCTTGTCTATAAAAAAAAGAATAAACCATACAAACCAATCTCCATACATTTCTAGTCCTTAAAATTGACAATGTAGGAAAAGAGACTGGTTGGACAATTATTGTACCTCATATGACTTTACATTTAATACTAAGATAACTCAAAGTTGACTAATATTAAATTGAGCACCATGCATTATTGACACTTCCACACACTTTTTTCTTTGGCTATATTATAAAATTTATCTAGCATTCTATAGCCATATCATAAGAAACTAAACTCATTTATTTCCATCAAGTTAGAAAATGACATGAATGTTAGCAGTGTAGTTTGCACCTTTTAGTACAACACAAAATGGAATAGCAGTTAAGGTAGAAAATTTCTTCAAATTTGTAGGGGAAACTTCCTTTTCAAGAGTGAAGGAAATAATAAGTTTCTTCATACAAAAAATTATAATAACACCTAGAACTAGCAGGATTTATTTTTGCACTCAAAATAAACAAATTGAAAGTAAAGCTATCTTTGTTCTTAGACTCGAGCACAAGGCTAATCAACACTTTTGTTCAAGAAAAGAGACTTTTTGATATCTTTCTAATGCAGAAAATCCAGTTTAGAAGAATTGAAGACACACTCACTTCTTCTAAATAAAATCAAAGTCTAGAAGATGAGTACACTTTGGAATTGGATTTAGGATAGCACATATGAATTAACAACTTGTTGTGACCTTTTCACACATCGCCCCATTGCTAACGGGGACCCCCTCTTTGCTAGCTTCCTGTGTCGTTAGGTTAGGGTTTTGGCTGCTTAGTGGGCAATTTTGCGTTTTCCGTGCCCGAGTCTCAGAGTTTTGATCATGCCTAGTGCCGTCTAGGGTTTTTGAAGTGTTAGGATCAAGTTGCAAAAGATGGTATTTTTTTTAATGATCCTAAGTTTTGCTAAGTGTTTGAGCATTTGAACGTTAACGTGTTTTTAAACATGCACATCAATAATTTTAAAGTGCTAAGATATTCACAAACCTTTTGAAGTTGTTTTCTCGCTCCTAAGGTAATATTTAAGTTGGTTTCGCACTTTATTCCAACATTTTCCTTGCGTTTCGCTCATATTTTTGGAAAATTAGTCTAAGTCCAGTTAAATTTAAAGTCGCTGAGTAATTTTGAGTGGTTAAAATGTTAAAATCCTAAGGGAAATCCATATTCCAAGGGTTAAAGGGTCAAAATCCATGCTAGAGGTGATTTTCCCCTCACATTCCAGACTACCCAACCCATTCCCCCACTCAAAATCCATACTACACATGGGTTTCCCCTGGAATCCATACTGGCCACTAATTTCCCCCACTGTTTATCCACACTTGGAGCGATTTTCCCCTGGGAATGCTAAAATTTGGCTAAGTGTCAGGATTTATCTAGACACCCATCGAATTTCCCTTGGGAGTGCGGATTGGAGTGCAAGGATAATTCCATGCCTGGGTCGTTTTTCCACCAGGATTTTTGTGACAACTAAGTTAGGATTTTTGTCTGGATTTTTATCCAGACAAGGATCGATTTTCCCCTGAGCTTTTTTGTCCGGATTTTTGTCCAGACAGGGATCGATTTTCCACTGGGAACATTATGAAGAATTTTGAGTGTGGATTTTTGTCCAGACACCCATCGAATTTCCCCTGGGGGGTGATTTTTGCAAATTGAGTGCAATTTTGTCTGGATTTTTGTCCAAACTCCTATCGATTTTCCCCTGGAGGGTGATTTATGTGCATTTTGATGATTTTGAGCATGGATTTTTATCCAAGCATGGGTCGAATTTCCCCTATGGGGCAAATTTTGACACTTAAGCGATTTTTGAAGGGATTTTTTAATCCCAACCTATAGCGATTTTCCCCTGGAGGCTTTATTTTGGATTTAAATTGCAATATTTTAAATAAAAGCCCCATTTTGATTGCTTTTAAATAATTATTAAATAATTATTTAAAATTTAAAAGCAAATTTAATAACTTGCAATAATTATTAAATGTTTGAATCTTCTAGAAGCAAGTTAGGGTTTCACCAAGCAAGTATTTATACAAGTGTTTTTTTATCCCACATTGCTTGTGTGGTGAAAGTTGGAGCTGAAAGCAAGTATATGAGAGGAACTTCAGCATTATTTTATTATTATTTCTGCCAGGTGTCTCCATGAGAGCGATTTTTTTTCAAGTTGGGCGAATTTTTTTAGCAAGGCATTTTTGTGAAGTGTGGGATTGAGGATTTATTTCCCTCCATTTTTTCCAGCTTGCTGATTTATTCCCTCTTGGCTGCCATTAAAGACCAGTTTCAGATTTTCGATTTTGCTAAGTTTGGCGATTTTTTCCAAATTTAGCATTTTTTGGTAAAAGTTGGCAAATTTGTGTTTGGAGACCTTGGGCGATTTTTCCCCCACCATTGTTGCTTGCTGTTCAAACCTTCATTTCTGCAGATTGCTGCCATTAACAACAATTTTCAGAATTTTGAAAATTTCGATTTTTTGCTAAGGAAGGCAAATTTTTGTGTTTGGGGTTTTCAATCCCAACTTGGGCAATTTTTCCCAGATTATTGCCATCCTCCATTATTGCAGATCCGAGCTACCATTGGCATCAATTTTTAGATTTCCATTTTAGCGCTAGACTTGGGAAAATTTCGATTTTGCTTGGAGGCCACATTTTGGTGGATTTTTCATGCATGTTTGTTGGCTGTCATCATTTCCAGCCTGCTGATTCGCTTCAGATCTGAGGTTTGCTTCAGATTTTGACCTCCATTAATGGCTACCATTAATTTTCAGACTTAAGTTTTTATTGCCCAGCCAATTCTAACTTAAATATTTAGCATTTGGAGACATTTTGTGGAGTTTTCTGTGCACTTTTTAGACCATTTTATCGCTGTTGCAGGTCTAAAACTCCATTGTTAGGTGGTTGTCCTCAGAAATTTCATTTCCAGCCACCTAACCAATTTTGGCGAATTTGCTTGGGGCTGTTTCCTAAGCCTTTTTTCATCATTTTCAGGGATTTAAACCACTTTGCAAGGTGCTGGTAAGTCTGAAGTGTTCGATTTTCAGACTTGTCCTCAGAAAACTAATTTTTACCAGCCATACCTACATTCCAGAAAATGATTGTTTTCATCAATAAAACTGATTTCTATTGATTTTATGCACATTTTGAAGATTACAACATATTTTAGAAGTCTGAATTTTCAGGTTGTCTTCAGAATTTTGACCTCCATTGTTGACTGCGGAAGGTGTCTTCAGACATTCATTGTGTGAAAACACAACCTTTCACACCTTTCCTAAGTCATCATCAATCCGGTATACTCCTTTGCATTCTTTTCTTGCATATTTTCTAAGCGTAAGGAGGTATAAATGAATTTTTTATGGAAGGCTTCCATGCCTTAGTGTTGTCACACATTGAACGTAATTGCTAAAATTTACCAAGTGTATGGATTATTTTCCTGACTTAATGCTCTAAACTAGCTAAATCTCTAGAAAGTCAGGAATTTTATTACAAGTATTTATTTATATCCTAGGACTAACTTCCAGTTTCGTACAGGTGCGATGTCGAAGTCAGGATACAAGGAAAGGAAAGAGCTGCTGAAGACGTTGGAGATTGGATTTTATCCAGAGTTTAAGATTTCATCCAGATGGAGGGAGATCACTGATACCAACATGCATTTCCTGGACTTCGACCAGATGCAGCGTCGGATGTTCAGATCCAGAGATCAGGTTCCTTCTCCAGCATATGCGAATATTATGAAGAGTGGCATTTTCCATGCCGCTGGGTTTCCACAATCCATACAGTGCAGTGAGTTGATCCTGGAGTGTGCACGATGTTACGATCCGCTCACAAGAATGATCAAGAGTCTGAAGGGTGTTGTCATCGCCTACCTTGCTAAGGATGCCATTGCTAAGGTATTCGGAATTCCACGCAGTACAGACATGAAGGATGTGACCAAGGAAGATTATGCAGACAGATACACGAAGAAGATGGGTGTATGCAAGAGTTTAATTAATAAAGAATGGATGATTGAACCTAGAAATCATCATTCCAAGGCTCCCAAGACACTTATGTGCGTAGATTTTAAGGAGGAATATAGTGATTTGATATTCCTACTCAACAGAGTGATGGGAATGCCGCAGGGAGCAATATTTCATGGATGGATGTTCTACTTCATCCAGGATTGTCTTAAAGGGACACTAGTGAATTGGTCTAAGATCATAAGCGACAATCTGGATTTTCAGTTGAGGAATGTAGAGAGGTCCAAGTCATTCGCCATGACTTCTTACTTGGTGTACCTGCTTGCATGGTTTGTTTCATACAGAGGATTAATATGCAAAGGTGAAGTCGGGAATGGGCAAGGACAATTTAAGAGTTATGAATGCTACCCCCAGTTGAGTATGCACATAATTGAAGACTATAAAAGAGTGAATGATGCATTCACTATGTACATCACACGGATGCTGCAGGGCGGAATCCACAGAAGATTGTCCAAGGAGGCAACAGAGTTAATAGAGAAATATGGATCGTGGTATATACAGTTTCCCACTTTCACATACCTCAGGATTCATGGGTTTCAATCTGAACCCTACAGACTTCCTAGGTATCCTACTGATAGAATGATATTGTTGGAAGTGGTAAGACAGCTTCTAGAGTTCAATGTTATCCAGAGAGAGAAGCACAGGGCAGGAATGACATTCCCTATTTCAGTTGGGAAGACGTCAGAGGTCTGCCAATCCGCCATAGCTGCCAGCACTGCAGGTAAGGAGATTGCATTCTACAAATTCGCTACCTACAAGAAAAGAGAAAGATTTGATCCAGACAAGAAGGTCGGAAGGATCAGAGGAGAGAAGTTCACTCACAAGGTTGACATAGAGGATTATTGGGCTAACTTAATGGATGAACAAGGAGTAAAGAGAAGAATGTGGTCCAAAATGTCAGTGGATTTCATGAGGAAGTGTGGACTTTTCCTCATCCCTGATCAGGTATTAGATGATAGAGATCATACACACCCACATTATGAGAATGAAATGAAGAAGGCAATCCTATTGCCAAATTGGTCAGAGTCAGAGGAGACTGATCTGAATATATTGATGAGAGAAGTCTTGAATTTCTCCCGCACATGGGTAGATATGCAGATGAACAGATTAGTTGACATGGGTGTTCCCTTCACTTATGAGAGGATGAAGACGGAAGAGTCTACTTCCGAGGATAATCAGAGGACTGTCAGTGATGTCAGGATTCATGCAGACGAAGAGAGTCAAGCTCCCAAAAGAAGAAAGAACATGCATGGAGAAGTCAAGGCTAGAGAGAAGAAGATTGAGGATGTGAAGAAGAAACAGAAGACTATCATTCCTTCACCCCCTCCCAGTGTCTCATCAATCGAAGTGATTGAAGTAACAGAACAGAATAAGGAGACTTAGCAGTGTTCCAACACAGTGATACTACCAGAGAATACTCAGGAATTTCATGCCACAGCAACATCTGCACCTCCTAATGAGAATGATGACCAGTCGGGATCCCCTACTGTCCTTTTGGAAGTTAGTTTGGGAAATGATGTATATGATTGGACCAGGAATAATCCTGATGATAATGATGAAGTTATCTCGGCACTGAAGGACCTTGATCAAGAAATATGTCTTGATGATGGTATGGAGATGACCGCTATTCCTGAATGGTTGAGGAAGAGTATGGAAAAAAGTAAACAAATGATAGAAGTACAACCTATTGAGGATATTGATGACTACCTAGCTAGGAGTGCTAAGAAGAAAGAGCCCAAGAAAGCGGAGATTTTGTCGCACATAGCTAGAGATGAGACAGGAATGCAGATTGCTATTCCTAGAGCAGGCCTGACAGTGGATACTGCTACTCCCATGGATTTCCAGATCACTTCAGTTGCCCTTGGTCGTCCATCCGTAGGGCAGGAATTTCAGGAGATTGGTGACAACCTCCAAGCAATCAATGCCAAGTTAGACACAGCGATTGCGGAGAATGAAAGGTACAAAGAAGAAAATATTAGACTCAGAGAGTATATTGCAGGGACAAGGCGTGGGGATCCCACCCTTATTTCCCCTATTGCAGTTGACCATGGAATACATTCACATTGCGAGGTAGCGAGAGGTACACACTCCGAGGTGGAAAAGTGGATTGAAAGCACAAGAAGGCAGGCAGATGATTTCCTTACTCAGTTTGTCCAAGCATATGATAAGACAACAACGCTTGTATTCAGAATCCAGTATTTGGAGGGAGTTTGGGAAGAATTCCGGCCTATCCAAGAGAAGACTATTCCACGCCTCCTGGCATTGAAGAAGGTTCCTAATTCCATTTTGGTCAGCGAGAACATTGTGCACAGTGGAGACATATATAATTTCCATGGCTGGTATTGTGCACTAGCTTTGAAGAAATCAGCTTATGAGAACGCCCAATCGAGTTGTATGGAGATGGAAGGATTAATTCAGGACATTTAGATGAAAATCCTTGCCTCGATTGAGGAATTATTGGGTGTTGATGTTAGTGATGCTAGTGGTTTACACTTAGCCGAATTAAGAGACAAGATAAAATTTATGTATTTTTGCCAGTTGGACCTTTTGCAGAAGAGTCAGATAGATGACTTGGTCTCTTTGTTGATTCATGTTCATAATTCGCAGAAGCTCATACCTGAATGGGAGAACACTTTGAATGCTTGCTCGGATTCATTGGATGTGATTGATTTACAGCAGGATACCTTGCCTAGCGTTTCCATGGAGGAGTTAGATTCAGTTTTGGCTAGATTCTTGGAGTATGCTAGGAGAGAGAGAAATGCAGGGAGGAATCTTCTAGAAGATTCTCTATATGATGACTAGGTATCTTTCTATTGGGCCATATGTTGGTGGCACCATTTTTGATGTAACCCTAATTAGGGCAATTCTAGGGTTTTGTTGGCATGATCTCGACCGTTGATCTTAGATCAATCTGGGCCATCCATTTTGTAAGAGACTCTATATATGCCCCTTTGTCTCTCATTTGTAAGAGAGTTTTTGTAGAATTGTTGGTATATGCTACAGCTATTTGAATCCTAATCATTGTTCAATTGTTGGTGATTTTGCTCTTCAAGTGTTGTATTTGCATTCATGGTTCTCAATTCCTCCAAGTTAGATTAGAATTTAGATTAGAATTTATTTTCATGTATGTTAGATTGAGTGGAAGATTTGTTGAGTATATTTGTGTGGAATCCTTAATCCATACCACTAGCCTCTTTCCGCTGGTAAGCGCGCCTTGTGTGGTCAACTGGAGTTTGAGTAAGTATAACTTCAACTATTATGCGTCCGTTGACAAGCATCAACTTGGATGGTGTCTTCGTTTGATGGTAATAGTTTGAAAATCATTAAGTATACCTTAGATGATTGCACTAAGCTTGTGTCAATACCTGATTGTGAGACCTTGCCTGGTTTGATTCCACTAAATCCATTCACCATTTCCTACATTCCTAGGATTAGAATAGATTTCTTGAACCCTATTCTTTTTCCCCCTTTTTTAGTAAGAAGTAAATCCAGAACCTTATTGATAAATCTTAAGTTGTCAGCACACCTATTCCACATCATTCATGATAATCCAAACATTTGCGTAAGTCCCCAAAGTGAAACACAGCAATTCACATCAACCACTGAACTTACCCACTCGTCAAGACCTGACATGTAGAAACTTTGGAATCACATTAGTTGATCTCATCCTTAGCATCTGAGGTGATTTTGTTCAAGAGAGGATAAATTACTTTGGTAATTTATTCTGTATTGTTATGTGCATAAAAAACACATCAACACAACTTCAATAAGAAAATTTCATATAAAGCTGCAATTATCTATCTCAGTAAACACAGCAATATAGAGATTGGAGTATTTCACAAAGCACAAGATAAACCAAATCAATTCTTAAACAACAATCTTTGCAACAAGTGGGTGCAAAATTACTGTTCTCAAAATCTAAGTGTGAATGGCAATTATTTTTGAATGTTTACAAAATTTTACATGGAAAATAAATACAAGTCTAAATGAAGTTCTTATAATATAAACAATTTGCTTGTACATAAAGCAAGCTCAATATACAATTTGGTCTGCAAATTCAATATCTAAATCAAGACATCATCAAATAGATTCCTAACAAGAGCAAATATCTTTATAAACAAACCTTCAAGAAGATCATCTCAAAATAGCTATCTTTCAAAAATAGAGATGGCTAAAACTAGTGTCATGTTCCCTTTTCAAATAAAGCTAAGGAAATAATTAAATAATATTATAAGTTGTTATAATGACTTGATTTCATTGCATTGTTAATAAAGGACAACTTATTATCATTTCAAAAAGAAAGGGTCCAATTTGATGTTTTTAAAACAAGGCATAAAGTAATAATAAAAAGTGTTGTTAGGACTGTTGGTTTTCCAGAATGCTATGCCGCAGCTGAAAATATTGCATATAAATAATATAATTCTATTATTTTTTATATCATCTTTCATTCAATACACACTACACTAATATAATCTCCTATATTGTAGGAACCACTCCTTAATTATATGAGTTGTTCTAACAACTCATATACCTAACAACTAATTATATTATATTTTAATTAACGTATACACATTATATTCTAATATTAACAAACCTATCACAAATGACGTGATAATCCTAACAAACCCATGCAAACACTAACATGAAATCCTAACACCCCCTTTTGTGCGAACATGGAGAGAAAGTACACACAAACTAGAAATAGAATCATATGCGTATGCATCCTTTTAGGTCTGCATACTACTATCTAGATCTTGTTGCACATAATCACCTACATACAAGAACTAATCTTGCTTTCACTTCTACTTAACTTATCACTGACCGATCACACTTTCAACTAGTCTAGCAGTTAGAGGATCTTTGCTCAGCTGCTCTCCTATTCAACTGATTACAATATCAAAGGTGTCCATATTCTCCTCCTTTCAAACTTTAGCAAGGAAATTTTTACAATTAATTATAGCCATTGCTGTTGATTACTGCCATTGAATCTCTAACAGCATAGGAAACTACCATTGACACTAGAAGTTACCCTTGACTTTAGCTGATTTGACATAGGAAGGAAATGGAATATTGATGTTATATTCTCTCTCCTCAATGTAAAATTTTCACTTATTTAAAAACACACAAAAAATGAAAGCGCACACAGACGTAAGAAGAAAATCATTGGAAGGCTTAGAGTAAGGTGTGTCGTGCAAATGCTTGAGAAGCTGGGCAATTGTTATTTTCATTTATCTGTGGTCTTTCTATTTCTGGTAGGACGTATGATTGCATGAGAGCAGCATGGCTTTTGGGATATCATTGCTGGTAAATCGTTGGAGTTGATAGAGGCATTTGGGCCTTTGGTGTGAAACAGAAAACCTTTCTTTTTGACTAATTGATTGATAGTTTTGGTGGACACTAAGGATACACATTGTCTAAAGGAGAGCTGGCTTGTTTGGTGTGAGATTGGCAAGGTGATTTTTGGGGGTATTCTTTTGGGCAGATTGTGTTAATTTTAGGATCAGACTGATGACAGTAAATAGAAAATAACAAATGCAACACACATAACAGAGCAGTACCCTGGGAAGATCTCCCTCTTGGAGGTGAAAAACCCAGCAACAAATATCTCAGATTGTATTAGATCAAAACACAGTAGCAGACTTACAATATTCCCTTCCTAGGGCATAACCAAAACTAGGGCAAACTTATCTGTCACACAATAATCTGATCAATTATCCTTCAAGGGCAGATCGCCGTCACTGTGAATTAATTCGGCAGCCCAAAGTGAAGGTGATTGCTGATCTAAATGAAGTTCGCCAATCTGAATACAAGTTCGCTGTCCTTGTCTGATGAATTTGCTGCACTTTGATCAGTCTGCCAGCCCTAGATAATTTGCCAATAAGGAGATAGTTCCCAGGTCTAGGATGATTGACATGCAGAAGTAAATCGCTAATTGCAGAGATAGGTAATTCGCTGATTGTTTTTGATTGTAGAATGATCACAAATCATCTTGTATATATATATGAATTAATGCCTCCAATAGATCATAGTCGGCCTTGTAGTTTTGGCGCCAAGAATAGGATCAGACCTTTAATTACAAGTTACATATAGGTCGGCCCTAATTACAAGTTAAATATGATGCCAAATTAGAGCCAGACCAATACATGTTGACAAGTTACATTATTGCTCAAGGGGTTCTCCCATTTAGGGCTAGACCTAATTGCTTTACAAGTTACACAAGTTACACAAGTTACATGCTGCCGCCCATGATTACATATTAAATTATATCATCATTATGGCTAAGGCCGACAGGTCACTTAGCCATCAAACGTGCTAGGTCGGCCCCTAGAAGGCTCCTACCTGTTGTGCGTTGTGCACACCTCGCCCCTTTGCTTTACAGGGGACCCCCATTTTTGTTGTCTGCCCATTTGAAAGTGAGAAAGAGAAGGGTCTGTGCAGGCCACCTTCAGATAAGCCGAAAGTACCAAGTCTTGCAAAGTGATCTAGAGGCCGAGTTTGGCAAAAACGTATTAAAGGCCGAACTTTTTTTTAAAATCAGTCAAGCGTTCAAATTTGTCACTAAACCCCTGAAGTTTGCAAAAACATATTAAAGGCCGACTTTGCCAAAATCGCACAAAGGACCGGGTTTGTAGAATAGTGCTAAGCACCGAATTTTGCCAAGGAAGGTCTTTTAAAGACGTCTCGCATATTAATCCAAAGGGCCAAACTTTGCAAGTCTCACGCCTTTGTGGCTCAATCCAAAGCCCGAGTTCGCCAATATCATCTCCTAAGCCGAGAAGGGTTAAAAGACTAACAACTCGCAAAATCCTCTCAATGATCCGATAATGAAAAGCTTCAAAGAGTTCGAAATATCGCCAATCGGCTTAAAGAGCCGAAAATGTTGTGAAAGAAATTCGTAGGCCATTTGCAAAATCGGCTCATAAGGCCGAAATGACAAAATCTCACTAAACCACCTAGTCTTGCAAAATGGGCCAAAAGCCCGAAAATGAAAAGCAAGCGTAAATTCGCGCAAAACAACCAAACAGGCCGAAAATCGCAAAAGAGGGAGAATGTTTAACTTTTTAACTTTTCAAAATGCCTCTTCAGGTCGAAAATCGCAGAATGAAAGGAAAGGCGTTATTTTATAAAGTTTGAAAAGATGCTAAGTTAGCCGAAAATTGCAGAAAGGAGAAAATTGCGATTTTAGCCCTCTAGAGCCGAAAATGTAAAGTACAAATTTCCCAGGTCACGCATTAAGGCTCATTAAGCCGAGAAGTGGAAAATAAGAAAAGTGTAAAATCATCTCATAGGGCCGAAATATAAAAGAAAACCTTTCGAAATGGCCAAATGACCTGAATTTGCAAAGCTTAAGGATCAAGATTCTTATTTTAATCATTTCGCCCGAATTTCTTGCAAATGGCGTTCCATGTAATGTCGCACCTTTTTGGTTATTTAGCCCGAAGTTGCTTGGGAAGAGTGGCGTTTTAAAATGAAGTTTAATATTTTAGGCATATAAAAGGGTCGCACATTTAAAGCTTAGGCCAAATTTCATCATTTGAAAGGAGACGTCAAAACAAAATAGCCTAACAGGTTGGAAACTCAAAATCGGCTTTCAGACCGAAGAGGGAAAACAACAAAGTTGCTCATGTAGCCGAAAATGTAAAGGGCCGAAAATGGAGGAAAGATAGCAATCTCGCAAAAGACCCCAATTGGCCGAATTTTGTCAAAAGCAAGACATTTTAAAGGGCGACCAAACTTGCAAAAGGCCTCATTGACCCGAAATTCACTAGCAAAGACCAAAAGATCAAGTTCGCACGATAGAGTGATTCAGGCCGAAAATCAAGTTCGCATTTCGCATTCAAAGGCCAAAAATGTATAGTACAAATTTCGCAAGTGACGCATTAAGGCTCATTTAGCCGAAAAGAGGAAAATAAAATCACTCAAAATCGCCAAGTGTAAGGGTCGAAGTCTGCAAAGAGTTGAAGTTTGGCGCCTTCCACTAAAATGCAGAAATTTTAAACATCGCCCATTTCTTTCCAAATCCTGAGTTTTGTAAATTGAATGAGTGAAAAGCTTGTAAAATGGCCGAATTCCTTATCTTAAAGTAAAACTCGTGCATTTTAGGTGAAAGCTCCGAGTTAGGGTTCGTAGGCTGAAAAGTTACATTCCAACCTTAGGTTGAAACTTACAAAAGGGGTTAAAGTTCGCGCATTTCAGGCTCTATAGCCGAAACTCCATAAGGTAAAGTTGGTATAAGCATCAAATCGCCCCCTTTGATCAAAGGGCCAAAGTTCACCAAATCACTCCTTAGAAGCCCAAATCTCACATTTTAGGTGAAGCCTTTGAAATTGGACATGCTTCTTAAATAGGCTTGAACTTAGAAACATCCCGCAGTTCACTTCTCAGGCCCGAATTTTGTCTAAGTTGGAGAGCAAATCAAGACGAAGGATCGGAATTCACGTTAGAAGCAAAAACATTCAAAAGATACATCTCACAAAGAGTTTCTCAAGCCCGAACTTCACCAAAACAAAGGAACCCGACATCGTCGTAAATAAAATTTAATATTTGTCAAATTAATTTAGTTAATTTTTCAAATGATTAATGTGGGTTAAAATTGATTGTTTGCAGGTCGCAGGACGTCATCGCAGAGAACCAGGAGAAGGCCTGAAAATGCAAATCGAAGAAGGATTGCAATCAAGTCCAGGTGCTGAACGCTGAAGAAGAAGATGTAGGAACATGCTGCAAGAGCGCAAGGGCAACTGAGCGTTGGCAAGCGTGCCACTGAACAACAAGCTAAAGTCCACCACGGGGACCAAAGACCTAAGAACACTCCGAATGCAACAACCATGCGTTCTCAGGATAAGTGCACAACTGGATTTAATTCTAGGAATTCAGTTTTAAGAACTTAAAACTATTTTATTGTAAAACTGCTTGTGGGCCCCACGCAAGATATTTTTAAACAAAGGGGGAACTGGTCAGTTGTGGACAGTTATGTCCAACTACCGGATAGACTCAAATTGAATCCAGACAATTGCAGGTAGTTGAGATAGTGGCTGGATAGATGATTGAGAGTTTAATGGGCATGGGTTAAAGCTGCCAGCTTTTGGAAGGCAGATCGTGACCCTTGGGTGCAGTCTATCCTAGCCTTCAATTCAATATTGTAAAGATCTATAAAAGGCAGAGGCCTTTCTTTTGTAAAGAGTTAGACTCTGGTTAGAATTTTGTAGTTATATTTTAGAAGTTAGAATAGGCTAGAGGTTAGAAGGTTAAATTTTAGCAGTAGCATAGAGATGCTGCAGAAATTGTTGTAATAGGCAGCTGAAATCAATATATAGACATTGATTTGGTGTTTATTGTCTTGTTTTCATCTTGTTTGCATGGTTTCTTTCAGCATTTTAGATAAATCTTTATGTTTTGAGTGTGCATGTATTTGATAGATTCAAGCTCATATCATTGGGGATATACTGATTGTGTATCCTTTTGTATGGTTAACCTGAGCCTTTGAATTGTGCTTAGATCAATTGCAGGTGTCTGTCTGAGCTGCGCCAGAATTGGGTGCTTAGCCGTGCGTTTGTAGTTTGAAAATCTTCCAAGTTCCATTGAAGATTGCACCGTTCCTACAAGGTTGTGAGCTATTTTGGCCAAGCAGGGATTGGTAATGTTGAATCCGTCTACCCTCATACCGGTCTTGTTAGGTTTAGATCTCCTATCCCTTCCCTTTTGATTTTATTTTGTAGTTCGAGAATCGTAGAAGACCATCTAGTTGCAAAATTGTAAGTCCCCTTGTGCTCCCAGCAAATCACATCAATCACTGAGTAATTCTGTAGTTAGGATCTGACAACCAAAGCATTGAGGTCATCCCCATTGATCAAATTCACACAGTATTAGGGATTTGCTTATCTCAAGAGAGGATAGGATACTCAGCGAGTACATTCTATTGTACGTTGGCCGGATGGAGTCGTAGCAATGCTATTTTAGCCACTTGAACAAAATTGGCTAGAAGGAGGGCCGGTATGATGAAATGTCTAGACAACTAATTCAAGATCATATCAATCCATATTTGCGAGGAGTAACCTTATAGCTTTTTTACCCTCCTCCGCGCACAACAGAATTGGCACTAGAAGGAGGGCCTTATCAGGTTCCTTGCAGCAAGTTGAGTCTAATCGACCTTTCCAATGCTATATTTGGGATATGCAAGATCCCTGTTAAACCAGAAAAGCCCAAAAAAATAAAAAAATCTGAAAATACCCAAAAAAAATTCTGAGTCATAATGTATGGTCAGCCGCTTCATGAAGACTGTCTACAGCCTGACATTTTCCAAATCCAGCAAAGGCTGAGTTTGTAGCTATATCCTAGGCAGCTGTCCGAATTTGCATCCGCAACTCACTACAGAATTCATGGCACCGCAACGCACAAAGAACTGAATTGCTTGACATTTTTGTCAAGGGTTGAGCTCGCATTAGAGGGGCAGATATTCTTTTGGGATATCTCCAAACCAAAGGAGCTAGCACCGTCGGATATTCCTAGTCCTCCATCCAGCATTGAGGAGTTTACAGGATTTAAGGATTGGATTGAGAACCAGTTGGGTCTTGATGAGGAATTACGCTTGGAGAACATGTTGTCACCTTGGTGGTGCAGAATTCACCGCACCCCACATTCAGAGTTCACCTGCTTGCTATGCACAGAGGCAGTCAGTCAAGTTAAAGCCCAGTTTGGACTGTCGGAAGAACTAGATGAGAGCATCACCAACAAAGTGTGGAGTGCCTACCTTGCTGCAGACGAGTATAGACGAACGCAAAATCAATGTAGCGTCGCACAGTGCACTCCCTGATGATGAAAAGATGGAGTTGCCAAGTGTTGAGTAGGGTGAACCAATTAGTCAAACTATGGCAGTAAATGATTGTGCTATCCTTACACCAAAAGAGGATGTGACAACAGATGACTGTGTTGTCCGTGCACTTAATAAAGACAAGGCTGAAGAGGGTGTTTTTGAGAATGATCTAGTGAGCTCCATAGATCAGCTCGACACCGAGGAGCAATTTGCAGCAACCCTGCTAATAGATGATGCAGTCCAAGGGTCTGTTGGGGGTGTTTTTGAGGACCGAGCTGTCAAACAGTCCTTGTTATTTGAGGATGTGCTGACAGAGGTGCCTAAGGCTGCGTTGTTCACACAATTTGAGGATGCACCGACATATGATGCACCCCTCTTTCCTGAGTTCGAGTTCGGTTTCAAGTTTGATTTTTGGCCTGCGCAACCCAATAAAGAATGTGATGCTGATTTGCATACGCCGGACACGAGCAGGATGCTGTACCACCAATGGCGACCTCCTGATACAGCTGTTGAAGATCTTCTCCCACCGCATGACACTCCGCATGACTCAAAATCGCACCAGGTTGTTTCTTTCCTTTTTGCTGTTAATTCTGAAAATTTTCAATTTGATTTTGAATATTTTGGGAAAACAACCCGTAAATGGATTAACCACGGACCTAATGAACTTCCCCAACTGATAATTTTGCCCGATGCCCTAGTTAAACCAAAGAGTGGTCAGCTGAAAATTTTCTTTTCAGAGTACAAAGACAAACAAGCCAAGCTGAGAACTGTTCCCACTGCCCTGTTACTGCTGCACATATTGAAAAATCATCATGGGTTGGGAATGCATGCATATAGTCCGCATTTTGTACAGTCGGTTTCTTCTTGTACATAGTTAGTTTAGGTTTTTATTTATGTTTTAGACTAGTTTTCTTTTCTGTGCTTAGCTTAGTTTCCTTGTTTTTTGCTTTAGTTTAGTTTGCTTTGCTATAGTGTAGGTGTCCTTTCGGAAGGGGTTGTCTCCCTGTCATTTTTGTAGGGGTTTGTTTGCTTTTCACAACACTGGTGTACGAAGTCAGGAAGTTTTTCTGGTCTGTTTCTTGGATGTCGACTTTGGTAGAGCACCTAATTGACGGTTGCCCCCGTAGTCAACACATTTGGTCTAAAGGCTTAGTCATCCTAAAAATTTAGTTGCTTACTGCATTTTGTCACCAACGTTGCGATCACTGCACTTTTAAACGCTTGAAATCGCTTAAGCCTGTCATTTTATCAAAGGGAAGTCATTGCAAGTGAAAAATCTGAAGCTCTACTTCAACGACCACTGTAATGCTCAATCCCACGTAGGCTTCACTGCTTACCAGCCAAGATGAAAAAGTGGAAATAAAAGAAAAGAAATTGAAAAGCAAAGAAATATCAGATGCTTGGCTTTGGGAATATAGACACCTTTGTCGGTATTCAAAACAAAATTTATCGGAAACAGAGCAATCTCTGTGAGCTTACAAGCGGTAACTCCGTCGGGGCTATAGACGCTTGCTGGCGGTGGAGGTCTATCTAGGTTGCTTTTGGAGTATGAGTCTGCAAGGTAGTGTTGACGTGTATTTTGTACACAGCCTAACACAGAATAAAATACCTAAAGGCATCTTATCCTCTCTTGAGAAAATAGTCTCTAACTGCCGAAGATTCGCGTAAAGGATCAGTTAGGTAGACTCCAAGGTTCTTTTAGTGGGGTCTCCACGTGTGGACAAGCTTTTTTAGTGGTATGATGTGATTTGCTGTTTCCTCCAAGGGGTCTTACGCTTTCGAAGCTCGAAGATTTTACTAAACTAAAGGAACTTTCAAAAAAAAAAAAAAAAAGGCAAAAGATAGGGTTTAAGAGGTCTAATCTAGCCTAACCCTATGAATGACTTAGCATGGACGAAATTTGGCAAGACTCAACCAACTTCAATTTTGCCATAAGATAACAACTCAATTGAAATTAGTGCGATCTTCTAAGGTAATATGATGGTATTCAATGCATCAAAGACCAAGGATACTACTACGAAGGTACATATCCAAGACACGGTAATGATTGAAGATTAAGGACTTAAAGTGTTCTCCAGTCGACCACGCAAGGCTTTCCTACAATCAGCAAGAAGCTAGTGGTTTGGATTGCGAATCCTACCAAATATCAAATCTCACACTTAGTCTTTCAAATTAACAATCTACTTCGATTGAGCATGATTCAAGTAGGCCAAACAACCATGAAGATAACTCAAGAAATTTGCAACAAAACACCATAACTTCAATATTTTATTGATTTCCAAGTCATCATGTACAACAATTGCTTGAATTTCTCTCTTCAAGGCTCAATCTTGCTACAAAATAAAAATTGCTTCTAACTCTAATCTCTCTTACATCAACTATTGACTCTTGCTCTATTGACTATTATCTGACTATTACTAAATGAAATGAAAAATGGGGGTATAAATAGCATCCCCAGTTACAATGAAAGGTCCAGATTGAAAGTAAATCAACGGACAAGATCATGACACCTAAACCCTAATTAGGGTTTGTTACAAATGACCTCCTTTTTACTGCACAATATTAAATACATAGCCAAATATTAAATTCGGCACAAAAATCTAGGAGGTATCAACCAATGAGAAATGAGATGTCATGTCATCTGTAACAACCTTTCATCTAGAATCTTATTCCCTTTCCAATTCTCTTTCTTAGCATATGCAATGAATTTTGTCACGATTCCTTCGATTTCTGTGATTGGAATCTCGGGAAGATTCTTGATACTCTCTTCTAAGTGGATAATCTGATCGAATGCATCTAGAAGAGCTGCGTCCCAGGTAGGTTCAAGTTCCTTCGTTCTATCAATCAGGAGCATAGTGGCATACATCTGATCATACTGCTCATCTGTAACATCTGCGTCCTTGCGAAAGATGATCTTGATTCTATCCTCAAATTCTTGCATATCCACATCTGTCTCGACCTCGATCCTTCTGCCAAGAATGGTACGAAGTACCTCAAATACTCTGTCCTGGATCGGATTGATCACCTCCTCAACTTGGCCACATCTAACACTGATGTCCTCGAAGAGAACACTCTTTATATGGAGTAAGGTTGACCACTGAAACAAACTGTGAGAATCACCTTCTAAGATCCTCTCCTGCGCTAAAATTCTTCTGGATGTATGTCTTATTACTTTCAAGACAGGGATAACAATGTCCTTGGTATGGGCAAATGCAGCTACTGTTACCATCAATCTGTGGATTATCTCAAGAACTTGGATAGCCTGATGAGTGATCTTCGACATCCTTGTAACAAACTCTATGGCCACTGTATGAGATCTATCCATCCAACTACATGTACGCTGGACCAGGTTCCTGAATCTTTCTGCTTCATTGATTGATTGAAGGGGCAATGCCGGCACTGGTGATCTAACTGGATCCTGACGTCCCAAAGGTTTGTTGATGTGACTGAAATACGTCCTCCATGCACCGACCTCTCTCTCAAGCTTTCTATTCTTTTCCACTTCTTCTCTAAGCTTGTCCTTCAATGCTTCAAATGTGTCGGTAGCATCATCCATTGTCTGCTCTGCAGTGGATGGTCCTAACTCAATAGTCTGTATATCATAATCCTCTGCTAGGATCTCACCCTCATATTTATCTGCTGCCGGTGTAGCTATCTGCAGTTTTCTGGATCCAGTCTCATCTCGAATCATCTTGGACATCTTTGTAGCCTTCTTCTTCTCTGTTATCACATGTGAACGCCCAACAAGGCTCTCTAAATCAATTGCATTGTCCTCGTCCTCAACTACGATCACCTTAGTCAATCTTTCCTTCAACCAATCTGGGATATTCGATCTTGTTTCTTGAACTTGAATCTCTTTATGTACTATTTCTTCTTCTCTGGGAGGAGATGTCATTTCATTATCATCATCTAAATCATAGTCTTGGAGAGATCCATCGGATGAAACATGCTGTGCCCGTCCTTCCTCGTGCCTGTCATTCTGTACCATAGACTCCATGGACTCTTCCACTCGAATTGTTCTATTCTCTGGTCTGGAAGAAGTACCTGGTGCTTGATCTTTGTTGGCCCCTTGCTTTTTCTTGGAAGGCTCTTTCTTTTCTGATCTTTCCTTTCTCTTCGAACCTCTTGGATGGAGATTGCCCTCACTGGCACATCGAAGGTTACCTTCACCTGAATTCCTAGGATTAGGATTGCCTTCACTTACGCTAGCTCCACCTTCGGCTGGTTTCTCTTCCAAAGTAAAAGACACAGCTATGCCTTGTTCTCTCAACTTCTGATGCTGAACGTCTACCCATCTGCGAGTACAAGACAAAACTGGTGCCATCAAATCATCTAAATCCACGGCCTCGGGCTCATTCCAATCCAACCTTATTGTTTTGCTTTCTCTATCATAGGAAGACTGGATGTGCCTGCCATTGTCCTGAGCTTGGTCGGCCACTCTGTAAATCCTGCATTTCCTGATGAAATCCAAAGGCAATCTAGAATGTATCTTTCGTTTCACTTCAAGATCATCTAGGAGGTTCATCATAAAATCTTCAATTTGGTGCTCATGTCTAAATCTTCTACCGACCGTCTCCTCTAAATGTCCATGTGGATCAAAGCTCTCTCTCCAAGCAAAAGATGAAAAAGAATACAAGGCTAACTCCTTCTCTGCGTCATCCATGGCTAAGACATTAGGACATACCTCAACTGAATTACCCAAAATAATAGGTACCTGAACTCCATTCTGATGTCTGTGTCTGAATGCCTTCACATATGCTGCCAACTGCCTTGTTACTTCAAGTAACACAATTCTGTCTGTCGGGTACCTCGGCAACATGTATGGAGGTAAAGGACATCCATGCACTCTAATGTAAGTGAACTTGGGAAACTGAATGAACCAAGCACCGTACCTCTTGATGAACTCCTGGGCATCCTGAGATAATCTGTTGTGAATTCCACCTTGCAACGTCCTTGTGATGTTCATCGTGAAAGTATCATTGACTAACTTGTAGTTCTTCCCTGGCAAATGATGCAAGTATAGGATTCACAAGCTCTGACCTCGCCGGGTCCTCTTCCAATCACTCCTCTGTGAGGTAGTCCTGCGTACTCAACACTCCTGATCAAAGCATAGATGACGTATGAACTCATGTGGAAGGACTTAGTAGCCTTGAGTCTCCTCAACTGTACGTCTAAGCAATGGCTAATTATCCTAGCCCAATGTATTGTACCCTTTCCTTGAACAATCACCTGGATGAAGTAGAACATCCACTTCTCAAAATAGAAGGCATGAGGTGCTCCTGTAACTCTGTTGAGCATGGTAATCAAATCTCTGTACTCCTCCTGGAAATCAATCCTGTGCGGTGTGTTCGGTACCTTGCTTAGACGGGGACGACTCTTAAGTAGCCAATTCTTATTGATTATGCTTAGGCAAGCATCTGGATCATCATCGTACACTGATCTGGCTCCTTCAATGCTCTTGTATATCATGTCCCTGTGCTCTGGAAGATGGAAAGCTTCATTTATAGCTTCCTCTGAAAGGTACGCCAAAGTGTTTCCCTCATTGGACACAATTGTCCTGGACTGTGGATTGTAGTGACGGGCACACTCGATCATCAATTCGTGGCACTGAATAGCTGGAGGAAAACCGGCCGCCTTGATGATGCCACTCTCGATTATTCTCCGGGCGACAGGTGATGGCTTGCCAATGTAGGGGACCTCTCGAAACTTCTTCGTGCTAAAGTTCCCCAAGTTGGTATCTCCAATGTTGCTCCACTTTGACACGATCTTGGTCTCCACTTCTTCGGTCTTCTGATCTTCTTTCATGAGAGCTGAGCGGCTGGTGGATGCTCCCGCCTTTGGGGTCGCCATACCTACACAACATTTCATTATAAGAACTTGATTTTGCAATGAATAACATAAATAAGAGAGAGAAGTTTTTTAGGAAACGCCATGATAAGTCTCTAGAGTTATCATTTCCTAAAAAACAACGATTGAGCTAAGAAAATCAAAATTCAAAACTTCAAAATTTAAAATATGACGACGAAAGAATAAAGGAATAATAATTAAATCGCCATACCTCAATAAAGAGCTAACTCTAGAATGCAAAAAAGGAAAAGATCGCCTAGGCAAAATTGAGGTAAAAAATAGCCTTCAATGTTATCTCCTCAAAAATCAACTTCGCCACCTTTGGATTTCAACGTGATCTTCAATTGCACCTTTGACGTGGTCTTCAATCCTTGGCAAATTCGCCCTTGACAAATCGCTCAAATGGATCTTCAAGTTCGCACCACCCTAGATAATTAAGCGCCACCTTTGGTCTTCAACGTAATTCGCACTCCACACTTCAAGCACCCTTCGCACCTTCTTTGCTTTCCTCAATTCGCATGAAGGATAAAAATGATTATGTGAAAATGATATCTCTCACCCTCCATATATAGCGCTTTCAACCATTCACCCCCTTTGGCCGACTTGGTAAATAAAACCATTTTTTAAATGATTTTCAATGATTTTCAATAAAATAAGAAGGCCGACCTCCTTAAATGAGCGCTTGAAATCGATTTTTATTAATTAATTAATTAATTAATAATGCCTTACGTTTTTTAATTGCAAATTTCGATTTTAATAAAGGCAAAAATAATTAATAAAAGATCAACACCATATTAAATGCTAGTTTAAATAGGATTTTCAATTTTTTATCGAACTTAGCATTTAAGGAAATTTGAATTTGTTTATTTGGCGCCAAAACTATGAAAACAAAGGGACGTACCTCATCGCTCTGGTCCCTTGGAGAGGGACAGGAGCGATCCATGATTTTGTCTTAATTTTTGCATTTTTTCACGTCCAACTCCTTCATCTCCACGTTCAACATTGATCATTTTGATGGCCCTTCGAATTTGATTGCCTTGTGTGCGTTCATGGGTCCCTTTTGGATGTTCATAGCCCTGGTCCTTGTCCAAAGGACAGGAGCGATCTTCATTTTTTCACGTTTAATTTGCATTTTTGATCTTCGATCTTCATTGTGATGTCCTCCAAACGTCGTCCCTTGCCTCGCTTAACCTCGCCTTGTTTCGATTTTGGAGGAATATGAGCGCTTTTGATAGGATCGCCCTGGTCCTTGTCCAAAGGACAGGAGCGATGTGAGTCTTTTAGCTTGACTTAGCAACGTTTGGACGTTCAAAACTCTTGCATGTTATCTTCAAATGATGGCTTGAACCTTGTTTATCCTTATGGAGTCTTGACTTAGCACGTACTTGAAGCAAAACGAAGGATCCAAAGCAAATCGCCCTGGCCCCTTGGAGAGGGACAGGAGCGATATGGTCCCTAAGTCCATTTTGGCGATTATTTAACGTTTGAAATCTTCATGCATCACCTTTCTATCTTTCCGTGGACCCTCTAAGACCTTGCGAAATCTTGTCCTTACGTAAATCTTGCACACAATGACCAATATACTTGACATCGCTCTGGTCCCTTGGAGAGGGACAGGAGCGATCTAGGTCTTAGTGTGCAAATCTCCTCATTATAACGACCTTTGAGTGCTTGTGCTTGATGAAGACGCCTTGAAATGTCCTTTGCCACCTTGTCTTGACTTGGATCGATCTTAAACTTAAGTAAAAGGCAATATAACCATTGCATCGCCCTGGTCCCTTGGAGAGGGACAGGAGCGAACTACCTCTTGTGGCTCTTATTTCACTTTGTCAGGTTCCAAGTTTATATTCAACGGACTCGTCATGCTCTACTCCATTCGTCCATGTCTTGACATTGTCTGCAACTTGGCCAGAAAATCATTTATAACAAAAATCGCTCTGGTCCCTTCCTGAGGGACAAGAGCGAACTGGGTCTTAGCACTTTTGTGGACGTCTAAAAAATCTTCAATTTGTATTCAACGCGTTCATCTCATGTTTTCCTTTGCCTTTGTACGTAAACTTGCCTTGATTTTAGCTCGGATCTTGCCTAATGAAGGAAATCGCTCTGGTCCCTGGGAGAGGGACGAGAGCTACAAGGTACCTCGCCTTGGTCCCTTGGAGAGGGACAGGAGCGATTTGGTCATTCTAGGTCATTCTCCTTCATTTTTGCATCTCAAATTATATTCATTTGGCAAAGCATCTTCCTTTGGACCCTTTCAAATTGTTAAGTCATCGAAATCTCGCAAGGACAAGGCGAAATTTGATTTGTAGCTCCGGTCCTTCACTGAGGGACAGGAGCGATTTTTCTCCTGGAGGCATTTCTGTGCTCATGAAAATCTTCAATTTATATTCAATGGAAAGATATCGCCGTTCTCCATCACTTCCAACTCGAAATTTGTCCGGACTCTGCAGGAGTAGTGAGATATTTGAAAATGAGCTCCCGTCCTTCACTGAGGGACAGGAGCGATTTAGCTCCTACAGGCCAAAATAACATGATTTTTCACATTTTAACACTTCACGAGGTGAAAACAAATCAATTCCAATGCCCAGGATCAAAATCAAAAAAGGTCAAAATTTGGTCAAAATATTCAATCGGACAAAAAATTCACATTTCACTTTCAATACTTAGACAAATTTAAGCTCTGCATCAACATTCCAATTGAAAATTAGACCATTTTGGCGAATTCATTGCATTCAAAATTTGCATCCTAGAAAGGAAGCTCAAAAACTCTCAAAAACGACTGGATTCTGGCTTGAAAAGACAAAATTTAAAACCCTAAGGCTTGACCCTAAATCCAGACGACTAACTAACTAACAAAATCCTAAAAACGAAAGCAAAAACGAGCGAAAAACAAGCAAAAAGAGGGGGTCCCCATTTGCGATGGGGCGATGTGTGAAATGGTCACAACATCTGGCGACACCACTGAGAAATGTTGCAAAACATTTGGGAATCAATCTTTCTAAAGGAAAACTCAGAAAACCTCCCTCAACAAAATCAGGAGTTAAGAAACACTTACAAGAAGAGACCATCATATCGAGACAAAGTATCAAGTCCACAGTTACCCATGTGTGTGCAAATGCGTTAATTCCCCTCAACAAGACCATCATGATCTCCAGGTTCCCCTGTGATAAGCTACGTAGTTTGTCTAAACTCCAAAAGCATCCTGGATAGAGCCTCGCTGCCAGTCAGACGTCCATAGTCCCGACGAGGTTATCGCCGCAAGCTCACGATCATTGCTCCATTGCCAGTCAGGCGTCTATAGCCCCGATGGAGTTATTCGTAAATTCCCTCTAGCCAATTTGATATTTCTTTTTAGCTCATTTCTTTTCTTCTGATTTTTCTCATTTTTTCATCTTTTCTTTTGATACTGCTTTTCAGTTCCGTCAATTCTTTGGCTCGTGAGTAATGAAACTCACTAGGGTTTGAGGATTGCGGTGGCGCTGAAGCTAGACTTTAGATTTTTCACTGATCACAGCTTCGCCTGTAAACCATAATGACTCGGAGATTATAAGTTCTCTAGTGCTTGATCTCTTTTCTCTTCTAGGTTCATCAACTGTGTCAATCTGGCTTGTACTGCATCAGTGTCTTCCATGTACTCCTGAATGAATCTCAAGGTCGGAATCTTGAGTTGCATGGGGAAGATTGGGTCTTGGCCATAAACCAGAAAATAAGGCGAAATGCCTAATGCGTTCTTTGTTCTAATTCTGTCTGCCCATAAAGCAAATCTCAACTGGGTATGCCATTCTCTTGGACTTCTCTCTAATAATTTCTTGATTACGCTGAGCAAATTTTTGTTGGTGGATTCTGCTAATCCATTACCCTGAGGATAATAATTTGATGAGAACTTTAGGGTTATTCCGTACTCAAAAGCCCAATTTGAGAATCTCAATGATGTGAACGCTGATCCATTGTCGCAAACCAACGCATAAGGACATCCAAACCTTGTGATTATGTTTTCCTCTAGAAACTTGATTACAACTTCAGTAGAACAAACCTTAAGTGCTTGTGCCTCTGGCCATCTGGTACAATAATCTGTAGCTGTAATGATGTATTTGTGTTGTGCTGAGGATGCGGGGTTGATAACACCGATAAAGTCCATTCCCCATTTGGCGAATGGTCTGGCTTCAATCACTGGATTCAATGGCATGGCAGGATTTCTTTCTCTAAAAGCTGCGACTTGACATGTGTGGCAAGTCTTGATATGATTGAATGTATCTTTAAAAAGCGTAGGCCAGTAATATCCTGCTCTTAGGATCTGGTGTGCTGTGGCGAGGTTGGCTCCATGTCCGGTTCCAAACTTGGAATGGAAATGTTCAATTATTTGCTTCGCTTCATCTTTGCCAACACATCTCAGGTATACTCCTTCATAGTTTTTGCGGTATAAAACAGATCCTTGAAGCATGTAATGTTGACACTTTAATCTTAATGCTCTCTTTTGTGTAGGTGTCATATGAGCAGGACATCTGTGATTAAGCAAATATGTCACAATATCCTTGTACCATTCATCATGTGTGACATCTTCTAATTCATAAATTTGTTGGACTAATCCTGGCCCATCAATTGCCAATGTCTGTGCCAAAGCTTGTCCTCGGACAAGTTTCATGGGCTGGATCTCAATATCAAATTCTTGGATAATGGCGACCCACTTTCCTCTTCTCTCTCCTAATTCATTTTGCATGAAAAGAGTCTTGACTGCCGCATCAGGTACTATTGCATAAATTTTGGCTCTCAGGAGGTAATGTCTGAATTTCTTCACTGCCTTTACTAATGCGTATGCTTGCTTTTCAACATTTGGATATCTCAGTTCTGCATCCTTCAATGGAGTGCTCATGAAAGCGATGGGATTTTCGTCCCTCTCTTCACTTCTCTGGGTGAGAATGGCGGCACAAGTGTAATCGGAAGCAAAGGAATATAGATAGAATGGCTTGAGATAATCAGGATTGATCAACACTGGAGCTTCTGAAATTGCGGTCTTTATTTCTTCAAACGCCCTTTTGGCTTGTGGAGTCCATTCAACCTTTGCATCTTTCTTTAACATTTCATTCAGTGGTCTGACAATCTTGGCAAATCCGGTAATGAACTTTCGGACGAAGTTGATCTTGCCGAAAAATGACTTAAGTTCTTTCTTGCTTGCTGGCAGATTGATAGTAGATATGGCCTTTACTCTTTTAGGATCGATAGATATTCCTTTCTCTGAAATGACATGTCCTAAAAGCTTTCCTTCTGTGACTCCAAATATGCACTTCTTGGGATTGAGGGAGACACCGTATCTTCGGCATCTTTGGAAGACTGTTCTCAAGTCGTCCACATGATCTTCTCTCTGCCTGGAGAAAACTGTGATATCATCCATATATATAATAATGCACTTACCAATTAAATCTCTGAAAGCGATATCCATAGCTCTCTGGAATGTGGCCCCAGCATTTATAAGTCCAAAAGGCATTCTTTTATAAGCAAACGTCCCCCATTTGGTGGTGAAAGCAGTCTTCAGTTGATCTTCAGGTTCGACTAGGACTTGATTGTATCCTGAATATCCATCCAGAAAGGACATCATCTGTGATCCATTGACGATCTGCAATACTTCATCTAATGATGGGAGTGGATAATTATCTTTCTCTGACGCTCTGTTGAGATTTCTAAAATCAACACACAATCTGATCTCTCCATTTTTCTTTCTAACAGGTACCAGGTTGGCGACCCACGTCGAGTGTCTTACTGGGAAGATGATCTTGGTTGTGAGTAACTTCTTCACCTCTTGGTATATCAGTGGTTCCAACAAAGGATTGACGGGTCTTTGTCTTTGCCTGAATGGCTTGCTTCCTGGTTTCAACGCGATTGTGTGAGTGATAATTGCAGTGTCGTAGGTCTTAAGATCTTCATAGCTCCATGCGATGACATCCGGGAAGTCCCTCATGTTCTTTAGGATTCCATCTTTTTCAGTCGCTGTGCAGGACTTTCCAATGAAGACATTCTTAACTTGTGTTTCATCACCTAGATTGACTGTATTACACATATTGCCTTCTACGCTGTGATTTTTCTTTTCTTTCAACTTGTCAGGATAAAAAATCCTTTCTAATTCCACCATTCCTTTTGGAATAGTGTTTGTCTTTAAGTTCAGGACTCCTTCAGCATCAAACTCAGCTTCTCCCACTTCATCTTCATCTATGATCTGTGTTAAGAAGACGTCTGTGTTGGTTAGGAAGTCTAGAATATGCTTGTCATCTTCGAACACTTGGAAATTGGTAATGTTGTCTGGGACTGAAGGAACTGATATTAACTCGATTGTAAACTTCTTCAATCCATCCATTGCTAATGGTATCAGTGAACTGGCGGCCTGTGCAAGTGAATTGGCCACTTGATTCTTATATCTATAAATTGAATTGATATTGAAAGCATCAAAACTTTCGATTAGATCCCAGACTCGATTCCTGTACTTGGTTAATCTTTTGTCATGGCAAACATATTGCTTCCTGATTTGCCTTATTGCAATTTCTGAATCTCCATATACTTGCAGTATCTTCGCCCCCTTTTGGATGGCTAATAGTAATCCATGAACCAAAGATTCATATTCTGCTACGTTGTTGGTACAAGGGAACTGCAATCTGTGAGCGGCAAGGTATGTTTCTCCTTTTGGACTAATCAATTCATATCCAGCTCCAGATCCTTGTTTGGATTTAGATCCGTCGAATCTTAATGTCCATATTTGATTTTCTTGATTTTCTATTTCTGGATTTTCTTGACTTTCAGATGATGTATCGGATAAGACTTCGTTTTCTGTAGAGCTCTCATCTTCTGAATCTTGAATTTCTTCTATAAGTAGTGTCTATGGGACTCTTTTGTTTACTTGTTCCAATGCGGTCTGGCATAAAGCACAAGATAATTCTGAGTGGACGGCATTGTGAATTCTAAACCAATTCGGAAGAAGCAAATCTCGGACGGATGTTAGGTTGCCAAGTTGCACACTTTGTTGGATGTTTCTTTGTACGAACCTCCTGAAGTTTTCAAACATGCCTTCGTCTTCTTGATCGGATCCTTGATCGCTTTCAATGACGATCTCAGTTGATTCCATGACTTCTTGCTGGGTATCTTCATCTTGCACATCTTGTATCATCAAGATTTCCTCCACTTTGGGTTTATATGTTCCTAGGTCGGACTCTAAAAATAGGACTTCATTGTCCTCTCCATATTCAGTTATCATCAACCTCAACCTTGGGGTGCTATCAATCTTGATCTGGTTCGGGACTCCTCTCCATGGTAGCCACATGTGTGCGAAATCGGTCGATACATATCCATTCAATTTTCTGGACCAATCTCGACTCAGGAGCATTCCATATGAATCTGGAATATCCACTACTGATATATCTATGAAATTCTGAACTCTTGGATCCGCGGCCAATTGCATGTGAATGTTGTTTAATTCTCCCATGACTGGAACTTCTGTCTTGTCAAGCTGAGTGACCTTTCTCTTGGTGGGTGCGGGAGTTATTCCAAGTCTTTGACAAACAACCAGGGGCATGACGTTGCTTGAGGCTCCGGAATCATAAAGGCAATTGTGTAATAGCTTTCCAAATATCCTGACTGATAGCAAGAATGGTGCTGGTTCGTCCTTTCCTTGAGAAGGGACTGAAGTTTCTTCACTTGGTTCTTGAAGTTTGACTTGATTAATCTTTGAGTGATCGTCCTTCGCTGAGCTCTCCTCTTTCGAGTGACTGGCTTTGCTTGTAGATTTTCCTTTCTTAATCACATCTTTCTTGATTGCGACTTCCTTCTCGGGAAGAACCAAGTTAGTGGTGAGGTTCTCTTTGACTGTAGGCTGAGCTTTCTTGGTCTCGCCTCTTTTGAGTAATACTTTCCCTTCCAACATATCTTCCTTTTTAGCTGGGAAGGTCATAGTTTGAACCATGCACTCATTTTGTTCGGGTTGTTCTTGGGAGTTGCCTTCATCTTGGGTCACATTGATAGTGGCTTGAACATTTGACCTTGTTGCACTAGGTTCACTCAAACTATTGATCACCGCATCTTTGATTTCTGACACTTTGAGCAACTCGTAGAGTGGTAGACTTACTTTGACTTTCTTGAGTTCATCCAATACCAAGGCGGCTAATCTTTTCATTTCATTTCCTGCGGGAGGTGTAATATTCCATTGTCTGTATTCTTGAGTGTTTTGCGGGTACTCTGGAACGTTACTAGCTTGGGGGTCTGGCGGAGTTGAGAAATTGTTTGGGGGGACCGACGTTGTTAAAGGTTCAGGATTCCTCTGATTCTTGTGATAAACTCTTTGGTTCACTCCTCCTGATGATTGATGGAACACTTCCTTTATTCCTTCCACTAGGACACTGTCGTTCAATGGTGGGAAATAGTATTCTGAATCTCCTACAGGTCCATTTGCAGATGCTGGCGGAAACTGGGATCCTCGTGGTACCATCGGTCCATTGGCCGATTCTGGAGGAAATCTCCCATTTTGCACTTGACTAATTTCTTCTTGTGAATATCTGCAGGTTTCAACGATCATGGCTTGACCATATTGCGTGGTTGGAACAATTTCGTACCCTGTGGTGGGAGGATTTTCAGGTGGATTAGTGGTACGCATCTCCTGTTGAAAAATGTCGGCTGCAATCTTGAACTCAGGACACTGCAACTTAGAATGTTGGTTCGTGTTGTGGAGTCTGCACCAACTGGACAAGGCTGCTTCGGCTAAAAACACTTTGCTTGAAGAGGGGTTCTCTTGACTTTGCGAATTTGGCGGATTGTCCAAGGGTGTCACCACATTTCCATTGTTCGGAGCTGTATTCCATGGTCTTCTCTGGAAACCTTGATTGTTATTTCCTTGATAGTTGTTTCTAAATCCTTGGTTATTGTTTCCTTGGAAATTTTGGTTGTGATTGATCCTTTGCATGCTCTGGAGTTGATTATTTTGGTTCCTCAAATGGGTGACCTCTGTTGATAACTTCTTGACTTGTTCGATCAACTCTTTCATTTCGTCCTTTTCTTCTTGTGTCCTTGACGAATTTGTGGCATTTTGCAGGTACACAGGTTGAGCGGGTGGGGCTTGAGAAATTGGAGCTCCTGGGTGAAGGACCAATTGATTCGCCGGTTGTATGCTTGGATAGGTTGCTTTCGGGATTGGATTCAAGATTGGAATTTGGTTGGCTAAGGCCGTGCCAACTGCCTGCATCTGGTTTGGTGCTGCGACAGGTCCCATGTGTAACAATGGTCTGGTGATATTTTGACCCATGTGCTTACTCACTTCGATGGCCTTTGCATAGGCCGCATTTAGATCATTCGGAGTTGGATGCGTCCTTACGAACATAGCTGTGAGATGGTCTAAAGCACCATAGTAAATCTCTCTTGGATCTGCAATAAGATAAGGAGGACGTAGCATTGTGTATGCTCGGTGAAATCTGTTGTTGAAGGAAGTAATAGGTTCATGCTCTCTCCTTCGAACTTCAACAAATTGTCTGTACAACTCTGCTGGTGTAGTTGGGATGCCAAATTTAGCAATGAATGCGTCTTTCATCGCGTCCCAAGTCCTGATGGACCCTGTAGGCAAGTGAATAAACCAAAAGTATGCCTCTTCTCCCAATGAGTAGGGAAAAAGCCTACATGCTACATCTCCATATTCAATTTGTCTGTTACGAAGAAGGTCCTTGAACATTTTGATGTGATCTTCTGCCGTGCGATGGAAATCACTAACATTGAACTTGGAACAAAAGTGTTCTGGATTCTTCGGCATATCATGATAAACTGCAAATTCCAACGGTGATGGATTGTTGACTAGCCAAGTCGCACCATTGAGTATATGAGGAGAAGGAGGTGGAGGTGGAGCACGTTGAGCCATCGTACCTTTTGAAGCTGAACTTGATGAACTAGCTTGGCCCTTTGTTTGTGAAATTGCCTGGATACTAGATTGGATCGCCGCTTGGACTTGTTCTTGAAGAACTTGTGATGGCTCAGGAGATCCTTCCAACCTTAGTTCGAACTCTTTGGGAGTGTCCTCTCTTTTAGCTCGCTTCGCCTTAGAAGTAAATTGAAGTTCACTTAGATTCTTGACGCCTGATGTGGACCTCAACAACCTTTGATGTTTCTCGGGCGAGAAAGAACCAATGCGATCCAGCGTGAAGTCTTGCAAGGATTATTGTAGGTTCCTTTGATTGCGAAGATCTCTAGCTATGACCCTTTGATGTTCTTCGGCTCTATCTTCCTCTTGCTCTAAGATGATCCTGACTCGGTTATATTCGACTTGACTTCTCCTTGTGTTCCAAGCTACTTGATTCAATTCGGAAATGATGTCTTCTTGGGTATTGCCTACTTGCAAATTGGGTTGCACTACTTGATTCAGTCCTTCATTCGGCAACACCATTGTACTTCATGATCATGCTTGCAATGTATTTCTCTTTTCAAAATCTTCGGACTTCGAACTTTCGGAAACCAAGAGCCCTCCTTCTAGCGCCAATTCTTGCATTGTCTTGATTTTGAAGGAGCATGATTGTTTTTGTAAAAATCGCTTTGGTCCTTGTCCAAAGGACAGGAGCGATATAAGTTCCTTAGCTCAATTGATAGCCTTTTGACGTCAAAAACCTTTGTATATCATCTTCAAAAGACATTTTAGACCTTGTATGACCCCGCAAAACCTTGACTTAACGTGATTTTTGAGAGATTTGACCAACATGATAAACATCGCTCTGGTCCCTTGGAGAGGGACAGGAGCGAATTTCAAAATTTTGAGCTTGTCACTGTTTTGACCAACTTGGAATCACTTTCATCGTGTAAAGTAAAGTCCCTCGATCCTTCTTAGTCGCTTGATGTGTGATAAACTTTCAAAATTTATGCCTTTATACAAATTTCGCTCTGGTCCCTTCCTGAGGGACAGGAGCGAACTGGGATATTATAGTGCAAATCTTTCAATGTTGGCGACCTTTGATGTTTTGTGCTTGATGAAGATGCTTTGAAACGTCCTTGCCACCCTGTTCTTTGTCTTGGAGAGGCTTGAACTTGAGGAAAAGGCAACATAACTAAGATATCGCCCTGGTCCCTTGGAGAGGGACAGGAGCGAATTTGTATTTGTAGTCTCCATCACACTTCGCCAACTTCCAAATTTATCTTCAACGGTCTCGTAATGTTCCCTTTCATTCATCCATGCCTTGGGTTTGATTGTAACTTAGCAAGAAATTTGTCTTAGACAAAAATCGCTCTGGTCCCTTCCTGAGGGACAGGAGCGAACTTAAGCATTTTGGTCCTTTGTTGGCATTTGGTAATCTTCAATTTATCTTCAATGAGTTCATTTCACCTCCTTCCTTGCCTTCAAACATAAAACTTGCTTGATCTTTGCCTAGATCGTACCTTATGAAGAATTTCGCTCTGGTCCTTCAGTGAGGGACAGGAGCGAATTTGACCCTCTAGGCAAAAACTTCATCATTTCATTGTTTTTGATCAAGTCTGGATGTTCTATCATGCTCATTTCGTCCTTCACCATGCCTTTGATGTCTCGATTCGTCCAAACAAGGTCAGGAATGGCTCAACTAAGCATTTTTGCTCTGGACCCTTGGTGAGGGACACGAGTGATTCGCCTTGGTCCCTTGGAGAGGGACAGGAGCGCTTTTCGCTCTGGACCCTTGGAGAAGGACACGAGCGAAATTTGACTTTTCGCACTCTCAATCAGGTCAATTTTAATGGAATATAACATTTAAGTATAAGAAAGACTTATACTTTAAGTTATATTCCATATATACTTTCAGGATGTTTGAGAGTGGTTTCAGACCTCCAGGAGTTATATTGCAAAATCTAGTTTTTGGAGGTTTTTCAGTTTCCAGACTTAGTCAAATTTCAGGATCAGGACATTCCAGACTTAGCCAAATTTTAGGACAGGACCTCACTCAAGCCGGACTTGCTATCCTATGTGATCCCCTGGGCGACGTTCAAAATGCAAAGGCTAGCTAACAAAACCCTAAAAAACCTAAAGAACAAACCCTAAAAAGCAAAAAAAACATGGGTCCCCATTTGCAATGGGGCGATGTGTGAAAACGTCACAATAGGTAGCTTGCCTTGATCGAACAATGATATCTCAACCTTCTTTAGGCTTAAATGAACTTCACTACACACACTTGATTCTCAAGGTTGGTGACTTGATTCAGTTTGCGACCTCATTTTTACTTTGAATCTGTCTTTTGTCATTTGGATTGTTTTGTGGGGTATATACCAGAGATTCTGGGGTTCGATCCGGATAGTCATCCTTGAAATGTTTAGGAACATTTCGCAGCCGAGTTGCCATTTGTTGTGCGTTGCGCACACCTCGCCCCTTTGCTTTACAGGGGACCCCCATTTTTGTTGTCTGCCCGTTTGAAAGTGAGAAAGAGAGGAGTCTGTGCAGGCCACCTTTAGATAAGCCGAAAGTACCAAGTCTTGCAAAGTGATCTAGAGGCCGAGTTTGGCAAAGAGTGAAGAGGGACCGACTTTGCCAAAATCGCACAAAGGACCTGGTTTGTAGAATGCTAAGTACCGAATTTTGCCAAGGAAGGTCTTTTAAAGACGTCTCGCATATTAATCCAGAGGGTCGAACATTGCAAGTATCACGCGTTTGTGGCTCAATCCAAAGCCCGAGTTCGCCAATATCATCTCCTAAGCCGAGAAGGGTTAAAAACTTAAAAGGCTAACAACTCACAAAATCCTCTCAATGATCCGATAATGAAAAGCTTCAAAGAGTTCGAAATCTCGCCAATCGGCTTAAAGAGCCGAAAATGAAGTGAAAGAAATTCGTAGGCCATTTGCAAAATCGGCTCATAAGGCCAAAAAAACAAAATCTCACTAAATCGCTTAGTCTTGCAAAGGGGGCGAAAAGCCCAAAAATGAAAAGCAAGCGTAAATTCGCGCAAAATAACCAAACAGGCCGAAAATCGCGAAAGAGGGAGAATGTTTAACTTTTTAACTTTTCAAAATGCCTCTTCAGGCCGAAAATCACAGAATGAAAGGAAAGGCGTTATTTTCATAAAGTTTGAAAAGATGCTAAGTTAGCCGAAAATTGCAGAAAGGAGAAAATCACGATTTTAACCCTCTTGAGCCGAAAATGTAAAGTACAAATTTCCCAAGTCACGCATTAAGGCTCATTAAGGCGAAAAGTGGAAAATAAGAAAAGTGTGAAATCGGCTCACAGGGCCAAAATATAAAAGAAAACCTTTCGAAATGGCCAAATGACCCGAATTTGCAAGGCTTAGGGATCAAGATTCGCATTTTAATAATTTCGCTCGAATTTCTTGCAAATGGCGTTCCATGTAATGTCGCACCTTTTTGGTTATTTAGCCCGAAGTTGCTTGGGAAGAGTGGCGTTTTAAAATGAAGTTTAATATTTTAGTCATATAAAAGGGTCGCACATTTAAAGCTTAGGCCAAATTTCATCATTTGAAAGGGGACGTCAAAACAAAATCGCCTAACAGGTTGGAAACTCAAAATCGGCTTTCAGACTGAAGAGGGAAAACAACAAAGTCGCTCATGTAGCCGAAATTGTAAAGGGCCGAAAATGGAGCAAAGATAGCAATCTTGCAGAAGACCCCAATTGGCCGAATTTTGTCAAAAGCAAGACATTTTAAAGGGCGACCAAACTTGCAAAAGGCCTCATTGACCCGAAATTCATAACCAAAGACCAAAAGATCAAGTTTGCACGATAGAGTGATTCACGCCGAAAATCAAGTTCGCATTTTGCCTTCAAAGGCCGAAAATGTAAAGTACAAATTTCGCAAGTCACGCATTAAGGCTCATTTAGCCGAAAAGAGGAAAATAAAATCACTCAAAATTGCCAAGTGTAAGGGTCGAAGTCTGCAAAGAGTAGAAGTTCAGCGCCTTCCACTAAAATGCAAGAGATTTTAAACATCGCCCATTTCTTTCAAAATCCAGAGTTTTGTAAATTGAATGAGTGAAAAGCTTGTAAAATGGCCGAATTCCTTATCTTAAAGTAAAACTCGTGCATTTTAGGTGAAAGCTCCGAGTTATGGTTCGCAGGCCGAAAAGTTACATTCCAACCTTAGGTCGAAACTTACAAAAGGGGTTAAAGGTTTTGCATTTCAGGCTCTATAGCCGAAATTCCATAAGGTAAAGTTGGTATAACCATCAAATCGCCCCCTTTGATCAAAGGGCCAAAGTTCGCCAAATCACTCCTTAGAAGCCAAAATCTCATATTTGAGGTGAAGCGTTCGAAATTGGACATGCTTCTTAAATAGGCTTGATCTTAGAAACATCTTGCAGTTCACTTCTCAGGCTCGAATTTTGTCTAAGCTGGAGAGCGAATCAAGACGAAGGATCGAATTTCACGTTCGAAGCGAAAACATTCAAAAGATACATCTCACAAAGAGTTTCTCAAGCCCGAACTTCACCAAAACGAAGGAACCCGACATCGTCGTAAATAAAATTTAATATTTGTCAAATTAATTTAGTTAATTTTTCAAATGATTAATGTGGGTTAAAATTGATTATTTGCAGGTCGTAGGACGTCATTGCATAGAACCAGGAGAGGGCCTGAAAACGCAAATCGAAGAAAGATCGCAATCCAGGCCAGGCGCTGAACGCTGAAGAAGATGCAAGAACACATTGCAGGAGCACGAGGGCAACTGAGCATTGGGAAGCGTGCCACTGAACAGTAAGCTAAAGTCCACCACCGGGACAAAGACCAAAGAACACTCCGAATGCAGCAATCATGCGTTCTCAGGATAAGTGCACAGCTGGATTAAATTCCAGGAATTCAGTTTTAAGAACTTAAACTATTTTATTGTAAAACTGCTTGTGGGCCCCACGCAAGATATTTTAAAACAAAGGGGAAATAGGTCAGTTGTGGACAGTTATGGCCAACTACCGGATAGACTCAAATTGAATCCAAACAGTTGCAGGTAGTTGAGATAGTGGTTGGATAGATGACTGAGAGTTTAATGGGCATGGGTTAAAGCTGCCAGCTTCTGGAAGGTTGATCAGGACCCTTGGGTGCAGTCTATCCTAGCCTTCAATTCAATATTGTAAAGATCTATAAAAGGCAGAGGCCTTTCTTTTGTAAAGAGTTAGACTCTGGTTAGAATTTTGTAGTTAGATTTTAGAAGTTAGAATAGGCTAGAGGTTAGAAGGTTAAATTTTAGTTGTAGCATAGAGATGCTGCAAAAATTGTTGTAATAGGCAGCTGAAATCAATATATAGACATTGATTTGGTGTTTATTGTTTTGTTTTCATCCTGTTTGCATGGTTTCTTTCAACATTTTAGATAGATCTTTACGTTTTGGGTGTGCAGGTATTTGATAGATTCAGGCTCATATCATTGAGGATATACTGATTGTGTATCCTTTTGTATGGTTAACCTGAGCCTTTGAATTGTGCTTAGTTCAATTGCAGGTGTCCGTCTGAGCTGCGCCAAAATTGGGTGCTTAGCCGTTCGTTTGTAGTATGAAAATCGTCTAAGTTCCCTTGAAGATTGCACCGTTCCTGCAAGGTTGTGAGCTATTTTGGCCAAGCAGGGATTGGTAATGTTGAATCCGTCTACCCGCATACCGGTCTTGTTAGTTTTAGATCTCCTATCCGTTCCCTTTTGATTTTATTTTGCAGTTCGAGAATCGTAGAAGACCATCTAGTTGCAAAATCGTAAGTCCCCTTGTGCTCCCAGCAAATCACATCAATCACTGAGTAATCCTGCAGTGAAGACCTGAGAACCAAAACATTGAGGTCATCCCCATTGTTCAAATTCACACAGCATTAGGGATTTCGTTATCTCAAGAGAGGATAGGATACTCAGTGAGTACATTCTATTTTGCGTTGGCCCGATGGAGTCGTAGCAATGCGATTTTAGCCACGTCAACACAACCTAGTTATACATCAACAGATTGAGTTTGTATATTGGCTGGTGTGAAGAGCTCCAGTATCAACTTGGTTCCTTTGACAGCTTATAAACAATTTCTGATTACTTAAGCAACTTCATGTGGGATGTAAAGGCTACAAGAAGTCGATACATGTGGGGAGCAGCAAATAGACATTTCTAAGTATAGAGCATGCTGAATATGTATATCTCCTTCATACTGATATTTTTTCATGCCTACAAAAGGGATGCTAATCACAGTTTTCTGAGTTTTCTGTTGCTAAGGAGATGGAGCATTGATTTGCCCTTACATTCAGCTTCGATTCATACATATATTCTGCAGTTAGAGGTCATAATTCTTAGTATCTGTTTTTGTAATTTGTCATTGAATAGCGAATTAATAAATGAGGTTGCATATATTTCTGGGACAGATATTGGTTATTTTCATTAATCTTTATTAGTCCAGCAATCATTTATCTTGATGAGTGTGCCAGGCATTGTAAAGGTTACATAGAAATATTGTGAAAAACCTACAACATATAAATCCACAAACAGAAAACTACTATGCTCATATGAGTTCATGCAAACTGTTTGATGAAGTGCCTGTATAGTTAAATGTGGGAAAATTGCAAAAAATTGGGTATATCAGGGGTGGTATCTTACAGTGGTATCAAAGTAGAATATGGCCAACCTGCCAACCTGTGTGTGATAGTGATAGAAGATGGTCCACAAGGAAAGTAATTCATTAACAAAACATTTCAGAAAGTCATTTAGACTTATTAAGTCTAAGGGCTTAGGGAAAAAAATAGAAGTTGGTAGCATGCTTTATACATTGGGAAAACAATTTGAGTGTCGACATCAATCAAAGAATTTTCTTCTTAACAAGTTGGGGGAAATGGAAATGTAATTTATCAAAGTTAGAGCAATCAGAGTCTGAGTTTTTGAAATGGGGAATGGAAGTACCTCTGATTGCACAAGTTCAGCGCCAAATCATGAGACATTCAGATAAGGATGTGAGACTTGCAGTCACCATTTGTCTTAGTGAGATCACAAGGATTACAGCTCCAAAAGTTCCCTAAAATGACAACATAATGAGGTAGATACTACAGCTGATTATTGAAAGCTTTCATGGCTTGGATGATACCAGAGCCGTTCTTTTGGTAAGAGGGTTAAGATTTTAGAAGTTATGGCTAAGGTCAGGTTATGTGTTATTTTGCTTGATCTCAAATGTAATGATTTAATTCTCCAAATGTTTCAATGCTTCTTTGCCAAAATCAAAAAGCATCATGCAGACAATGTGAAAACAACTATGCAAACTATTTTGTATTTGATTTTAAATGAGGATGATGAGATCTTCAAGCAGCTGTTATGTAACTTGTTCATCATTTGGAGGAAGGAGCAGGATGTCTCACCTATAGCTCATGAGTTATCAAAAAGATTGGTCGACCAGAAAATTGAGAATATAAAAAACCAGCTGACTGAAGAGGAATTGATTTCATTGGGTTTACAAGTTACAAGGTCTATTAAAATGAGCAAGAACCAAATGAGAAGAGAGCAAGGCTGTTTCACATGTCAGGAAGCTTGGACACCTAATCATATCTGTGGGATCAATAATGGAAGTGAATTCTTGCAGCCAAGTGATGTCAAGAACAAAGTAACAGTTGAGACCATAGAGCTTGAACAAAATGCCTTACCTCAAATGACTCCATCAAAGTGGACGCATCTTCATATGTTGAGGACTTGTTTATCGAAGATGACAAAACAACAGCCTTGGCTACACATTCAGATCAATCCAACAAGGATTATGAGGCCTATGGTGACATAAACAATACCATTGAAAAGTATGATGATTCATGTATTCTTCCTAGTACTGTTTTTGTTAAGTTTATAGTCTCAGACGAAAGAGAAAATCGCACAGTAACGATCGTACTGATTGCATATTTGTTACGATCTTACTGATTGCGTATTAGTTAGCAGACTTAACTAACAATACTTAGACATAAACAAACATTCGAATTACACCTAAGTTGTTGACGCCGATGTTGGGTAGGATCGTGACTCCACACAGGGGTCACGACCCTATGTGGAACCACGATGGTTCCACATAGGATCGTGACTCCCTGTGGAGGCATGATCCAATATGTGAATGATATATAGATGCCAAACATGTTCCTTACAGATGCTAAGAAAAGATAATAGAGCATAGGCGACCAGTATACAGATAAATACGAAACTCCATACTGACATTGCCAAAGGGTCATTTTATTACATACAGTAATAAAATCACTGCAGAGATCAGTCACAGATATATGTAATTTGCAAACCAATAGAGGCAATTCGATAGAAGAATAAAATCGAATTAACAACATACAGAGATCAGAGAACTGATTAATAAAACTATTCTAACAGTCTGTTTAACATTTACATGGTATCAGAGCCTAACTATCCAAAGATCCGAACAGACTAAGGGAGAAGTTTACAGTTAAACAAAGACTCATTAAAATGGTGCACACAATCAGATTCGAAGACAGACTTGAAGGAGCAGCAAATTTTGCATCTTGGAAAGTCAGAATTATGATCGTGCTAAAAGAGAACAAAGTAGACAAATTCGTGAAAAACAAACCTGAACCCGAAGCTGAACCAGAGAAATCTATATGGACTGAAGGAAATGATAAAGCAGTTAAAATCATTATCGACGCAGTTAGAGATCATATAATACCAATTATATCAAAACATGATATAGCATATGAAATGTACAAAACCTTAGAGAAGACATATGAAATAAACAATACGAGCAAAACCCTAGCTCTAAAAGGACAATTAAACCACATAAGCATGAATAAAGGGGAATCAATGAATTCATATTTCATGAGAGTAGGTTCTCTAAGAGATCAACTACAAAAACTTGATTATCATGTCGAGAAAAGGGAACTATCAATGATTACTCTAGATGGATTGCTTGATTCTTGGGAATCATTCAAACAAGGCATAAATGCAAGAGATAATTATACAGAATTTGACCGACTAAGGGAAGACTGTCTTCTAGAAGAATCAAGGCAAATAAAAGGGGGCAATCATAAAACTAAAGATTAGGATCTTCACATTCTCAATACTGACTCTCATAAGAAAGGTAAGAAGAAAAACTTCAAGAAAAGAAAATTCCACCATGGGAAAAGTAAGAGAGACATGTCGAAAATTCAATATCACAGATGTGATCAGTACGGACACATGTCATTCAATTGTCCTAACAAAGTAAAACAACAAGCATCATTCACCGAAGTAGGGAGGAAGTCAGAAATTGAATCTGAGAAGTTTGTATTCTACTCTGCACTTTCAAGTCAAGCTTCAAACAAATCTACCACTTGGGTGATAGACAGTGGATTGTAAAGGCATGTCACTGGATTCAGAGAATTACTAGACTCAATGGAAGAGGAATCTAATGAGGAGGTAACGATAGGAGATGATTCTGCACATCCGGTAAAGAGGTGTCGAAACATGTACCATAAAATTAAAGTCTGGAATCTCAGTTCAACTCACCGGAGTACTATTTGTACCAGGAATCAAAAGAAACCTAGTTTCTATTTCTGCGCTTGAAGATAATGGATACAGGGTCTCATTCATAGAAGGAAAGGTAATGGCATGGCCAAAATCATCCACCTTCAAAAGAGCACAAGTGATTGGTTACAGACAAGGTCATCTATATGAATTGTGTAATGAGCCAAATCAGACTTTATTTCATGAAGTCACAAATCAAACGGAAATTTGGCATAGAAGACTAGGGCACTTACACTTTTGCGCTCTACCCTCTATGGAGAAATTAGTCACAGGACTACCTAAATTAAATCAAATTCATTCAGGCACTTGTAAAGGATGTGCACTAGGGAAAAACATTAAAAGCTCATTTCCCTGCAGCGCTAGAAGGACAAAGGATGTTTTAGAACTAACTCACTCTGATTTATGTGGACCTATGTCTGAACCATCAATAGGAGATTCATTATACTATGTAATATTTGTAGATGATTTCTCTAGGAAAACTTGGATCTATTTTCTTAGAAGCAAGGAATCTGAAGAGATACTTAGAAAATTTAAAGAATTCAAATCTATTACAGAAAACCATTTTGGTAGAAAAATCAAAACACTAAGGACTGACAATGGCAGGGAATACACTTCAGACTTATTTAAAGAATTCTGTAAAGATGCTAGGATTAAGAGGGAGTTCACAGTACCCTATAATCCTCAACAAAACGGGGTTGCAGAAAGAATGAATAGAACAATAGTAGAAGCTGCAAGGGCTATGTTATTTGATCAAAACTTAGAAATTGCACTTTGGGGGGAGGCTTCTAACACAGCTGTATATATTCAAAACAGATGTCCTCACTCTCATATCATTAACAAAACTCCTGAAGAAGTCTTTACTGGAACTAAACCTGATATTAGCCATCTCAAAATATTTGGATGTCCTGTCTATATTCATGTACCCAAGGAGAAAAGAACTAAACTAGAACCCGTTGGGCAGAAAGGGATTTTTGTAGGATATAGTGAAACTTCAAAAGCCTACCGAATATACATCCTTGGTCAAAGACAAATAGAATTAAGCAAAGATGTCATATTTGAAGAAGATGTAGCTATTAACAAAACAAGAAGTTCCATTACACATGAGACTTCAACCAACTCCATAAATTTGGAGGAAGATTCTATTTCTGAAACTCAGAGGGAGCATCCTGAGGAAAACACATTGGGACAAAAGAACACTACTACTGAGAACCCCAGGAAAAGACCACTATGGGCCACCAAAACAGTACTGGAAGTAGAAACCTATGCAGCACCAAGAGGAACATTTAGGGAAAGCAAAAGACCTTCAAGATTTTCTAGCTATGTGACTCTAATGTCAGAAATCATAAATGCTGAACCCTCAAATGCAGAAGAAGCCCTTAAGCAACAAATATGGAAGAATGCCATGATAGAGGAATATCAATCTATCTTAAAAAATGATGTATGGAAAATTGTGCCTAGACCTAAAGAAAAATCAGTTGTATCCTCTAAATGGCTCTTTAAAATCAAGCATGCCGCTGATGGCAGTATAGAAAAACACAAGGCAAGATTTGTTGCTCGAGGCTTCTCACAGAAGGAGGGAATTGATTATGAAGAAACATTTGCACCTGTTGCTCGATACACTTCAGTCAGAACAATCCTAGCTATAGTAGCATCTAAAAGATGGAAAGTTCATCAAATGGACGTAAAAACTGCATTTTTGAATGGGAAAATTGAAGAAGAAGTATATCTAGAATAACCTGAAGGATTCGAGGTAAATAATGCAAAAACACATGTATGCAAGTTAGAAAAAGCACTGTATGGATTAAAACAGGCTCCCAGGGCATGGTACGAAAGAATTGACAGTTACTTATTGGGAATAGGTTTCTGTAAGAACATTGCTGATCCAAATCTGTAATTTAAGACAGTCAAAGGTGAAATGCTGATATTGATACTATATGTAGATGACTTATTAATTACAGGAGAAGATCATCTCATTACAAAATGCAAACAAGAACTAGCTTCAGAATTTGAGATGAAGGATTTAGGATTACTCCATTACTTTCTTGGATTAGAAGTATGGCAAAGACCAGATGGTATTTATCTAAATCAAGGTAAATACACCATTGACATTCTAAAGAGATTTGGAATGTTGAATTGTAAGTCAATGTCATCCCCTATGGAAACAAATCTTCATAAACTAAAAGAAGCAGTAGTAGACTCCAAGTTTGCAGATCCGACATTATACAGGCAGATTATTGGATCACTGATGTACCTTGTCAATACCAGACCTGATATATGTTATGCAGTGAATGCACTCAGTCAACACATGGTTGAGCCCAAAGAAATACATTTAGTAGCAGTAAAACATATATTGAGATACCTTCAAGGTACTCTGGATTACGGACTTCACTATGAACACACTGAATTGAACCTACATGGATTCTCTGATTCAGATTGGGCTGGAAGCGTAACAGACATGAAGAGTACTTCTGGATTATGTTTCAGTTTGGGATCAGCTATGGTATCTTGGATATGCAGAAAACAATCTTCTGTAGCCCAGAGTTCTACAGAAGCTGAATATATAGCTGCATCCATGGCAGCAAAAGAAGCAATATGGTTGAGGAAACTGATAGTAGGATTATTTGGTGAAAGCTTAAAACCTACAATCATTCATTGTGACAACCAAAGCTGCATTAAACTTTCAGTAAATCCAGTTTTCCATGATAGATCCAAACACATTGAGATTCCATATCACTATGTAAGAGACATGACAGAAAGAAAGGTAATAAAGTTGGAATATATCAATACAAGAGATCAGACAGCTGATAAACCTCTAGAAAGAGTGAAAATTGATCACTTCAGGAGGCTTCTTGGTATGGTTAAAATATAATTATTGATATATATAAAGATGTTTAATTATGTAAACTTCTTGTTCATATAAATGAGTATATGAAATTTATAATCTTTCCTGTGTACACTACTAAAGGATGACAATTCTCTAGTTAATGAACACTTGTATTTAAACATTGTAAGGTGACGATCTTACAAATGTTTGGAAGATCATATAAATTGAAAATCATACAATTTGAATATCAGTAATATGATAAGTTATGGTAGACATTATTTAAGTGTATTAATGTCAGTGCACATACCATAACATGGATATCAAAGTGAGTATATCCTTAGTATCACACGTTGATACTTCACACCTAGGTGATGAGATTCTCATGAGATTAGTGTTGAGCTCAGTTAAAGTGATATGTACTAGGCCTATTCTTCTGAGACTAAGAGGGAGTGTTAAGTTTATAGTCTCAGACGAAAGAGAAAATCGCACAGTAACGATCGTACTGATTGCATATTTGTTACGATCTTACTGATTGCGTATTAGTTACCAGACTTAACTAACAATACTTAGACATAAACAAACATTCGAATTACACCTAAGTTGTTGACGCCGATGTTGGGTAGGATCGTGACTCCACACAGGGGTCACTAGGATCGTGACTCCTTGTGGAGGCACGATCCAATATGTGAATGATATATAGATGCCAAACATGTTCCCTGCAAATGCTAAGAAAAGATAATAGAGCATAGGCGACCAGTATATGGATAAATACGAAACTCCATACTGACATTGCCAAAGGTTCATTTTATTACATACAGTAATAAAATCACTGCAGAGATCAGTCACAGATATATGTAATTTGCAAACCAACAGAGGCAATTCGATAGAAGAATAAAATCGAATTAACAACATACAGAGATCAGAGAACTGATTAATAAAACTATTCTAACAGTCTGTTTAACATTTACAGTTTTACTAATGCATGATAATGTCATTCGCAATGAAGCTGTAGGGGCTAAAATAATGAAGTTGAAAGATCCCAAATTTGATGAGGAGATTGATGTGGATGAGGATGCTTCCTTGATGAAATTAGAAATGAGAAGAATCAATAGGTTGGTGGATGGAGATTTATCAAATGAACTTGTGATTGTTGCAGGTATAGAAAATATAGCTATAGCAGTTTATGAATTTTTATTTTGACCAAGGGGCTGTTCTAACTTTTGAGCCTAAACTATGCTAGGAAGATGACATTAAGGGAGCTGATTTTGAGGACAAATCAGAAATTTATTGCAAGATGATGGTTTTTGTCACATAGATTGAAGAATCAATTGAAGGTCACTGAAGATATGATGGTTGCAGCCTTAATACATTTCGATAACACTCACAAGATTGTGAGGATCTCTTTTGGAAGGCTCAGATTGAGAGGAGACAAAAAGGCATCGAAGGTGAATCCTCTCTTGTAGATCTTCTTGTAGTCAAAAAAGCTTTGGGGTCAAGGAAATCAGATTATTTGCATTCATTTCCAAATAGGGATCATATCTCAAGATTGTTAAAGTGTATTCTGATGCATTGAAAGGAGAAGAGGAAGGAGTTAATAAGCTTACCTTGGAGCTTAAGGTTACTAAGGATGCCTTGGAGAATACTCAAATGGTTCTTCTACAAGCAAAAATCAACTTCTTGTTGCTGAATAGTTCAGGGAGCAAGAAAACAGAGAAACAACTAAGGAACTCAAGCAAGTGATTGAAGAGCTTGACCAAATCTAAGAAGACTTTGATTTATAGTAGAGTCATAACTTTGCATGTTCAGATATGGGACAACAATAGGGTTGGTCTAAGTTAGAAAGCAGGAATAATTTTCAAACTGTTGATAACCCACTATTTGAGATCAATGCTGATTTGTATTTCAATAATCTACTCTTTGAGTTGGATGATGAGGTATCTCCTATTTTTTAATAAAACCAGTGAGATGTGGGATCTAGGTGTGGGGTATGATTATGAGGTGAAACTAGTTGAATTGCCTATTAGGCCACCAAGGATCGTTGAGGGTTTGCTTCCTATAGTGGACTATTGTCGATTGGATCATCATGGGTTGATGGTTGACCTTGTTGGGTGTAATGTCTCCTTCTGCGCAGTGATTAGTTCAGTTGGCCGTTAGCCTAGTTCGGAGGCCTGTAGGCTAGTCGGGAGCAGAAATTAGGGTTTCCTATTGTCTAGGAGGATTCTTTGGTGTTTTCAGGGGGTATATGTGGGAGTTTGACAGTTTGGATTCTGGATTCCTTCTGGGTTTTCTGAGAGGTTCAAGATGGTTCGAAATGCATCTGCCTCGGGTGACTTTTTCCAGACTTAATATTTTTAGTAAGTGCGACAACTGCTCAGAATGTAGTGAAAATCACTTTGGAAACACTTACTATTTTTAGCAGTATGCTATTTTTAGTAGTTCTATTTTTAGCAGGATGTCAGCAGGCCTGTTCGGATTGCTATTTCCGGCAGGTCAGTTTGAGTAGTTGGTCTTTTAGCATTTTTTGGTGCTATTCTTTGCAAGGATTCTGTAGCTCAGCTCAGTGGCTATTTCTGGTAGTATTATTTGGGTAGGATCTTGTATTCACTCAGATGACTATTTTTAGCAGTTCAGTTCAAAGCCCCAACTTAGTTCAGTTTTGGTGATTTCCAGCACTTTAGTCTCCGGCTAAATTTGGCAATAATCAATATTTGAGAAGTTATTTTTAATATATTAATACCTTAGGCATGAGGTATTAATATTTGATTATTTTATGAATGGACGACTTAGGAAGGGAGAAAATATTAATTTTATCCTAAGTCTATTTGGGCGAAATTTGCATATGACTTCAACGGGGTCGTCATGGTGTTAATAATTAAATTATAAGTCAAGGCAAATGGGGCGATTTTTTAAGTATATTGCCTTAGTAATATTTTTATTTGGAAGTCATAGTCGGGTGCCCACTTTACACTTTATTTTATGACACTTATATTTATTGAAAAGGGCAATTTTGGGTGAATGTGAATTGGGCAAACTTGTGCAAGGAAATGAAATGAAATGCAATGCCAAATGTGGATGAAATGGAATGGCATTTGGTTTGGGTGTATTTGGGGTGCATTTGAATTTGAATTTGGCTGGCAAAAAGCTATAAATAAGTGACTTGGGCTCTCATTTTGGTATCTCAGACAATTTACACTGTTGTGTTGTCGGTTTAACTCCAGACAATCTTCGAGGGTGAATACCTCCTAGGGCTCTTGTCAGACTTCGAGTGTGAGACATCACTCCTAACTGTGATTGGATCTTCTGAATGTGTGGTTCGATTTTAGTGTACATTTTCTGATTTTCAGTGTGGTGTGGATTTCAGTGTTACTGGTTTTTGGTGTGGCTGAAGTGAAGATTCGATCGTATCTCCCTGCCTGTGCAATCGATTATTTTGGGTAATAGTTTGTTGGAAGCGTATTTGGAGGGCGATCATTCTTCTACCTTGGCGTTTCTTTTGGTGTTCTTTCTGATTTTTAGCAGCAAATCGAACTTTCCAGCTGGGCCGTACCATCTCTTGGCTGCCTTGGGTTGCGTGTTGGCTGTTTGTGGTGTTCGCGGTGCATGTTTGAGTCTCTGGTTGCACTGCCTTAGTCATAGCTTTCATTTGCTTCCGTTTTTGTGTCATTCGGAGTTGATTTGGAGAAGTTTATGAGCATTTTGGGGTGTCCGTAGCTTGCTGGTCTGCGTGTTATTGATTTTCAGAATTTCATAGTTGTGTGTTAGAAGAGCTTTTTGGTGTGAGTAGTCTAAGTTGGTTTGGGAGTGATTATCTATTATTGTTGGAGTTGTTGGACTTGTTATCAGCACTTGATTCCTCATTCTATATGATTTGTAATGCTGGTCAGTAGTACTAACAACAAAGTTATGTTATTTCTTAGTCCCACTGCATAAGTGGAAGAGGCTGGCTATGCCGCCTATCTTTGGGATAGTGATATTTCATGTATTGATAATCCATAATGTGCATTGTAAAGCTAGTTAGTAGTACTAACAGCTATCTTTTGGATTATTGCTTGTAGTCCCACTGCATAAGTGGAAGAGGCTGGCTTAGCCGCCTATTTTGAATATTTTGTAATACTATCCTCCTGTTGAATAAGCGGTTGAGTTGATTGTAATGTTGTCCTCCCACTGAATAAGCGGTGGAGTTGATAGTAAATTTCATTTCTAGTCCTCTCGCTGCATAAGTGGTAGAGTGATTGTTCTTTAGTTTCTTGTATTATCCTTGGCTGGTTCACCACCAAGTGATCTTCAATATTCTCCATATCCCGCTGAAAAGTGGAAGGCGCTGGCTTGCCGCCTGAGCATTGTATTATTTCCAGTTATTTGAAGCTAACAATCCCCTCAACACTGTATGCTCTCACCTTCCCATATTGGGCACTTGGTGATTAGAAAGTGGAAGGATTACAACTTCAGCATTATTGTATCTTGATTTCCTAACCTTAACGGGTTCTTGTTGTGATTGTAACTGGAAACAAATTAAAAAAATTGTTGGGGATGTTACATTGGGTTACAAGGAAGGGAGTTCTATTGTGGCTTGTAGTTTGATGGGCCGGATATGATTGGTGTGGAATCTACAATCATCATCAAATGCACTCTTGATGGGGTCCACATGGAAATTAGAATAGTGCAGCATTGGCATGGTGGAGTTACTCTTTGGGTTGACATCTATGCACACGATATTTTTCATGGGCTATTGGAGACTGATTATGATGGAAAAAGCATACCATGGAATGTTGTGGACCTAAAAAGTAATAATAATGCTGCTGTTACCTCTTTACTCAGTCATCATATGAGTCCATTTGAGATCTTGCAAGTGGGTTGGAGAGAGAATATGAACAAACTTGGTATTCTCTCGAGTTAGTGAATTTTGGAAAGACATTTCTATCCACGGGAATGATTAGAAATTTCGTTTTGGCCAAGGTTATTTAGTATTGCAGTAATTGTTTTTTCTTTATAGGTGATGTATTTTGAAAAACTAGACTTGAACAGATGTAGATTTGAGCATTTCAGTTCAATCAGCTCATGAAAAGGGTGAGTTTTGGGTCTCAGATGGAGAGAACGATAGGTTTGGCTCACCGGTTTTTGTGTTGGTTGGGTGTTTCAGAACCAAATAATTGTTATTGTTTATATTCAGCTTGTATTTTTATTTTCAATGGCAGCTTAAAACTCAGTGACAGTTATTATGTGGGAGTGCAAGGTGTTGAGAATGAGGGAGCTAATGTTAACTTTCTCGAGCTGAATCCTATGGTGCCTCAGATTGGTTTCTTTGAAGAGCGTTTCTCTAAGGATTTGACTGAGTTTTTGTAATATTTGATTGCCCTTCTTACAAGTGGATATCAGAAGGTCAGTTGTGCTGGGAAGTTTATTCTCTCAATCACCATATTTCCTTTGAGTAAACTCTTATCACAAAAATAAATAAATAAATGTAATATTCCCTGCTGTTATACGACTGAAAGTGTAGGGAGTATTAACAAACAATTGTCTGATAACCTGCTGTTCTAGTTTTCAGCATGAATAACTTGCGTGTTATGCAGTTTTAGACAGCTAGTATAACTCTGCGTGTTATGCAACTTTCCTTAGTTTTTGGTTTCTTTGAACATATGAATGCAATGCAATGAATCAAGAATAGTTTTGCCAACTAATAATGCATACAAACATCATATGTAGCTGGTTGACATTTTGTCAAACACTTTCCATGCATTCTAGTTAACCAATGTGTACCTACAGAAACTGGGAATTATGACAAACACTTGGTTTGTAAACTGGAATGTGACTTGAAACATATCAATATGAACATTACATCAAACAGTTACTATGCAACCTGTCCCTCCATTATTGAGATGCAATTCTAGTTAACCAATGTGTACCTACAAAAACTGGGAATTATGACAAACACTTGGTTTGTAAACTGGAATGTGACTTGAAACATATCAATATGAACATTACATCAAACAGTTACTATGCAACCTGTCCCTCCATTATTGAGATGCAATTCAATTACAATGATGGTATTGATATGAGCAGCCAAGACTATTGGCCTTACAATGATTTCACAATGCTACACAAGTCTGATATAAAAGGATCATCTACAACAGCCTCCGTAAGGTCTGATATAATAATTCATTGCTCAGAAAATAACACTACAATGCATGAAGTGACTATGAAAGAATCTGATTATGAAGCCTCCCCAATCGATGAAGAGCTGGCAACATTAACTCATGCAATCCCTTCAATCAGTTGTGAAACCCTTGTGTAGATTTCACCAAATTGCCAAAGTACTGTAGCTCCCCCTGGAAGCCAAACTCGCTGGATATTTCACCAACTCAAATGGCTGCAACACTGAAGAATGTACCATTCTCCAATGGCTTGAAGAATGAAACCCTTGGCTTCCTTCTCTCAACAATTTCATCAAAACAAATTCTCAAGAATGAGTTTATTCACTTCTTCAATGTATGTTTATATCTCTCCAAGAGTGGGTCGAATTTCTCCAAAAAAGCACTTTTTAACTCATTAAACATTTTCAATGTTGGCATTATAACTTAATTTCACCCCCTTGGCCTAGGTAAATCACTTAAATAATCAATTTGCCCCTTTTTAATGATACATTGACCCCTTCTTTATGGAATATTAATAACTTTATAGTATACCATTAAATGCCTTATTATAGTGTTCACTTTATTAATAATTAAATAATCATAACTCCCCAAATAAACATTATTTCTCAATTTCGTCTGCACCCGGTAGTTAACCATTTTATCCTTTGTACGTGCAACTGTCTTACTAAAAATAGAAAGGGTACCTCTCTGTGTAACTCTGACTTACTATAAATAGTAAGTATATGAAACTGAGCCCAAACGAAGTCCAATCTGAACCAAACGAAGACCAAACTGGAACATACTGAATTCTGGAGAAGAGGAAAACCCCCATTAACGAAGCCTCTGCCTCAGAAGACCCTCTATCCACAATTATTAGGCTACGAGGGTCAGAATGATAGGCTAATCACTCAGGAATAGGAACGAACTAAAAATGGGACATTACAATAAATACCTCTATAGATAGCCATTGTTGTGATCTTTGAATTATTTATCACCAAAGATTTAGAATACTTTCTCCATTAAAATCCAATGGTGAATCTTGACATGAATTCACTCGTGTGGTATTGGGTTTTCGTCCAATCCACATGCTCCAAGGGTTTCTGTCCTTGAGTTCTAGAAACTGTAAACAAGCTCTCCTAAAATAATATTTCCAACTTCCCGAATGAATTTCTTTTTGCAAACCAAAGCCCCTTTTAATAATAACTTCTAACAACCGATTCTTTTAATTTTATAATTAATTCATAAAGTGAGTTATTAATACTTTTAATTTATTCTCCTCCAATAAATTACTTAAACTTTAAATAATTAATTAATTAATAAATAAATAGTTAATTATTACATTGCGGCCAAAAAGGGACATTACATTAGTTGACTATAGTTTTCCTCAACAAAATCAGTATAGCAACAGATGGAAACGACACTCCAGTTCATTTCCCTCATATGAATCTTGAAGTCACAACATCAGTTTATATGCCTAAGACAACCAAAGTTCTTTATAATTTAAATGGGACTATATCTGTGATTTCATTTCATGTTCAGTCTGTTATTTGTTAGTAGGGTGGTAGGTTTTTAAGGCACTATATTTTGGAAGGATGACTGTGTTGGCTTATTATCCACTCAAATGTTTACAGGTCCCCGTTGTGATGTGCCCACGGGAGGATTTCTTTCCAGGATTGTACTGCACAGACATCCTTCCACATCCATGGCTTTCTGATGGACATACTCTACTTCTATCCTCAATCTGGGGTAGTATGCAAGTCTTACTTGCAATAAATGTATTAAGGTCTGACTTATAAGTTTAAATTAGCAGATTTTTTCAAATACAGTTCCATTGAAGCATTTGAAATCCTTTTTGTAAACTATTGTTTTTTAAACTCTCCACTAAAGTCTGATTTATTCATCGTGATTAACTTTTAATATCTCTTTGCAGTGGAACAGTTTCAAAAATTAGTCCTCAAGATTCAAATTCTTCTTGGAATATTCTTGCAGTGCAAGATAATATTGTTCTTGCAGGTGTGATGGCTACTGAGATTTATTATCCTGAATATTTCTTCTCATACTTATATACTTAATTCATTTTTACAGAAATCTTGTTATATGTTTCTATAGAAAGAAATATCTATGTAAATATTTGTTTCTTACAAGCATTGTTTGTGTGTGAAGTTTCTAGTAGCCCTGCTGAACTTCCTAATCTGAAGTATGGTCATCTGTCAAGAGTTCACATGGATGATCATGGAAAGGACACGTGGAGTTGGTTGAACTTATCTCTTCCTTCCATGGACTTTTCAGAGAAGGTGTATTTCTATGTGAAGTATTTTTGTAGCAGTTCTTGTCACAGAGTTTGTTCTTATTTAAAATATGGATTAAGCATAGAGTTATAGTATATTGTGAAGGAGATAACTATGAAGTGTACTATTGTTACTAAGTTGAGAGATTATATGCAGGTCAATGGCACGTTGTCATCAATAGACTTTAAGATTTTTAAAATTCCAGTTGCAGAGCAAGAGATGATTTCGACTGAAGGTAAGCTTTGTCCTCACTAAAAGTACATTCTACAAATGATGAACAAACGATGATTTCCTGAGATTTGATGCTTTAAGGGATGCAGTACGTACATTGGGATTCTATTTAGTTCTAAACTTCTAGCAAACCTACCTACTAGAGACTTAGGAGAGAAAGCTTTCACTTTTGCATGATTTTAAATAAAATTAATAACTGATTTGTCATTTTGCACTATATACCTCACATTTTCCTTACATGCACTACCATGAGCTCCAAGAAATGGGATGTCTATGGGATCCAGTAAGGCAGTAGGGTGTCTATCAGTGAAAAGTATACAGGAAGATGCACAACTAGAAGCATTATTGCTAAGAATGGTAAAATGTATTATCCATAGGCACCTGTAGAACAAACAAGCAAGAGTTCTTTGACAAGTGGCTGCTTCACAAAAAATTGTTTGAATCTGCTTCCAATTAGACATGCATGCAGAGACCTAATTACATTTGTTGATTTTTCCAATCTTTGAAATACCTACTTAATGATTGAAATGAACTATGGGTTTTGAACTCCCACCAATTGCTTACAAACTTTATAGAAGACAAATCATGTTTCGTTCAAGTGGATAAAAAGCAAGGAAGATTTGTGAACTTGCTCTAACTTAAATACAACAAATTGAGTTTTGTTGAGTTTCTTTTCTCATTTTCCTTATATTTGCTTATTTGTTTTTTTGTCTACAGGTGCCAGACAACCCTTTGAGGCTATATTTGTATCATCAAAGTGCTTTGGTAATGATGAAAGCCAAGAAGAAACTACCATGAAAGAGGCTTGTAACCCCCTCATTGTTGTCCTCCATGGCGGGCCACATTCTACCTCACTGACTAGTTTTTCAAGAGCTTATACATTTCTTTCATCACTGGGTTTCAACTTGCTTCATGTGAACTATAGGCAAATATATTGCTCTCTTATTTTTTCTATGCTGAAATGACTTTCTTAATGCATGAATGTAATGGATAATTTTGTGATTTGACTATTTTTTCCTATGTCACGTATTTGGAATTCAGCCCTTCAACTTTAAGTTGACTGTAAAATTTGCTTTCTCTTATTGTCACAATTTGACATAATGTATGAGGATTTATCTTTGAGAGAAAATTCACTAATTTGATGTGATATAGTATCAATTTGGAATTGTAGTTGTTCTGGAACTTCTTGTGGATATTAGCATTGTTTCAGTAGCATGCTAAAAAAATTTTGAGCCTTGGGTTGTACATATTGAATGTAGTAGTTGTGGATTTATTTTATTTGTCAATTTTGGGTACACTTAAGTTTCTCTTACTGTAAATGATGAATTTAATGTCATTCACAATTTAGGGGTTCTCTCGGTTTTGGAGAGGAAGCTTTGCAATCTTTGCCTGGAAATATTGGACGTCAGGTGTGTATTTTGAGATGGTCTTCCAATAGAAGTATCTCTCCTCCGTGATGCGTATTTTCTAAATTAGATGAATTATTTTTTCTATTTTCATCCCAAAGAGTAATAGTTATTGTTTGCTAATATTTTGCTTCAGGATGTCGCTGATGTACTCAATACTATTGATCTAGTTATTGGAAAGAAACTTGCCAACCCAACAAATATTGCAGTTCTTGGTGGGTCTCATGGTGGATTTTTGACAACCCATTTGATTGGTCAGGTAAGCTGATTTGTGATAAATGCCTTGTAAATACTTACAAGACTTCAGATTAAAGATCAAGAAAGAAATAACTTGTACAAATAATAGTTGATACTTAGTATTTATTATTCTACCACTCAATTTTAATCCTTGGACAAAACCCCTTGACTTGTGGATTGCATCTTATTTGACATATTTGTCACTTGATAGCATACACGTTCTTTTAAAAGGTCATGCTAGCTTCACGATTCAAGTTAATGGAACTACAACAGACATTTTATTTTGCTGATATGATTTGAAAATTCTAATTTGTGTGAACAAAATCACTACAATTGATCTATTAATAATTTTTGAGTGCTTGATTGTAAATCTTGTATATCTTTCGTCACTTCTCTCTTTTTAAAATGTGCACTGTGTATCTATTACATTATATAAAAAGATCACAGGACACATCTAGATACCTAAGAAATTGAGTAATGACCAATTTTAGTTTCCATCTTGTAGCTAGTGTAAATGCCTTTGTTATGTTTTGTACGGGTGGTTTCAGGCTAGTTGTTGATGGTTGTGGTTTGTTTGACAACCTTTATGTGCTTTATATAGATTTTGCATAGTCATGGAAAGCAGTCTGATCCTTGGCTGATCATCTGTAGTCTATTTCTATAAGAACTTGATGTGAATAAAGATATATTTTTACTACTCTATCTGGTATGCATTCCTATTTTTTCTCATTATCGCAAGTATTGGTTTTATTAGATCAAAGAGTAAATATTGGTGTCATTGCCTTAAAGAAATTGAGTCTAATTTAAGATAATTCATGTCCTTGGACCTTAATAAAGATGAGAAGAGACCACAATGTGGTTAGGACCAAAAGACCAAATGATTTCTAAAATTGGTAGAGAAAAAAGAATGGAGAAGATGACTACAAGAGGTAGATGAAGAGACTACAATACTACAGATTTGAAGCTGAATTCCATCTTGAAAATGAAGTCAGAGTTGGATTCATAGTTTGGAATGAAGAATGAAGATATCAAAACATTCAACCCACAATGAATAATCATATGAAGGAAGAGTGGGTGCAAATAACTAGACACCTTTCATTATTGGATGAAGCATATGTCAAACTTGTAGATCAATTTTGGTATAATCTATCAATACAACTTCCTATAAAAAAAGAATATTCATCGAGAAATGGAGTTCAAAGACTTCTTCAAGATGGAGAAACCAAAGTATATGAGAACAACCTTCAAGGCTCTGATGAGTTGTTGATAGAAAAAGAAGAAACTAAGTCAAAAACATGGGATAAAGGTTGAAGCATGTAAAAGAGAACCAAAAAGAAAAACAAGTTGTGGAATGCTCAAGCTATAGGAAGAGTAAAGGATTCTCACATGTCTAAGATTGCCAAAGGAGCATCCAAATTAGAACCCCTGAGGAGTAAGTTTCAAGCACTAAGTTTGCATTAGGGTAAAACCATGGTGACTCCACCATAAAGTCCAGGTGTGAAAAGATTGAAACTATCTAAGTCTATAGGAGATGGATTAGAGAATTTAGTAAGATATTGTAAAACCTATGAAACCATTTGGGCCACAAATGGATATAATGATAAAGCATATTGGCTATAGTCCTTTTCAACAAACTTGAGAAAATTGTCCATTGATTGGGATATGAAGATTGAATTAGCCTCTTAGAAAACATGGTATAAATTACAAAATAATCTCAAAGAGTAATTCAAACTGCTTTGGGATGACAATGAAATTGTAGTAGAAATCTACAATACCAAGCAAACTAAGAATGAAAGTGTCAGAGCTAATAATTGTAGGTTAAACAAATTACTTGCAAAATTAAAAAATGAACTTGTAGATGGATTATTGAAGGCCTGATCCCTTCATTATGGAAAAAAGATGAAAGTTGTACCACCTTCATCATACACAGAAGTATATATTAGACCAATAGACATATAAAGTGAAGATTAGATGTCTTGAAGATCCAAAAGGAAAACAAATGAAGATGATGGCTTAGATGGAAATAGTGACAGTGAATTTGAAACTAGTACAAACACTGCAGAGAGATATTTTTAATTTATGAAGGAATTGAAAGCAAAGAAGGAAACTAAGGAAAGACCTAAATAATTGTGATGTATAGATTGCAAAAGTGAAGGTTACACTTGAACTAATTTCCCCCAAAAAGTGTTTTGTGATATTTTTCAGATAATGGGCCACTCAACAAAATAGTGCTCATAAAATTTGTGTAGAAGTACACAAATACTCTTTACACAAGGAGAGTAGATCACTCCATCAAGCATTCCACTAAAGCCACATAATTACGTGAATGCATCTCTAGGTAGTTATCGGAATTAAAGAGGCACCTCCAAAGGTCATCCCATTATATAATGTCAACAATGCAATTAATGGGGACATTTTACAAGAGACTACCACAAACACCAAGATAACTAGATTATTGCACAAATGGTGTAGACTTGGAGACCACGAGGATGCTAGATGTCTAAAGCAAAAGGCTTGCATCAATATTATTGATGTGGAAGTAAATTATGAAGTGTTGTCCATTACTTGAGTCCAAGAAAAAGTAGGTTTACCTAAATCCATGTTCAAAAAATAAAGACTTTGTGAAGTAACAGCCAATGTGGAACATTCAATGTATAATGAATGTTGCCACTCAAATGCAAATGCAGGTATGATAGCAAGTCAGCTATAATCTGATAAAATATTGCGAGGCAAGTATTTCAAATCATTGTATCATTTAAAGTAGTGGATTTATTACAAATTATTCTTGAAACCATAAATGTTATAACCTAATATTGTATTTGAGAAGGATGATATGGTGCATGCTACCACCCCTTTAGAGTTTGCAGATAATGAAGACCCCATAATTAAACTTCGATTGTTGGGAGACCAAATGATGAATGAATGATTTTACTAACGTCCATGAGACTGATCAGTCTATGGGACCAAGAAATCACAACCTAATGCTATGTATCTTGACTAGAAAGCAAGCAGTCTGGTTGATCTTATCCTCGTCAAATAAACGATGCATGTTGTCGGTCTTCAAATGATCTCATACTAAACACAGATATCATCATATGCTGTGCACTCAATGAGAAAGTGCCATTCTGTCTCAATTGCACCCATCCTGCAAAACAAGCAACTGCTCTCTTCCCATACCTCTTTGGGCCTTTTCCACCTACCTGTTTCACACCTGAGATGATGCGAACCTATCCTCAATTGTCCCACTAACAACCTTGCCTTCCCTTTTAATAACTACCCCTAAATATGCTTTCTCTCTGTGTTCCCAACTTGTGTTAAACTCTTTAATGTAATGTGCCTTTTGTCCAATGTGGTTAGTCCACATGGCAGTTTGAAACTTTTCTATGACAAACTTTTTTATTTCCTCATTGGTATTAGGACAATCGTGCAGCTTGATGTTCCACTTGTTCAACCACTTTTTGTTTTGTTTCATATTGATAATGATTGATAATGGTTAACATAGCAAGTGGTTCACCTGGAGATCCTTGGAAAGAATCTCACTAGCATAGATGTTGATGGTGTCTTTGGTTTGAATTTAATTCTAGAAATTGGAACTAAAGCATTTTCATCAAATTTTATGGTCATCTCATTATGGAAGAAAGAATATGGTACATTGTTGAGTTGGGGTTGGCTAGTAGTAGCTAAAGCTATCCACAATTGGGGAAGAACACTCTCCATTGAAAACAAGGACAAAAAAAAATACAATTGATTTGAAGAATCAAGCAATAAGTGAGGAAGCAAATTTCTCAATTTCCTTAGATTTGTTAGATTCGAATTTCAGAGAAGAGTAAAGAGAGAAGCATGATTAGGGTCCAATGGAATCAAATGACGAAGGTTTTGGATTTGTATTCATATTTAGAAGATCGAACAAATTCCCTTTGTGGCGTATTCTAGTGGTGAACGGGGTATTATGAAGCATATCTATTGAATTGTGTTTACTCCCTACGAGGTATGTGTTTTATTACAAAAAGTAAACAGAACAACAACAAGAACATAAGTAAGAACACATATAGAATGTACAATAGTATGTGGCAGAATAATAGATCTTTTATTGCAACATGTAATGAGCACCACCGTAACATAATCCCGTTCCCGATGCAATGCCAAACATATATACCATTCGGTTGTTGGTTAAGAAGGCCAACCATCAACAACTGTCAACTACCCCCTACGGGAACTAAAATCCATTACATTGCTATTTATTAATCAAAGAATAACAAGTATTATTCAGCTAACTATGGCATAATTGCTGTCTACATGAGCCCCCCCCAAAAGAAGTCGTCTTCTAGACGACAAAACAAAATGGGGCTACACAACTATGGAAAACTGCTAAGCCCTAGGAGGGTGAGAGGATGTCCTTGGAGTAGCTGAGGACATCAGAAGCTATTGCCAAAGGTGCTGGACTTGCTCCTTATGGAGTTGCAAATTCTGCTTAGCCACCAGCTAGTGTTCCCTAGCTGTTCTCACCATGTATACCGCCTCCATAACATCCTTATCCTTCTGCTCCAATTGTGTCGTGACTACTGCAAGGCGTTGTTGCATCTCTGCAATCTGATTGTTCTGTCCAACTACCAATGCTTTTTGTTTTTCCACTTCTCCCTCTAGAGCTACGCGAAGCTGTTCACTTATAGTGAGTTTGGTATAAAGCGCTAGTTCCTCCTGAACAACAGTGACCTCCCCTATTGCAACCATTCTCCCTACCTTAACCTTCTTCATCTAGTAGAATATCTTCCTGAAGGATCTCTCCATCCCCTCTAAGGTAGACACAAGTTCGCCCTAACCCTCCTCCATATGCACCTGTTGCCAAGTTGTAAGCATCTCCTACGTCTTCTTAGCTGGCCAACCCTGGTGGGTAAAATGTTGGGCGAACTCTTCCTCGCAACCACCTCTCATGAAGGTGAGGAGTCTCTCAACCTCCCTACCGAACCCATGGTCACCTGTTTAGCTAGCTTTGCAATCCCACGAGTGACCCAAGTGAGGTCGTCCAGCTCTGCCAAGAACCTCCAAATGGATCCAAGTACGTCTCGAGGGTCGAGCTTTGAAACTTGAATTTAGTTCTCTTGATTGTCCTCTCTCCTGTTAGAGACTTCTCCTATCTTCCTCAACTGCATGCTCTCTTCCTCAATATCAATGACTATCCACTCCTTGGCACCCTCTACTTTCCTGCTCGACTGCCCTATGTGCTTTGGATGTGATTCTACCACCAGTTCCTCATGTCCTCCCTTCGGCTATAAGTTCTCCTTAATGTACGTACCTATTGTGCGTTGCACACGCTCCCTGTTGCTGACAGGGTCCCCTTTCCTTTTTTGGGCCTTTTTGTCTTCGCCCTGTTGAGTTCCACGCAGAGTGTCTCGCGTCCTTTTGAGCAAGCCCGTAATCAGTCCATGAGACGATGATGCTATGAACGGAGGAGGTTGTGAATCCGTGAGGTCAGTTGAGCCTTCGGACATGAAAATTTCAAGAGATCTTTTAAGCTTGTAAAATCGCCTGAGATAGGCGTAGGATGATAGAAGCTGGCCAAATCCCCCCAAGTAAAGGATAAAGCATCTGGGGGTCACATGACGACCCAAGGTGTCGATTTTCGTCAGGGATATAGGGGAGATAAGGGGATGGAAAAGTATAAATTTTCAAAACCTCCTCCTTATCCTGAAATTCTCACTAAGGAGGAAATTACGTGATGTTTTGAAAGTTTGCAAGATGGATGAAAATGGCGATTTTCGCCAGCTGGAGGGTAAAAGGGCGAAAACCTTGCAAGTGCCTCCAAAGTGCCGAAATTGGCAAAATGCATGAAAGTGCTGAAATTCACACTTTAAGGTGAAAACGCAGAAAAGTTAAAAAATTTGCAAAGTGCCCCAAAATGCCGAAATTGGCAAAACCACTCAAAAGGCCGAAATTCACATTTTGGAGGGCAAACATAAAAGGTAAAAAGAGTTCACAAATGCATGAAAGTGCCGAAAATCACACTTTAAGGTGAAAATGCGAAAAAGTTAGAAAGTTTGCAAAGTGGCCCAAATCGCCGAAGTTGGCAAAATGGCCCAAATTGCCGAAGTTTGAAAACACACTTAAGTGCCGAACTTTGCAAAAGCTCTCAAAATGCCGAAAAGCGCTATTTGGAGGAGAAATGATAGAAAGGTATTAAGATTCAAGCTTGCAAACCCCTTCAAAAGTCCGAAATTCGCCATACAAGGAAAAGTGAGTGAAAGTAAAAGCTTGCAAAACTCTCCAGTTCACCGAAAATTGCGATTTGGAGCGCAATTGTGAAATTGCGAAGTTTGAAAAGTGCACTAAAAGTGCCAAAGTTTTCAAAATGGGCCAAACCCCCGAAAATGGCATTATAAGTTAAAAGTGCGAAGTTGGAAAAGTGCATCAAAGTGCCGAACTTGGCAAAACGCTCCAAAGTGCCGTAGTTTGTAAAGTAAAACTTGAAATCCCCTCCCATTTTGCCGAAGTTTGCATTTAGGAGATGAAACGCGAGAAGGTTAAAACAAAGTTTGCAAAACCTACGAAATCGCCGAAAATCGCATGAAGGGGAAGGGGCGTAAAGTTTCAAGGGTAAACCCAAAGATCGCAATTTGCATTATAAGAGAAAATCGCGATTTTCACAAACCTTGCGAAATCTTCTTAATCCCCGAAAATTGCGATCTAAGGGATCAGTTTTAAGCATATAACACTTGCGAAAGCGTCTGAAAACCCGAAGTTAGGGTAAATCGCGATAAAGTATAAAGGCTTGCAGAAGCATGCAAGGTTCAAAATCGCAGTCAAGGTAAATCACGCTGAAGTAAATCACCAAAAAATCCACCCAAGGTGAGTTGCTAAATTCTAAGTTTCTAAAAACTGCATTTTTCCCTTCGAGCCCTAGGCGCGAAAATCACGAATGGTAGTTAACCGTTGAAATTTGAAATTACAAGAATTCTCCCATTCCAAATTTACAAATTGTGAGTTTGCCTTCGCAAAACGCAGGGCATAAGAGGCAAAGATTTTTCAAAATCCAAAGGAATTCATTCTTGCAGGGCAGGTTGTGCGAATTCACGCCATTCATTTTCGCTAGGTAAGTTCGCTTCACCTCTCCTAAAATCATTCGAAATATTTATAAAATCGGATAGATGTATGTGCAAAATGAATTAAACCGATTAAATCTGAAACCGCATCTGTTTCCGTTTATAAGACGTTACAAGGCAATTAAAATAGAGTCTATTCTTAGGAATCAACTAGAAAACGCATTTTCAGATTTAGGAAGATTTTAAAGCATCGTCCATTTTGAAATTTGATCCTAAATGCCTAAGTATAAATTCGCAATCAAAAGCTTCATAACTATTCATGTTTAAATCAATTAAGCTTTTTAGCTAAGGTGTCATGCTGTCCTTTAAATTCGGTTTTCAAGTTGATCCTTGTATGTTGGCATATCCTTTATCTAACCTGCTTTACTTCCTTTGTATCGCCTCGTAATCCGCATCCGACTATGCAGGATAAATGCCTAAATCGGCGGTAGAATCATCAAAGACACCTGCTGTAGCCGAGACATCACGAGCGTCCAAATCAGATATCCCTCGCAGAGTCGAAAGGATGAAGTATCAGTATCAGAGAGGGGGACTGAGGGAATCAAAAGTTCAGAGTGTCTGGGAGAATGTCGGTGATACTGACCTGGGCCATATTGATATTCAAGATTTCAGAAACCGAGTTTTCTCCCCTAATGCCTATGGCAGGCCTAGGCGGATGATGGAAAGCGGCATTGCCTAGGCCGCAGGATTCCCCCCGGCAGTGCAAAACTATGAGCTTGTGGTAGAGGCCGCCCGACATTACCAACCAAGCTCCAGATTGGTGCTCCTCGAGAATATGGTTCTTGCTAACTTCACTCCTGAGGCCATTGGCGACGCATTTGACATTCCCTTCCCTAACAACCCCATAGCAACAACTATAGATGAAGCGCAGGTGGTGTATGATATGAACCCTGCTAGATGCAGAACACTGATAAATGAAGAGTGGTACAAGGAGAGAAGACCTCCAAGCGTCAGGATTGGGAAAAAGACCCCTAGAAGCGACTTTCACAACGAGCATGGGGACATGGTTGCATTGCTCAGCTGGATTATGGGACTTCCCCAATCCAACTACTTTGAGGAATGGATGTTTTACTTCACAGAACAGGTCTTCGCTGGGGAATCCAAGTTTGACTGGGCCCAGATCATAAGCGACAACATCCACACCCAATTGATCGAACTTGAGACAAAGAAGTACTTCACTATGACCTCCTATTTGGTCTACATGTTCGCTAGAAACTAGCCATTGCTAGGTTTGATCATGAAGGGTGAAATCGGGAATGGGCCTGATCAGGTGAAGGTATATGATTGTTACCCACAGCTACACTATCAGGACATAGCTCAAAGGGAAAAGAACAACCCGGCCTATGCAGTTGGTCAGTATGAGTGCGTCAATGACGCCTTCACAATGCGCCTGGTCAGGCTGATGCAGGGAGGACTACACATAAGGCTCTCAGAGCAAGCTACTATTCTAGTACAGAGGTATGGGGTCTTGTTCATCTAGTTTCCAAGGTTCTCCTACATTCGGATAGCTGGCTTTGAGGGTGCTCCTTTCCGACTTCCGCGACACCCAACCGACAAAATATTTCTCCTGGAAGTTGCAAGGCAGTCACGTCCGGCGAGCAACTTACTCAGAGATAGGAAGTAGTTTGGATTCGCATTCCCTATGATTATAGGTAACCAGGATGTCCATCTAAAGAACCCATCCCAGGCAAAGGAATCCTTTGTAGAGCTAGCCTCCTACGGCCTACAAGAGCATTTTCCAAGGAAGTGTTTTGATCACGACAATCTGGCAAAGAGAGCCTATGGCAGGCGATACAAAGCAAAAGAATCAGTTGAAGATTATTGGAAGAACTGCTTTGATGACTATGAGGTCCGATGACGCGAATATTCGAGGTTGAGTGTGCAGCAAATGCGACTCTATGAATACCGCTGGGTCCCAGATCAACTAGCAGATTCAGGAAATTGCCTGCAAGTCCGAGATTTTGAGGCGGTAAGACATCTTTTGCCAGGCATCGATTGGTCACAAGACCCGATCACTGATTTTGAGGTGGTTATGGCAGCCCCAGGAAGATATACTGACTAGTGGTTGCACCAGCAGATTGAGCGACTAATTCATGAGGGCGTCCAGTTCACCTACCACTTGATGGGTAACCTTGATTTTCAATCCTCCGAAGATGAGGGAACTTCCAGTGCACCTAAGGAAGAAATCGAAAAGCCCGAGAAAAGGAAGAAAGCTAAGGCCAGCAGAGGAACTCGAACATCCAAAAGAACAAGAAGGGAAAAGATCCCTATTTGGAGACCAGAGGTAACTTCATCATCAAAAGACCCTAGTTCGTCTGATGATGTAGTTGAACTAGATTATATACCTGCTTCGCCTTCCCAGAGTGATATTGACGCATTTGGAGCTGATGATCCTCCTGCACCCGACGTGCTGGATGCTGAGCTAAGGGCCATTGAATCAGCCAAACCTGATAACCAAGTTGAGGAAGGAGAGATTCCATCCACTCAGGGGATTGAATTGGATGAACCCACCCAGCAGAGCCGCCATGAATTGCTGCTCCATAATACTACCAAGGATGACTCTACTGTTGAAGGAGAGCAAAGGACAGATGAGACCCGCGAGCCTGAAAAGACTGAGGAACAACCATCACATGAAAATACTAGGTAGTTGTTCAGTGAAGTGGGAGAGAATTCGGCTGCGAGCAAGGAACTCGACACTTCCTCTACTCCTCCTGTAACGGAACAGCTGCAAATATGCGATGAGCCGGCTGAAAACATCAAAGAACAGAGTGCCAATTTTTAACCATAGCATCAGCCCAGACTATACCTCAAGAATGGTTAATTGCTCGAGCTCAGCGCAAGGTCGCCACCAAGCGACACATCGATTTGAAGGACATCTTCTCGTGCATAGACCAAGCCAAGGCCAAGGGGAAGAAAAAGCCCAAGGCATATTCCAGGATAACCAAGGATGAGCAAAGAAACCGTACCCTTCATATTGCCACCCCACCTATAGACAAGCCAGCAGATCAGATAACACTGGCTGATTATAGCATCACGACTGTCCCCATCGGATGAGCCACTAAGGAGCAGGAAAGGGAGGAATTCAAGGATTCAGTACAGAACATGCTCAGGCAACTCAAAGAGATAACAGCTGAAAAGAACATGTATCGAGTTCGTGCTAAGCAGGCCGAGGGGTACATTGACCAACTCCTGAGACCATTGCATAATGCTCCTGAATCCCATATTCCCCCGACAACATTAGCACAGAGAACCACGACAGAATTTGAAGGGGTATGAGACACCGCAAGGGCCGTCAAGGAATCGATACAAGGCATCAAAGGAAGGGGAGAACGAATCCTTGAAGAAGTAAAAGAGATGGCCCACCATCGAGAGACCACTTTGGTCAAGCTACTAGAGGTAAAAAGGGAATCCCTCAGAATCCATGAGGTAGCTGCCACAACTCTTCCCCTCGTAAGAGCTCTCTTTTGGACCCAAGCATAGATCCCTACACTCTCCGACATCCTGGACCCCCATGATATTAGCATTTTTAAAGAATGGTACTGGACTATCACTATGAAGAATGACACGAAGGAAATCATTGATAAAGAACACGATGCATGCAAGGCAATTCTGAAAGGCATGCAGGAACTTGGCAAGACAATCCTTCAATCAATGGTTTCGGGGTGGCGAAATGACCTGTCTGATGATGTGATACAGCCGGACTGGGAGGAAAGATTGTGGACGGATAGGATCACCTATTCCGCTAAGGACCTGAGTTTTGCCGGTCAATTCCATTCGGACATGTTGTGCTTCGAGCGTAATCGTTCCAGCTGGAAAGATGGTTTGAAACACGTGGACCATTACCTTGAGGGCATGCAATATAAAATTCGACATCCTCCTATGCCTCCTTTCAATTTGTTGTTCCAATTGTGCATTAGGTTCCAGGAGTATGTTCGCGAAGAACGTGCAGTAGGTCGAGACCTTTGGTAAGAATATTTGCATGGCGAAGATGAATTCCTGGAAAAAGGATATGAAGCTGGAAAAGAAAGTGTTTTCCTAAACTGCTTTTTTCCTTTTAAATTTTGTAAAGTGCACTTTTTGGCCAAAGGGTCATATTTGACTTCCAAGTCAATTGTAAATGTAAAACTTTGTGTGTGTGCACTTTTTGAATTATCTTGGATAGGTTTGAATTACCTTTTTAGGTAGTTATTGCTCCCTTTGGGGTAGTTGCTGATATTTACCCTCCATTTATGGGTATGGGTACCTTTTGTAAGGATGAATCTGGGCCACTTGTTTAGGTTAGATCTTGGCCATTCATCTATTTTTGGGAGCCTATTTAAAGGGACTAGTTTTCCCTCATTTTGTAAGAAGTTCATGGATTTGTTGTTGAAGCTCTGGCGAAATTTACAGGATTTAATGCAAAGTTAAGACTGTTTCAAATTTCATTGTGAGTGCATGGTCTCCTTCTTCACTAATTTGAATTATTCAGTTATGTTTCTTTCATTTCTATAGCATTTTCTAGATAAACATCTGATAGAATCCTTGCTGTTCATACCATTGGGGACTGCTTGATTGTCACTCCTTCTGCATGGTTAATCTGAACCTTGTCACATGCTTAGTTCGGTTATTGAATACTCATTGAATGAATGTTAAAGTTTCTGACGTTGTGTTTAATAGCATGAAAACTCAATTTTCCCTTGAAAATCGCACTAGATTCATACAAATATTGTGCTCAAATGGCTGATAGTGTTTAATCTATTTATTTGGAGGTGTCTGTTTGTTTTCTTAATATGCTATCTTAGTTAAATAATTTAGACTTTCTGTACCTCTCTTTCCCTATTCCCTTTTTCCCCTTTTTTACTGAGAAGAATCCGCAGTCCTGCTGAAATAGTATCATCAAAATTTGTGTTTCCAGCAAAACACATCAAACCACTGAGCAATCCCGCCGTCAAGACCTGACAATCAAAACCTTGAGGTCATCCCCTTTGATCAAACACATAAAACAGCATTAGGGATTTCCTTATCTCAAGAGAGGATAGGATACTCAATGAGTACATTCTGTTCTGCGTTGGCCGGATGGAGTCTGTAGCAATGCGACTTTAGACACGTCAACAGTACCCTCGACTGTACGTGGTGACATAGGTGGGGGTGCTTGAGGTGCTACGACAAATTTCTCCAGCCATCCATCCAATGAAGCATCAACCTCTTGCGCTGGTATAGTGGAAGGGAAGAGTTCTCCTCATGTGTGGCACCTCAACCTCCAGCAATGGTGGGTACAGTGGCAGTAGACAATGGCAATTAGTACTCCGCCTACTGGTACGATACTGGTACGGGTTGACAACTTTTTCTAGGAGATAGCTACAGGGGTGGCTTCTCCAACCCCTCTGGTGTGGTAACCCTCAAGATAGTTGCTCCAAGTGAAATCAAGTGTGCTGCCAGGGACAGCTGTGTAGGTGCAAAAGTGATGTGGCTCCCAAAACCCCTTGGTGACATAGGTATTTGTTGTGACATTTTCACACATCGCCTCATTGCAAATGGGGACCCCTACTTTTTTAGGTCCTCTTGGTCTTTTGGTTGTGTTTCTCTGGGTCTTTTCGCAATAGTCTCTTCGGTCTCCTCAGTTTGCAAGTGTTTTGGGGTTAATTTGATCAAGTTTGCAGCTCGTTTGAGCAAATTTGGCTAAGTTTGGAGTCTGTTTTATCCATTTTAGGGTTTCATCCTTCAAACTTGGATTTGAGGCCTTTCCTTTAGGGTTTTGGAAAAAATGAGCATTGCATTGGAATTAGGACCCTCTAAGGAACCAACCCGTGAAATTTGAGCGAATTCTGAGCAACTTTCTATTTTTAGAAAGTTCCAATTTTTTAGGGATTTCACTGCCTCCCAGATTGGTCTAATTTTGCCAAAAATCAAACTTACTATTTTTAGCAGTTTCTATTTTTAGTAAGTACTTTCTTGACCTGTTTTGCCCTAATCCTAACATTTTGAAACACTTACTATTTTGGGAAAGTCTATTTTGGAAGGCTCTTCACAGGTAGGCACTGAAGATTGAACATTCCTGAAGAATTGTCTAAATCCAGAAAGTTTGAAAAGGCAGGCCACTGATAAAAAAAATGGCTTAAGTATGGGTTCTCATTCTAGAAGTGGAAAACATGAAAATCTTCTAAGTCTGGCAAGAAAAGCTCCTCAATTCTAGATATGGCATCTTGATCCGAAAATGTTAGAAATTGACTAAGTATGGATGAGGAATCAAGTAAGAATCCTTGCCAAGGAAGAAGAATGTGAGTATGATCGAGAAAATCTAAAATTCCCTAGCATGGTGGATTTGGCGCCCAAGTCAAAGGTTGGGTGCTAAAATGGGGTAATGGAGGAATTTCCGCCAACCCCCGAAATTCCATCACCCATGTGTTTTAGCGCCCAAAGGAGAAAGAGAGCGCTCAAGTGAGGGTGTGGAGGAATTCTCCTCCACACCAATTTTTCCTCCACTGTGGCAAATTAGTGCTCAAGTCAGGCATGAAGCCCTAAATGGAGGTGGAGAAGGAAAGTTAAGCCAAGTCAAAATTCCTCCATGATGAGGAATTAGTGCCCAAGACCAAAGCAAGGGTGCTAATTCCAAGGTGCCATGGAAAAGTTTGAAAATGAAGGAATTCCTCCATCAGGGTCAAATGGCACCCAAGTCATGTGAAGGGCACCAAAATCAAGGTGCGAAGGAAAAGCAAGCAAGGGGCGAATTCCTCCATGAGGGTATTTTAGCACCCAAGTCAAGTTGGGGGCACTAGGAAGGGGGTGTCATGGAAAGCACAAAATTTTGAAAATTCCCCCTCTACAGAGAATTAGCGCCCAAGGAGATGCTATGGTGCAAATCACAAGGGGTCAAGGGAAAACAAGAAAATTGAAAAGTTCCTCATCAAGGTGAATTCCACGCCCAAGGTTGAAACTCAAAATTTCAAGGCAAGGAAATGGAGTTCAAGGATGAATTGGAAAAGAAATTTCCCCTCGAGAAACTTTTTTAAAAATCCATTTTCGAGCATCATTATTCATCCAAACTTCAAATTTTTTTTAGATTTGGCTAAGCAAGTGAATTTTCTCTCTCCTGGACCATGGAACTCAAATTTGGAAATAATTCCTAAAAAATAGGAGATGTGAAAAATTGGTCAAAAAGCACATGATAAATTCAAAGAGCACAAAAAAATTCCTTTCTCAAGGAACAAATTTCCAGAATTTCTTCTCCAGTTCCAAAATGTGCCCAAGGTTGGAAGCAAGACGTAAAAATCAAGGTTGTAAGCAAGACGTAAAAATCAAGGTTCAGGAAGAAAGGTTCAAAATTAAAAAAAAAGGTCCTTCCTCAAGGAAGAATTGTGCCCAAGAAGAAGAATTCCAAGAAAAGTGAAAAATTGGTTGTGTTGGAAATTCCTTCCTTCAAGACAAAATTTCAGGAAAGTGAAAAAATTGACTAAGTGATGGAAATTCCTTCACGATAGAATTCTTGGAAAAGGTGAGAACCTGGCTAACTGTTGGAAATTCCTTCCTTCGAGATAGAATTCCAGGAAAAGTGAAAAATTGGGTAAGTGTTGGAAATTCCTTCCTTTTGGGCAGAATTCTTGGAAAAGGTGAAAATTTGGCTATGTTGGAAATTCCCTCCTCCAGGACAGAATTCCAAGGAAGGTGAAAAATTGACCAAGTGTTGGAAATTCTTTCCTTCAAGACAAAATTCCAAGGAAGGAAGAAATCACACCCAAGGTTGAATTGAAGATAAAATTTCTAAGGTAAGGAAGGAATCAAGGATGAACTTAACAAGAAATTTCTCCTTGGGAAAAAAATTGAAAAATCCATTTTCGGACATCAAAAATCACTCGAATTTCAAAATGATGATAGATTTGGATTCGTGAGAGAAATTCCTGGACCTTGGAACCCTAATTTGAAAATTTTCCTAAAAAATAGGAAATGTTCAAAATTGATGAAAAAGCTTCCCTGGAACAAGGCAAATTCGAAATTTCAAGAAAATTCTTCATGGGTTAAGTTTTCTCTCTCCAGGGATTTTATATCTCCAAGGGTTTCTCGCCAAGTTGCAGCCGGGTCAACGCATGCTGAATTGATGGAGCACTTCTTTGCATGTAGCCGCCACATTTATGACATTATGATATATTCTTTTGCATACAGCTGTCACATTTAGGAGAAATGGGCATTTATGGCAGCATGGGTGATTTTTTTTTTGCATGGAGGAATATTCAACACATGTTGGGCAAATTTAGTAAAGAATGGTGCATTTAATGCATTTTGGATACCAATTGTAATAGGCTGGAATTAATTGTATATGGGTATCATGGTTATTTATTTTAGATTCCCACCTTGTTGCATCATGTGTGTGAATCTTCTAGGGCAAACCCTAATTAGGGTGCATGTAGCCGAAGCTTGAAGCCTATATAAAGGGGTGACCCCTTCATTTGTAAGCAGGGAGATTTCTATGAAATTGTTGCGATAAGTTTTTGAAATAATAACAGTGAAACATTGTTCTCTAATTGTGTCCACTTAAGTTATTTTTTCAAAACTTGCATGGTTTCACCTTCCTCACTCAGAGTAGAATTTAATTTTTTTAGTTGTTAGATAAAGTGCTTTGATTTCAATGAAGAATGTAATGGTGTTTGATGAATTTCCATGGTTCATACTTTTTGCATCTTGTTGATTATAAGATGCAGTGTAGAGTTAGCTTGAACCCCCAAATTTATGCTAAGTTTGATTGTGAATATTGTTTGGATCGCACCATGTTGGGTATTCAAATGCACCTTCTTAGTGTGAAAATCCTTCAACATCCTAAAGATTGCACCGGTTCGTTGTAGTTAATCTTGGCGAAGCAGAGCTTGGTTTATTTGGAATTTGTCCACCAGAGCACTATCTATTGATATCATTGCCCTTAGGAGTAGATCTAGATCCTTCTAACCCTTTCTCCTTTAATTTCAGTTCATTCCAATTTAGTTCGTCCAAAGCAGAAGCATCGCAAAATTGCTATATCCGATGATGAAGTTCCAGCCACAACAAAGAAGTGAAAGAATGATTCAAACATAAGTCCCCTTAGATTACCAACAATCACATCCGCCAACTGAGTCACGTCCGTTGCATATAGGAACCTTGGAGTCGATTGTCTGAACTCACTGTAATCTTAACAAACAATCATACTTTGATCAAGAGAGAGTGAAGTGACCGTTAGGTAACTTTATTCTATATTAAACGCTGTCATAAAAAACACGTCAATAGTATCCTTGCTAAAGGGACTCTCAGTGGCTACCCAGCTTCCTCAACTCGATCGTCTTTCTTAGCCACTCATCCTCTTCAGCTAATACGTCCTCCAACTCTCCGTCCTCACTCCCAAGCTGTTGAAACCCTCCTCATCAACACTCGGCTCTAGGTCCTACAGGTCTAGCCATCTCTTCTTGCAGCTCTAACACTGGTGTTCTGACAGTGTGTTCAAGTGCATCTAGCAGAACATCGAGGGTTTGTTGGGCTCCACACGATTGAGTGGTTGAAAGCTTCCATACTGTTGTGCGTTGCACACGCTCCCTATCGCCGACAGGGTCCCCCTTCCTATTTTGAGCCTTTCGTCTTTGCCCTGCTGAGTTTCGTGCAGAGTGTCTCGCGTCTTTTCGAGCGAGTCTGCGACTGGTCCGTAAAGTGATGATGTCAAGGAAATGAGCCGATGAATCCATCCGGCTAGTCTAGCCCTCGGGCATGAATGCCGAGAGTTTGTTCGAAATTTTGAAAATCGCCTTGGATAGGCGTAAGGTGATGGAAATTGGCGAGGCCCGCCAAGTAAGAGCAGTATGTCTAAAGGTCGCACGAGGACCAAAGTTGCTGTTTTTTTCGCACGAAGAGCTAAGTAGTAGATTGCGTAAGGTTTGTCTCCGCGATGTTTGTGGGATTGGAGTAAAGGATGATTTTTGCCTGCTGATGAAGGATCGAATTTCTTGACCAAAATGCCAAGGCTGCGAAACTTGCCCGAATGCCTTGAAATTCTGAAGCCTCTGAAATCCAAGTTTGTAGACTTGGCAAAAACTGGTCTGGAGTTTGAAATTTTGCTTAAGTTCCCAAAATTGCCTTATGGACCGAATTTCGGACCCAGAGGCCAAAGGTTAAAATTTCACAAGGTTTAAAAGGTTGCTAAAATCGCCCAGGGGGCCGAATTTCGGACCCTGGGGCGAAAATCTCGAAATTCAAAATCTATTACTTGGTCCGAAATTCACTTGAAATGCTCAAATTCAGACCTTGGAGCGAAAACTGGAGAATGTAAAATGCTTTTAAATGTTGCAAAAGGTGGCCCCAGGTTCGAAAATCACTTTAAGTCCTCATTTTCGGACCCTGGGGCGAAAACTGGAGAATGTGAAATAAGGCGAAAATTGCAAAAAGCTCCTCCAAGTCCGAAATTCGTTCTAGATGCCCATTTTCGGACCCTAGCTCCGAAATTTCAAAATAATGACAAATCGCAAAAGGTGCTGAGAGCTCCGAAGTTTGCAGAAGGATGGTAAAGGTCCGAAATTCGCCTTAAGTCCTCATTTTCAAACCCTGGGGGGTAAATGGGAAAGTGTATCGAGTTTGAAAAAACGCGTTTAGGTCCGAAGTTCCTTTTAAAATTCGCCAAAAATGTTATAAGGTCCGAAAATCACTTAAAGTCCTCATTTTCGGACCCTGGGGCGAAAATGTAAAAAACATGAAATCTTGCAAAAGGACCCTCTAGGTCCGAAATTCGTCTTAAGTCCTCATTTTCGGACCTTGGGGCGAAATATGAAAAATATGAAAAGCGTCGAAAGTTGCAAAAAGCTCCTCCAGGTTCGAAGTTCGCTTTATAACCCCAAATTCGGACGCTTGCTCTGAAATTTCAAAGAACATCGATTTTGCATAATACGTCTTTTGGTCTGAAATTCACATTAAATCCTCAAAATCGGACCCTGGAGCCGAAAGTGAAAGGCGATGAAATTAGCGAAAACATCCGATAGCCCCGAGATTTGCAAAATCATTCCCTAGGTCCGAAATTTTGATAAATACAAAACGTTGAGAACTTCGAAGTTTGTCTCAAAATCGCGAAATACACTTCAAAACGCCCAAAGCTCCAGCAGGTTAAAATTGCGAACTCTCCAAATCACAAAAGGTGTTAAAGCTCCGAAGTTCGAAGGGGCGAAAGCATGCGAATATAGGCGTTTTGGTTCGAAGTTTTGAAAATTCGCGAAGCATGCTAAGTGCTCCGAAAGTCTCCAGTTCGAAAACCCCAAGACCCCCGAAATTCGCCAAAGGGTTGGAAATCTCCAAGCTCGCAAGGGATGTTGAAGCTCCGAAGTTCACATGGGCTGGGTAAAGGCAAAATTTAAATTTCAAAGGGCCTCCAAAACTCTCCAAGGTCCGAAAATAAGAAGATAAACGCCATTCAAATCTGATAAACCCCCCCTCCACGTTGCTGCATTTCATATAAAGGAGACCACGTCCGATTTTGTAAGGCAAAGGAGGCTCATTTCGCGCAATCCAAGGTAATTCAAGGTAAAACATTGTATAAACTATTCCAAGGCTTTCAAATTCAGATTGCCAATTACCCAGGGTAAAAACCATTTAAAATGATAAATTCTCCTTCGTTCAATAACCGCGAAAAATTTAAATCAAAGAGATAACCGTTGGAATTCAAAACTTTGCAGAATCGTCCATTCATCTTCACGCGGCAAAGTCGGGCAATCTCTCGCCATCCACTCTCATTAGGCAAGTACGCTTTGTTTCGTATGATCATCTGAAATACTTATAAATCGAATAGACAAATGCGTGAAATTTGATCAAAATGCTTGAATTTTTGAAATCTGCATCTCTTTCGCTTGTAAAACGTTGTTCAAAGTAGTCAAAATTTAGAATTCACTCCTAAGGTTTAACCAGAAATTGCATTTTCAAACTTAGGAGAACTTTTCATGCTTTGTCTCTATTGAAAATTAATTCAAAACCTAGAAAGCGTTAAGTATAAATTCGCAATCAAAAAATCTTCATGAATGCTGTGGTTAAAATCGATTAAGCCCTTTTAGCTAGAAATGTCGCTCCATGTCCAATCTAAATTTTAAATTAATCCTGGCATGCTGGAGTATTTTCTATCTAACCTGCCTTACTTCTTTTGTATCACCTCGTAATCTGCGTCCGACTTTGCAGGATAAATGCCTAAATCGGCGGTAGAATCATACAAAATGCCCGCTGCAGCCGAGACATCGCGAGCATCCAAATCAGATATCCCGCGCAAGGTAGAAAGGATGAAGTATCAATATCAGAGGGGAGGATTGAGGGAGTCAAAAGTGCAGAGCGTCTGGGACAATGTCGGTGATACCGACCTTGGCCATATTGACATTCAAGACTTCAGGAATCGGGTCTTCTCACCTAACGCATATGGCAAGCCTAGACAGATGGTGGAAAGTGGCATCGCCCAAGCAGCAGGATTTCCTCCAGCAGTACAGAACTATGAGCTAGTGGTAGAGGCTGCCCGACATTATGAGCCAAATTCCAGATTGGTGCTCCTCGAGAACATGACCATCGCCAACTTCACTCCCGAGGCCATTGGCGATGCATTTGACATCCCCTTTCCAAACAATCCCACAACTACAACCATAGATGAAGCACAAGGGGCATATGATATGAATCCGGCCCGATGCAAAGCACTGATCAACGAAGAATGGTACAAAGAGAAGAGGCTTTCAAGTGCTAGAAATAGGAAGAAGACCCCACGAAGTGATTTTCATAAAGAGCATGGGGATATGATCACATTACTCAGCCGAGTCATGGGACTTCCTAAGTCCAACTACTTTGAAGAGTGGATGTTCTATTTTACAGAGCAGGTCTTCGCTGGGAAGTCTAAGTTTGACTGGGCCCAGATCATAAGCGATAACATCCACACTCAGCTGATTGAGCTCGAAACGAAGAAGTACTTCACCATGACCTCTTATTTGTTCTATATGTTCGCCAAGAACCAGCCACTGCCAGGATTGATAATGAAAGGTGAAATCAGGAATGGGCCTGGTCAGGTGAAGGTCTATGATTGTTACCCGCAACTGCACTACCAAGATATAGCTCAGAGGGAAAAGAGCAGCCCAGCTTATGCAGTTGGCCAGTATGAGTGCGTCAATGATGCCTTCACAATGCGCCTGGTCAGGCTAATGTAGGGAGGATTACACATAAGGCTCTCAGAGCAAGCTACTACCCTAGTACAGAGGTATGGAGCCTGGTTCATTCAGTTCCCAAGGTTCTCCTACATCCGAATAGCTGGCTTTGATGGTGCCCCTCTCCGACTTCCACGATACCCAACCAACAAAGTAATTCTTATGGAGGTTGCAAGGCAGTCACGCCCGGCCGACATCTTACTCCGAGAAAGCAAGCAGGCTGGATTCACATTCCCTATGATCATAGGCAACCATGATGTCCACTTGAAGACCCCTACCCTAGCAGAGGAGTCCCTTGTAGAGTTGGCCTCTTATGGCCTACAGGACCATTTTCCAAGAAAATATTTCGATCATGATAATCTGGCGAAGAGAGCCTATGGTAGGCGGTACAGAGCAAAGGAATTAGTTGAAGACTATTGGAAGAATTGCTTTGATGACTACGAGGTCAGGAGGTGGGAATATTCTAGACTAAGTGTGCAGCAAATGCGACTCTTTGAATACTATCGGGTCCCAGATCAGCTCACAGATTCAGGGAATTGCCTCCAGGTCCGACAATTTGAAGCAGTAAGGCATCTCTTGCCAGGCGTCGATTGGTCCCAAGACCCAATCACTGATTTTGAGGCAGTCATGGCAGCCCCAGCAAGGTACACAGATCAATGGTTACATCAGCAGATTGAAAGGCTAATCCATGAGGGAGTCTAGTTCACTTACCACTTAATGGGCAGCCTCGATTCTCAGTCTTCAGAAGATGAAGGAACATCTAGTGCACCTCGGGAAGAAACTGAGAAACCAGAGAAAAGAAAGAAGGCTAAGGTTTGCAGAGGGACTCGGACATCCAAAAGAACAAGAAGGGAAAAGATTCCTATAAAGAGACCAGAGGTCACTTCATCTTCAAAAGACCCCAGTTCGTCCGACGATGTAGTAGAATTAGATTGTATACCTGCTCCGCCTTCCCAGAGCGACATTGATGCATTTGAAGCCAATGATCCTCCTGCACCCGATGTGCTAGACACTGAACTAAGAGCCCTCAAATTGACCGAATTGGGCAACCAAATAGAGGAAGGAGAGATTCCATCCACCCAGGGGGTCAAAGTGCATGAACCTACTCAATAGAGCCGTCACGAGTTGCTGCTCCACAATACAGCCAAAGATGACTCCATCGTCGAAGGAGAGCAAAGGATAGATGAGACTCATGAGCTCGAAAGAACTGAAGAACGACCATCACATGAAGATGTCAGGCAGTTGTTCAGCGAAATAGGGGAGAATTCAGCTGCAAGCAAAGAGCTTCACACCTCTTTCACTCCTCCGGTAGCAGAGCAGCTGCGAATCTGTGGTGAGTTGGCTGAGAACGTCGGAGAACAGAATGCAGACTTAACCCTATTATCAGCCCAGACCAAACCACCTATTGATCTAGAGGATATTTTCTTGCGCATGGACCAAGCAAAAGGTAAGGGGAAGAAAAAGCCCAAGGCATATTCCAGAGTGACCAAAGACGAGCAAAGGAACCGCAGTCTCCACATTGCCACCCCGCTTGTAGACAAGCCAGCACATCAAATTACACTGGCAGATTATAGCATCACAACTGTCCCCATCGGACGAGCCACTAAAGAGCAAGAAAAAGAAGAATTTAAGGATTCAGTGCAGAATATACTCAAGCAACTCGAAGAGATAACAGCTGAAAAGGACATGTATCGGGCTCGTGCTGAGCAAGCCGAGGGATACATCGATCAACTCCTAAGGCCACTACACAATGCCTCCGAATCCCATATTCCCCCGACGGCATTGGCACAAAGGACCACAACAGAATTTGAAAGAGTACGGGACACCGCAAAGGCCGTCAAGGAATGGATACAAGACATCAAGAAAAGGGGAGAGCGAATCCTTAAGGAAGTAAAAGAAATGGCCCTCCATCGAGAGCTCACTCTAGTCAAGTTATTAGAGGTAAAGAGGGAATCCCTTCACATGCACGAAGTGGCAACCACTACCCTTCCCCTCATGAGAGCTCTATTTTGGACACGCGCAGATTCCTACATTGTCCGCCATCCTAGATCCTCATAGCATTAGTGTTCTTAAGGAATGGTACTGGACTATCACCATGAAGAACGACACCAAAGAAATTATTGACAAGGAGAGTGATGCATGTGAAGTGATTCTGGGAAACATGCAAGAACTAGGTAAGACCATCTCCGATCAATGGTTTCGGGATGGATAAACGACTTGTATGATAATGCAATCCAGCTGGACTGGGAAGAAAGATTGGGAACGGATAGGATTACCTATTCCACTAAGGACTTGAGTTTTGCTAGTCAGTTCCATTCAGACATATTATGCTTTGAGCGTAATCGCTCCAGCTGGAAGGACGGTTTAAAGCACGTGGACCAGTATCTCGAAGGCATGCAATACAAAATTCGCCATCCTCCCATGCCTCCATTCAGTCTGCTCTTCCAGTTATGTATCAGGTTCCAGGAATACGTTCGCAAGGAACGGGTAGCATGTCGTGATTTATGGCGGGAATACTTGCATGGCGAAGTTTAATTTCTAGAAAAGGAGTGTGAGACTGAAATAGAGAAAGTAATTTCTCAAAAGTGCTTTTTTCCCTCTAAATCTTAAAATTCCACTTTTGCACCAAAAAGTGACATTTGACTTTTGGTCAACAAATGTAAAACTTTATTGATGCACCTTTTGGATTATTTCAAATTGCTGTAATTATCCCTTTTTGGGTAGTTATTGCCCATTTTGGGGTGGTTGTTGATATTTGCATCCCATTTATGGGTATGGGCAGCCATGCTTTATGGATGAATCTGGGCCACTTGTTTAGATTAAATCTAGGCCATTCATCCTTTTTGGAGTCTATTTAAGGGACTGGTTTTCCCTCATTTTTGTAGGAAGTTCTTGGATTGTTGCAAAAGCTCTGGCGAAATTTACAGGAATTAATGCAAAGAATTAAAACTGTTTTCAAGTTTCCTTGTGAGTGCATGGTCTCCTTCTTCACTTAATTTAGAAATCTTTCAGTTATGTTTATTTCTTTTGCATAGCATTTACAAGCAAGCATCTGATAGAATCCTTGCAGTCCACACCATTATGGAACGAGTGGTTGCCTTTCTTTCTGCATGGTTAATCTGGACCTTTCATGCTTAGTTCGGTTATCAAACACATACTATGAATGTAAAAGTTCTAATACTATACTTGATCACATGAAAATCTTGTTTCTCCTTTGAAGATTGCACTGGATTTATGCAAACATTGTGCTTGAGCAGCTGGTGATGTTTTATCTAGTTACTTGGAGGTGTCTGTCTGCTTGACTGAATTTGCTATCTTAGTTAGAATTTACATTTCGTGTGTCTCTCTCTCTCTCTCTCTATCCTTCCCTCCTTTTTCCCCCTTTTTTTAATCTAGAAAATCTGCAGTCCCACCAAAACAGTATCAAATTAATCGAAATCATTTGATAAAAAGATTATAAAAGTTCCAGGGAAGTTATCTATAAATTACCCATTCAACGTAAGTCCCCCTTGTGTTTCCATTCTAAACACATCAAGCCACTGAAAAATCCCGCAGTCAAGACCTGACAAAAGAAACATTGAGGTCGTCCCCTTTGATCAAATACAAAAAAAAATAGCATTAGGGACTTCCTTATCTCAAGAGAGGATAGGATACTTAGCTGGTCATTCTATTCTGCATTGGCCGCATGGAGTTTGCAGCAATGCGATTTCAGACATGTCAACACATACTCATCAGGCGGTACCTATGTCCGTAGGGCCTCTAGAAAGAGTCCAATAGCATGATGCCCCATATAGAAAGACTTGTGCTCAAGAGTCAAGAATTCCTTGATCCTCTCCGAGAGAACAGATGCCCAGTCATATACCACGCCTGTCATAATGTCATTCATTAGCCGAATTATCCACACGACAATGTTTGAAGCTCTGCTTGCCTCCATGAGCCAACTTTTGATTAGGTCCAAGATACACCTCCATTCGGTTGTGGCAATATAACTTTCTTTTTCACCCCTCGATTGTTTGTGCTACTCCACAGTCCCTTCCACCGCCCGTCCATCAGGTCGCTTCTGCATATGAGTTGTAGCAACCTCCATTTTTCCTCCATCTTCATGGAGGGTTTGGCCATTTTCATCGCCTTCGATGAAATGCCGAATACTTTTGTGACTTCTCCAGGCCCATACTAAACTGAAATCTTATTCCTTTGGAATTCAATCATCGACCATTTGGAGTGCCAATCATACCCTGCAACCAGTGTCCTCAGGACTGGCTCAAACTCTTGTAAATTGAACATAGGCATCTGGATTGCCTTGTCCACCTGTGCCATGCGCAACACAACCTTCAATGGGTGATCATCAGGGGCCTGTTGCCACCAGGTGTGACTTTCAATGTTGCTAATACTTTAAAAGGTTAGACTCTCCACTGTCACCTGCTCATCCTTCTAGATGCGTGGCCACACCTTCTTACTCTTACTGCTACTTGCCATGCTAGAAATGCGACCTAGAGAGGATTTTTGGCTTTTATAAGTTGATTGCTGACCGTTACTATAACGGTCACCTTTCCTAGCTTGGCTCAGATTACCAACACTTGTCCTCGCCATATTGAATTCTTCTTCACAATATGGTTGTGCTTGCACCTCATACGAACGCATCTCTTCACTGTACGGCTATGTTTGTACGCATGACCTGATTGCCCCTACCGTACGACCCATTATGTGAGGTACTCGGTTTGCACTACAATGTACTTGCACCTGTGCATGCTACTAACCTTCAAGGGTCTAAGAAAGTCGAGACCCCACCTCTTGAATAATTCTTGCGGTTGTGAAGGAAACAAGGGCATACAATCTCTCTTCAATGGTTTACCTGCCCTCTGGCATGTGTCACATCCAAGCACGCATTCACAAGCATTAGTATGGAGGGTTGGCCACCACAGTCCAACCAATCCTTCATGTGCTTCTCTCAGCACTCTTTGGATCTCCTCCTACATTACACACTGCCGCAAGAACTGATCTAGCCCCATCTTGTACAAAAGTCCATTGATGAGTTGGAATGTCTTACTCTTCAGGGCCAACTTCCATCATTCACTCAGCGGCATAGCTCTTGGAAATGTAGAGGTGGACAAGTACTCGTCTATATTCTCATACCATAGTAGTAATGCCACAATCTAGAACAGGTGGCCATTAGGAAAATCTTCATTCACCCCCTTTGGGGGCTCTCCAGACCTAATCCTCGACAGTTGGTCTGCAATCACATGACTCTTTCTGGGTTGTACTATGATTGTGAAGGTGAAATCCTCTAGTAGGAGTAGCCACCTACTCACCCTTCCCTAGATGATTGGTTTATTCACCAAGTACATCAACGCCTAGTGGTCCACATAGAATGTGAAGGGTGTCACTAGTAGGTAATGCCAAAACTTCTGTACGATGTACACCATGCCAAGTGCCTTCCTCTCGGTCGTATTGTAGTTTCGTTTTGACTTGGAGAGTAGCCAACTAGCAAAGAAGATTGGGTGGTCTAACCCTTGTAGACCTACTTTTGCCAATGTTGCACTGATGGCATAATTGGAAGCATCCACATGTACGTGGAACTCCTTGTCCTAGTTGGGGTACACGACGATAGGTCCACTTACCAATCGGGACTTGAGTTCTCTAAAGGCCTCTTCTTGTTTAGCTCCCCACACGAATGGCTCTCCCTTCTGTGTGAGATTGTCGAGGGAATAGGATATCTGTGCAAAGTTCTTAATGAACCTTCGGTAGTAGCCTATGTGCCCAAGGAAGGATTTCACTCCAGTCACATCCTCAGGACTCTCCATCGTAATGATGATCCCTACTTTGTTGGGATTTGTCTTCAACCTTTCCTTACACACAATGTGGCCAAGTAGCTTTTCTTGGGGTATTTTCGGGTTCAAGGCCAATTGTGCCCTTCGGCACTTCTCCATACATTCTTTGAGTGCCATGAAGTGGGTTCTTTGTGAGCTGTAGATGGACCAGTTGTCCAAGAAGGCTTTAAAATTCCCTATAGACATTCTATCAAAAATATGCAATATAATTCGTTGGAAGGTGGCTGGAGCATTACACAGGCTGAATGGCATTCTATTGTATGCGTACACCCTGTCCTCTACCACGAACATGGTCTTCAGCTTGTCTTCCTCCACAATATTGATTTGGTTAAAGCTCAAAACCCCATCCAAGAATGAGTACATTTCATGGCCTGCCACCTCTTCCAAGATGTTGTTGGTGAACAGTATTGGGAAAGGGTCTTTGATTGTAACTGCGTTCAGACACTTGAAGTCCGCATAGATTCGGATCTGGTTTGCCTCCTTTAGGGTCCTTTAGGGAAATAACAATTGGTGACACCCACTCCCTTGTTTCCACCTTGAAGATAATGCCTGCTTCTAAGATTTTTTCAATCTCCTCATTCACTTTAGCAGTATAGTTCTTGTTCATTCTGTAAGGCCTCTTCCATACGGGTTGTGCACCAAGTACAAGAGGAATTCTTTGTACGTAGAGTTCTTGAGGTACCCCTTTTAAATCTTTATACATCCACGCAAAGACATCTTTGTACTCGATAAATAGTTTGAATGTTGTCGCCTTCGGTACGAGGTTCCAGTCGTCCCCTACCAAGATCACCTTTGCATTATCCTCATCCCCCAAGTTTACTCGTTTAATGTTTGTCTCTTTGTCTTATCTCTCTCGAACTAATAGGCTGGGGCATCATCTACCTTCGCTACTCCCTCCTTGTACTCTCTGTACTTTGGCAGAAAGGTGGTACTTTGGGTACCTTCACCAACCTCTTCAATTTCGCTGATTTGTAACATAGTGTAGTCAGGGTGTGTTGTGAGGTATTCACACATCGCCCCATTGCAAATGGGGACCCCCACAATTTGCTTTCTAGGTTGTCTTAGAGTCTTTGCTATTAATCTTTGCATTGAAGGAATAGAGTTTCTTAGGTAGCTAGAGGGTCATCATGTTAGGTTGGTCTCCTGAGTGGAGTGACGTAAGTCATCAAGCATGTTGCAAGAATGATTTATGGGTGAAAGACTTAAGGATTGAACAAATTAAGCAAAGTCAGATGAAAGGACTAAGTCAAGAGTCTTTCCTAAGGATGTGTACCTTGCTCCCTCACTGGAGCGAAATTTGCCCAAGTACCTTGACCTCGTACCTTGCTAAGGACATAGACTCCCGTACCTTCCGAAGGATCCGAGAGCGAAATTGCCATGTACCTTGCAAAGGTCCTAGAGCGAAAATCTTCACAAGGACGTGTACCTTCCAAAGGTCCTAGAGTGAATTTTGGTTCAAGTCATGTACCTTGCTAAGGTTCTAGGGTGAATGTCCTTGTCAAGGATCCAGGGCGAATTTTGAAGTGATGTCCTTGGAAAGGTCCTAGAGCGAATGTCCTTGGAAAGGTCTTAGAGCGAACTTTGTCTAAAATCAAGTATGTACCTTGCTAAGGGTCAAGAGCGAATTTGGAGAGATCATGTACCTTAATTCAAGATTAAGAGCGAACTTTGTCATGTACCTTCTAAAGGATTAAGAGCAAAATTGTCTTCACCAAGTGATGTACCTTCCAAAGGTCATAGAGCGAATTTCAAGCCATGTCCTTGGAGAGGTCCTAGAGCGAACTTCATCATGTACCCTCCAAAGGACAGAGAGCGAATTTTATTTTAGGTCTTGTCCTTGCCAAGGTCATAGAGCGAATTTCATCATGTCCCTACCAAGGTCCTAGAGTGTATTATTTCCAATTAATGTACCTCCTAAAGGTCTTGGAGCGAATTTCAATACAAGGTCACATACCTTAGAAAGGACATAGAGCGAATTTTTCATACAAGTCATGTCCTTGGAAAGAACACAGAGCAAAATTTATTTTTAAGTCATGTCCTTGCTAGGGACAGAGAGCGAAATTCTTATCAAGATTCATGTCCTTCCAAAGGACATAGAGAGAACTTTTTCACCTTGAGCTTGTCCTTGCTAATGTCCTAGAGCGAATTTCTTACCTTGACCTTGTCCTTGCTAAGGACATAGAACGAACTTTTTCACCTTGACCCTGTCCTTGCTAAGGACATAGAGCGAACTTTTTCACGAGGGCATGTACGTTGCTAATGTCCTAGAGCAAAAATTTCACCAAGGTCATGTCCTTACCAAGGTCCTAGAGTGAAAATTTTACCAAGGTCGTGTACATCCCTAAGGTCCAAGAGAGAATTCATCAAAGACAAACATTTTGGCGCCAAAATTCCATTTAAAATTCGAAATTAAGCAAGAGGTGAAGTCGGCCAGCATAAGAAAGGTGATTTGTTATTTTAAATCAAGTCGGCCATATGGGAAGAGACACCTCTTTTACCCTAAAGCGCCTATAAAGGAAGGGTCAAAACATTCATTTTAGCCACCAATTCAAACATATTCTTCTGTCCAAGTGTGAATTTGAGAGCAAACTTAGCGAATTTCTTCAGCAAGGTAGTGAATTTCATCAAAACATAGCTGAGTTGCTACAGCAAAGGGTGAAATAAGGCATTAAAGATACAAATTAGATGTTTTAGGAAGGCGAATTCATCATACAACAAGAGGGAGTGAATGTACCCAGCTGGGAGACATATCAAGTAGTGGTCTTCATCATTAGACAACCTAGATTTACCCTTAGACATTAAATCTATCTTCCACACAGTGATTTCTTTGATTATTATTAGCCTCCTCTTGATCAGATTTAGTGAAAAACCACATAAAATCAGAGTGAGAGGTCAATTTAAAACAAGATGTGTGTGAAGATCTTATGTTATGTATTTGATACTATACTTGCTTTGTTTTGCAGATATGTAAGGAAGATGATACTACTTCGAGGCAAGATGAGCAATCAAAAGATGAAGGAATGACTCGGCCATGACAAAACTTCCTATCACCACTATGCAAGTTCAAGAAGAAGCTTCATCAAACACAAGGTTATTTATAAAGGAAGATCTCAAAAGATTCCCACCACATCATGACGACATGAGGAGATAAAAGGAATGCAAGGAAGAATCCACTCAACTACCTCAAGGCACTAGAGCATGAAGAAAAGATAACCCACATGATGGAAGAATGTTTGATAATCTTGAATTCCCTTCGGTTCGGGGATCCAAGAATCAAATTTAGTACATTGAAGACATACATTCAACCAAGTGCATCATCCACTCAAAGTACATCATGAGCAAGAGAAAGTCAACCAAAGTCATCACAAGACCTACATTGACCCTGATCGAGGGAGCACATAGTTTCATAAGAGTTAATCAAAGTTTGCTTCTCATCATCATCATCACTTTAAATGAACTGGATAATGTTGAGTATCAAGAGACATTTCTCAATACTCTTTCATAATGACGAATCAAATCAATCAAATCTACAAGTGCAAGATTGAGGTGGCAAACGTGTCATCCCTTCCACCAAGCTCACCCATGTTTAAATGTACTGGCCGCTGTCTTTGTCTAAAAGGTTTTGAGTCTGGCTTTAGGGGTATGGTATGAGTTATCACCGAAGTGTCATAAGTCTTGAGATCCTCATACCCCCAAGCGATGATATCTGGGAATTCTCTCATGTTCTTGAGGATTCCGTCTCTTTCCTGAGATGTACATACCTTGCTAATCAGTACATTCTTTTGATTCTCTTGTGTGCCTATGTTGATCTTATTGCAGGCACCTCCTTCGGAAGTACCTTCCTTGCGAGACTTGAGCTGGTCCCAGTCGAAGATCCTTTCTAACTGTACCATACCTCTAGGAATGGTGTTCGTTTTGAGATTCAAGACTTCTTCTATGTCGATCTCGGCTTCTTGAGGTTCCTCTTCATCAATAATCTGTGTAGCAAATACATCGGAGCTTGTAATAAAATCAATGATGTGCTTATCAACATCGAATACCTGAAAATTAGTGACATTGTCCGAAATAGATGGGACTGATGTTAACTCCACTTTGAATTTTTTTAAACTTTGCATTGACAGAGGCTCGAGCGTACTTGCAGCCTGTGCCAATGAATCAGCAACTTGATTCTGTGATCGGAAGATGGCTTTGATGTTGAAAGCGTCAAAACTCTCAATTATATCCCACACACGGTTGCGATAAACGCTGAGTCTTTTATCATGGCATGTGTACTGCTTTCGAACTTGCCGAACTACCACCTCTGAATCTCCGAAACAGTGTAGGACCTGAGCTCCCTTCTTGATGGCTAGCAACAAATCGTGAATCAAAGATTCATACTCTGCTACGTTGTTAGTAAAGTGAAACTGTAGTCGGTAGGAGGCCAAATAGGTTTCACCAGTAGGACTTATGAGTTCTACTCCTGCTCCGGCTCCTCGCTTGGATTTTGAACCATCAAACCTTAAAGTCCAAGTCTGATTTGGGCTGGCAACCTTACTGGTTGCGATTGTTGGACTTACTATTTCATACTTTTCTTGCTCAGGAGGCCTCCTTTTAGGAATCTCGGGGAAAGCGGTGTCTTTTGGCCTGAGAGTGTGGGTTTCCAACACATCTGAATGTCTCTTCCATACTTGATTTAATGCCGTTTTGCATAATGAACACATTACTTCTGAATGGGCGGCATTGTTAACTCTGCACCAGCCAGTTAAAAGTAAATCCTTAATAGAATCTTGACGGTTTAGATACTACATCTGCTCCGTGTATTTGCAGAAAAAATCTCTAAAGCTGGTCAACAACTCAATTTCTTCTGGTGACGGGATCTCTTTATCATAATTCTCTGCAATTCCTTCTAGATTTCGGACTGGATTTGAGCATTGTACCAACAAAACTTCGTTTGTTGAGTCTGGGTGAGCCCTGTAAGTGCCCATATCCGATTCTAGAAACAAGGTCTCATTGGCTTGGTTATATTTGGTGATCATCAATTTGAGCCTAGGTTCAAACTCAATCCGGATTTGATTCGCTACCCCTCTCCATGGTAGCCTCATATGAGTGAAACTGAAATGTAGCCAGCCGTTAAGGACGCGTGTCCAGTCTTGGCTAAGTAATATGCCATATGCTCCCGAGATGTCTACTACCTGGATATCAATATACATTTGGATACGTGGGTTTGCTGTCAACTGCATGTGTATATTGTTTAACTCTCCCACTACTGTCACTTCAGATTTATCTAATTGAGTAACTTTTCGGTAGTCCTGGTGGGGGTTAGGCCTAGAGCAGTGCATACCGATAGAGGCATAACATTAGCTTAAGCTCCTGAATCTATTAGACAATTGTGCAGGTTGGTATGAAAGATTCTGAGAGTCAATAGGAAAGGTGGGGGTTATAGCTTCTCAGTAAACAAATTGATAGTAGGCTCGGATGGGAGGGTGTCATTATTCATGATTGAGATATCTTGAGTTCTTCCTCGTGCACGTACTCCAAAACCAGTTTCCATGGGCTGATCATTTGAGAACTCAGGCAGTGTAGCATAATTTACTATTGCACCCCTGGGATTCGTTGGTCCTCTTACCTCGTTGCTGATCTTCTGGGGCTGCCCTGGTGGCATTCTCTGTCCGGAATTCTCGTCGGTCCCTTTAGAATGAACCGGTGAGGGTTCCTTAAGGCTGCCCAAGACCATATCCCTAAACCTCAGAAACTTTCATCAGTTCAGCAAGGGATAAACTGATTTTAATCTTCTTGAATTCATCTGCTACCAACTGGCCTAGTTTAGTAATTTCTACATTGCTAGATGGCTTATCACTGGAGCCCTGATTCGTGACAACAGTCAGCTGATTTTGAGAAACAAGTATTCTTGGAGGGGCCTGCATCTTCTGCGGCTAACTTTGGCTCGCATACTGCTGCGATGCCTTAGGATAACTTGGGTTGTTATTGGCATTTTGATCCGGAGGGACTTGAATATCTTTGGGAGGTGTGGAAGTAGTATAAGGGCCACTATTGCTGTTCTGGTTGTTATTATTGTAATACCCCTGATTGCCGTGTTGGTACTGCTGAAATGCATTCACATCAGCGGGCTGGTTTGGGTTTGCCACCTCATTTTCATCCTGGTTAGGGAAGAAAAATGGGGGAATGTAGGTCTCTAAGACAAGCGCTGTATCAAACCTTGGTGACGACACTATTTCGAACCCGGTGGGAGGAAGTATTGGTTGAGGCATTGTGTTCTCAACTTCTCGCTAGAATATATTTGCTGCCACCTGAAACTCGTCACATTGCATCTCTGAGTGCTGGTTAGTATTATGCAACCTGCACCAATTAGATAGAGCTGCCTCTGCCAAGAATACCCTGTTTGTTGGCCTATTTTCTGATGCTGGTGGGTTATCAAGTGGAGTAGGGACTCCTTCGTTGTTAGGACGGGTGTTCCATGTCCTTGTAGATCGTTGATATCCTTGGTTTTGGTATTGACTTTGGTGCTGACCTTGCTACTGATTTCTCTGACTACTCTGCAGTTGGTTATTCTGATTTCGCAGATAAGTGACTTCAGAAGAAAGCTTCTTCTTTTGGTCAGTCAGCTCCCGCATCTCATCCTTCTCCTCTTGGGTTCTAAACGACACTATAGTATTCTGCAGATATATGGGCTGCTTGGGAGGGAGTTGAGATAAAGGCGGTCCTGGGTGGAGCACCAATTGATTTGTAGGTTGTTGAGGCTGATATGCCGATTGTGGAATTGGATTCATAATAGGCGTTTGGTGAGCCAAAGCCTAGCTGATTTCTTGAATTTGGCTAGGCATAGCACGGGGTCCTAATTGTATCAATGGTCCAGCGATGTTTTGGCCTAGTCCCTTACTGATCTCCATAGCCTTAGCATAGGCTTCAGTTAACATGGTCGGTGCGGGGTGTGACTATCGACAAACATAGCTGTTAAATAGTCCAAAGCTGAATAGTAGATCTCTCTTGCCGAAGCATCACTTATCACATACGGGTCTTGCAACCGGGTAAAAGCCTTATGAAACTTGTTGTTGAAAGAACTGATTGGCTCATGTCCTTGTCTTTTGACTTCTACAAACTGCCTATATAGCTCTGTAGGGGTTATAGGGATACCATACTTTCTCGTAAAAGCTGTCTTCAGTTTCTCCCAAGAGTCAATAGAAGATAGCAGCAAGTGGATAAACCAGTAAAATGCGTCTTCCCCCAATGAATAAGGGAAAAGTCTGCATGCAACATTTGCATACTCAATCTGTCTATTGCGTAACGCATCTTCAAATATTTTGATATGTTCTTCTGCTGTTCTGTTTGGATCATTTGCATGAAAAATAGAACAGAACTTGTCCGGGCTCTTAGGCATATCATGGTAAGTTGGGAAAATGATGGGTGACGGATTGTCTACCAACCAAGTAGCATTGTTTGGAGCAGGTGGATTGTGTGCCATTTGTGGCTGATTTACTTGAGTTACAATAGGAACCGGAGTTATAACCACTGGAACTGTAAAAATTGTACTTGCTGGGACAACAAACTGTTGGTTCGAAGAACTGGGCTCACTGGGGTCTGCAGCCCGACGATAACTTTTGCGCCTGTAAAAGTGAAATCCAACAAATCTTTCCTGTTCTCGGCTAGACCTTAGGACTCTTTCAAATCTCTCCGGAGAGAAAGATCCAATTCGTTCCAGTGAGTTATTTCCAATATCAAATCTGCTGATGTAGTGGAGGAGCAGGTACAGGGGCTAAATTAGCCTCCGCTTGATCTCTCTGATTCTGTGCGTCGATACGATCAACAATCTCCTGTTCTTCCTCAAGGATCAAGCGCATCCGAGACCAGTCGGAATAATTTCTTTTTACGGACCAGGCCAAGCTGTACAACTTTGTGATGAGGTTTTCTTGTTCGTCGCTGAAATCTAAATCTGGCTGTATCACTGGTTCGGGGTCTCTTCTTGGCCGAGGAGGATTAATGGGCAGGCCCATCACTTACCATGTTTGCAGACTGGAGGGAAAACTGCCAGACCTCTTTAAGAACTTGCTTGTGAAGGGTAGTGATCCTTTGTCTGTCTAAATCTTCCTTGATCACAATTTCTATTTGCAGACCCCTTTCTTCTTCCTGATTAATAGTGCGACTTACTTGTCTGAAATGAGGGTGATTTGCTTGTGATTTCCAAGCAAGTGCTCGTAACTGGTGTGCAATATATGACTGGTTCAGTCCTTGACCAGGCTGTTCAAGGGGAAGGTTGAGCGAGAATTCATGCAACAATACCATACTGCATTATTAGGGCCCTCCTTCTAGCGCCAATTCTGTTGCGCGCGGATGAGGGTAAAAAAAGAAAAAGCTATAAGGTTACTCTTCACAAATATAGACTGATATGATGCGGATTTAGCTGTTTAGACATTCATCATACGACCCTCCTTCTAGCGCCAATTTTGTTGACGTGTCTAAAGTCGCATTCCTGCAAACTCCATACGACCAACGCAGAATAGAATAAACCTGCTGAGTATCCTATCCTCTCTTGAGATAAGGAAATCCCTAATGCTATTTTCTACGTTTGATCAAAGGGGATAACCTCAAGGTTTCGTTTGTGAGGTCTTGACTGCGGGATTGCAAAGTGGTTTGATGTGTTTTTGCTAGAAACACAAGGGGGACTTACGGTGAAATAGGCAATTGCTGGATGAGTTCCACGAAACTTTAATGGTCTTCCTTATCAAATGGTTTAAGTTGGGTCGATACTGTTTTCAGTAGGACTGCAGATTCTCTTGGTAAAAAAAAGGGAAAAAGGAGGGATAGAGAGAGAGAGAGAGCTATAGAAAATATAAATTTTAACTAAGATAACAGATTTAGCAAACAAATAGACACTTCCAAATAACTAAATTAAGCATTACCAACCATTTAAGCACAATACTTGCATCAATCTAGTGCGATCTTCAAGGGAAAATTGAATTTTCATGTTATAAAATACAACATCAGAACTTTGACATTCATTCAATGAGCATTCAATAACCGAACTAAGCATATGAAAGGTTCAGATTAACCATACAGAAGGAAAGACAATCAGCCATTCCCTAATGGTATGAACAACAAGGATTCTATCAGATGTTTACTTAGAAAATGCTATATAAAGGAAAGAAACATAACTGAAAATTCTAAATTAATGAAGGAGGAGACCATGCACTCACAGGGAAACTTGAAACAGTCTTAACTTTGCATTAAAATCCTATAAATTTCGCCAGAGCTTCAGCAACAATCCAAAAACTTCTTACAAAATGAGGGAAAACCAGTCCCTTAAATAGGCTTTAAAAATGGATGAATGGCCAAGATCTAATCTATAAACTAAAGGCCCAGATTCATCCATAAAACATGGCTGCCCATACCCATAAATGGAAGGCAAATATAAGCAACTACCTCATAGGGAGTAATAACTACCCCAAAAGGTAATTAGAACTTATCCAAAAATAATCCAAAGAGGTGCATACACAAAGTTTTACATTTAGTTGACTTGGAAGTCAAACATGACCCTTTGGCCAAAAAGTGCACTTTTCAAAATTAGAAAGGAAAAAACACTTTTAGGAGAGCACTTTTTCTTTTTCAGCCTCACACCTCTTTTCCAGGAAATCATCCTCGCCGTGCAAATATTCTCGCCAAAGGTCCCGACCTGCTGTACGTTCCTCATGAACATATTCCTGGAACCTGAGGCACAATTGGAATAGCAAACTGAATGGAGGCATAGGAGGATGGCGAATTTTATACTGCATGCCTTCAAGGTATTGGTCTACGTGCTTCAAACCATCCTTCCAGCTGAAACGATTACGCTCGAAGCACAACATGTCTGACTGGAACTGACCAGCAAAACTTAGGTCCTTAACGGAATAGGTGATGCTATCCGTCCCTAGTCTTTCCTCCCAGTCCGGCTGTATCACTTCATCGGACAGGGCATTTTGCCATCCCGAGACCATTGATCGGAGGATCATTTTGCCGAGTTCTTGCATGGTGTTCAGAATTGTCTCGCATGCATTGTGTTCTTTATCAATGATTTCTCGTGTCATTCTTCATGGTGATAGTCCAGTACCATTCCTTAAGAGTGCTGATGTTATAAGGATCTAGGATGGTGGATAATGTAGGAATCTGTGCATGGGTCCAGAAGAGAGCTCTCATGAGGGGAAGAGTAGTGGCAGCCACTTCATGCATTCTAAGGGATTCCCTCTTTACCTCTAATAGCCGGACCAGGGTGGCCTCTCGATGGTGAGCCATCTCTTTTACTTCTTCGAGGATTTGTTCTCCCCTCGCTTTGATGCCTTGTATCCATTCTCTGATGGCCCTCGCAGTATCCCGTACTCCTTCAAATTCTGTTGTGGTCCTCTGTGCCAAGGCCGTCGGGGGAATGTGGGATTCGGAAGCGTTGTGCAATGGTCTCAGGAGTTGATCGATGTATCCCTCGGCTTGCTCGGCACAAGCTCGATACATGTTGTTTTCAGCTGTTATCTCTTCAAGTTGCCTGAGCATGTTCTGTACTGAATCCTTGAATTCCTCCTTTTCTTGTTCCTTAGTGGCTCATTCGATGGAGACAGTCGTGATGCTATAATCTGCCAGTGTGATCTGATCTGCTGGCTTGTCTACAGGCAGGGTGGCGATGTGAAGAGAACAGTTCCTTTGCTCATCTTTGGTCATCCTGGAATATGCCTTGGGCTTTTTCTTCCCCTTGGCTTTAGCTTGATCTATACAGGAGAAGATGTCCTCCAAATCAATGGGTGGCTTTGTGGTGGCCTTGCGCTGGGCTCGAGCAATCAACCATTCTTGAGGTACAGTCTGGGCTGATGCTATTGTTAAGTTTGCACTCTGTTCTTTGATGTTTTCAGCCGACTCATCACAAATTTGCAGCTGTTCCGTTATCGGAGGAGTGGAAGATGTGTCAAGCTCTTTGCTTGGAGCAGAGTTTTCTCCTACTTCACTGAACAATTTTTTGGTGCCTTCGTGTGATGGTAGCTCTTCACTCTTTTCGAGCTCGCGGGTCTCGTCTGTCTTTTGCTCTCCTTCAACGGTAGAGTCATCTTTGCCAGTGTTATGGAGCAGCAGTTCATGGTGACTCTGTTGGGTGGGTTCATGTACTTTGATCTCTTGAATGGATGGAATCTCTCCTTCCTCAATTTGGTTGCCCGACTCTGCTGATTCAATGACTCTTAGCTCGGCGTCCAGCATGTCGGGTCCGGGAGGCTCATCAGCTCCAAATGCATCGATGTCACTATGCGAAGGAGGAGTAGGTATATAATCTAATTCTTCTACATCGTCGGACGAACTGGGGTCCTTTGACGATGAAGTGACCTCTAGCCTCCTAATGGGGATCTTCTCCCTTCTTGTTCTCTTGGATGTCCGAGTTCTTCTGTTGGCTTTAGCCTTCTTCCTTTTCTCAGGCTTTTCAATTTCTTCCCTAGGTGCACTGGAAGTTCCCTCATCTTCGGAGGACTGAGAATCAAGGCTACCCATTAAGTGGTAAGTGAACTGGACTCCTTCATGAATTAGTCGCTCAATCTGCTGATGCAACCATTGGTCTATATATCTTGTTGGGGCTGCCATGACTGCCTCAAAATCAGTGATCGGGTCTTGCGACCAATCAACGCCTAGCAAAAGATGCCTTACTGCCTCAAATTCCTGGACTTGCAGGCAATTTCCCAAATCTGTGAGTTGATCTGGGACCTAACGGTATTCATAGAGTCGCATTTGCTGCACACTCAGCCTAGAATATTCACGCATTCGGACCTCATAGTCATCAGAGTAGTTTTTCCAATAATCTTCAACTGGCTCCTTTGCTCTATACCGCCTGCCATAGGCTCACTTTGCCAGATTGTCATGATCAAAGCATTTTCTTGGAAAATGCTCCTGTAGGCCATAGGAGGCCAGCTCTGCAAAGGATTCCTCTGCTTGGGTGGGGGTCTTCAGATGGACATCCTGGTTGCCTATAATCATGGGGAATGCGAATCGAGCCTGCTTGCTGTCTCTGAGTAAGATGCCGTCCGAACATGGCTGCCTTGCGACCTCCATAAGAACTATTTTGTCGGTTGGGTACCGTGGAAGCCGGAGAGGGGCACCATCAAAGCCAGCTATCCAGATATAGGAGAACTTTGGGAACTGGATGAACCAGGCTCCGTATCTCTGTACTAGAATAGTAGCTTGCTCCGAGAGCCTTATGTGTAATCTTCCTTGCATAAGCCTGACCAAGCGCATTGTGAAGGCGTCATTGATGCACTCATACTGGCCAACTGCATAAGCTGGGCTGTTCTTTTCTCTCTGAGCTATATCCTGATAGTGAAGCTGTGGGTAACAATCATATACCTTTACCTGATCAAGTCCATTCCCAATTTCACCTTTCATTATTAAACCTGGCAGTGGCTAGTTCCTGGCGAACATGTAGACCAAATAAGAGCTCATAGTGAAGTACTTCTTTGTCTCGAGTTCAATTAGCTGAGTGTGGATGTTGTCGCTTATAATTTGGGCCCAGTCAAACTTGGACTTCCCAGCAAAGACTTGCTCTGTGAAGTAAAACATCTACTCTTCAAAGTAGTTGGATTTGGGAAGTCCCATGACCCCGCCGAGCAATGTGACCATGTCCCCATGCTCATTGTGAAAGTCACTTCTTGGGGTCTTTTTCCCAATTTTGACGCTTGGAGGTCTTCTCTCCTTGTACCACTCTTCATTGATCAGTGTTCTGCATCTGGCAGGATTCATATCATACGCCCCCTACGCCTCATCTATAGTTGTTGCTATAGGGTTGTTTGGGAAGGGAATGTCAAATGCATCACCAATGGCCTCAGGAGTGAAGTTAGCGAGGACCATGTCCTCTAGGAGCACCAATCTGGAACCTGGCTGGTAATGCCGGGCTGCCTCTACTACTAACTCATTGTTTTGCATTGCTGGGGGAAATCCTGCTGCTTGGGCGATGCCACTTTCCATCATCTGCCTAGGCCTGCCGTAGGCATTAGGGGATAAGACTCGGCTCCTGAAATCTTGGATATCGATATGGCCTAGGTCAGTATCATCGACATTATCCCAGACACTGAGAACTTTTGACTCCCTCAATCCCCCTCTTTGATACTGGTACTTCATCCTTTCGACTCGATAGGGGATATCTGATTTGGATGCTCGCGATGTCTCGGCTGTAGCAGGCGTCTTTGATGATTCTACCGCTGACTTAGGCATTTATCCTGCACAGTCGGATGCGGATTACCAGGCGATAAAAGGAAGCAAAGCGGGTTAGATAAAGAATATGCCAGCATTCGAGGATTAATTCAAAAATTGTATTGGAAGAACAACATGATTTTGTTAATTAAAAGCTTGGTTGATTTAAACCCAAGTATTTATGAAGCTTTTGATTGCGAATTTATACTTAAGCATTTTCGGGATCAATTTTCAAAATGGACAAAGCTTGAGAAATTTTCCTAAGTTTGAAAATGCATTTTCTAGTTGAATCTTAGGAGTAAATTATGATTTCGATTGCTTTGCATGACGCCTTATAAACGGAAAGATGCGATTCTCAAGATTTAAGCATTTTAATCAATTTTCTGCACAGACATCCATCCAATTTGTAAATATTTCAGACGATCGAGAGAGGTAGAGTGTACTTACCTGGTGAAAATGGACGGCAAGAAATTGCCCGATTTGCCCTGCAAGAACGGATGGGAGAGTTCTGCAAATTTTGAATTTGAACAGTTAAGTTTCTTGTCAAATTTTCGCGCCTATGGTTTGAAAAGAACTTGCAGTTTTGAATTTTAGACTTAGCGTTTTTTACCTTGGGCGATTTGCAATCTTAACCTAGGTAACTTAGTGAAACGCAACTCTGAAAGGGGACTGTGGATGGCAAATTTCGGTGAATCGGATAGTTTTGAAAACCATTTAAAACTTTAAACCTTCTTTCATACTTACCCCACATCGCGATTTTCGGCGGTATGATAGTCTGGAACGATTGCAATGTATAGGAATCGTGATTTTCCGGCTACACGAATCTCGGCACTCTGCGTGTTATTGCAAGTATTTAAAAATCGTGGCACTTATGCCCTTTTTCGGCGATTTCTGGAGAATGGGGGGGGTTTCACGCAGAGCTCAAAATCGCGATTTCGCCTTATCAAATGATTTGCTTTACTTCCCTTCCACAATGTGGTTTTCGGAGGTTTTGAAACTTCGGTATTTCGGACCAGTTTGCCAATTTTTAGAATTTTGACAATTTTCGCCCCCCTTTTGGCGAATTTCGGGGATTGGAGAGGTTTTGAAAACTATAAACTTTTCACACCTTATGCCGAATTTCGGCGCTGTAGAGCATTTCGCAAGGTTTTAGCCCCTTTCGCACTTTCTCGGTTTATCGCCTAAGTTCGGCGTTTTTTAGTGGTTTTGCAAGCCTTTTACATTTTCCGCGCTTTTACCTTCACGCGATTTTCGGTGCTTGTGGGGGTTTTCACAAAGTTCAGACCTTTTGACGATTTTGTCAACTTCGGCGACTTGAAGCGCTTTGAAAATTCCATAATCCAAGTGCCTTTAGTGAATTTCGTACCTTTTGTGAGTTTTGCCAATTTTTCAAAACTTTCGGACCTTTTAGCTATTTGCAAACTTCCTTCATTTTGGCATTTCGGCCCTTTTGGCCATTTTGTCAACTTTTCACTTTTCCTCTCATTTTGGCCTTAAGGTCCGAATTTTGGCCCTTTTGGCCATTTTGTCAACTTTTCACTTTTTCTCTCAGCTGGCGAGAATCGTCATTCATACAAATCTCGCAAACTTGGTAAAAACAAGCATCATGTAATATCTCCCATTATTCTTATGCGAAAATTGGCGTCTTTGGGTCCTCATGCGACCTTCAAATGCTTTATCCCTTACTTGGCGGACTTCGCCAGTTTCTATCATCCCACGCCTAGTTAAGGTGATTTCACAAGCTTGAACAATCTCTTGGAATTCATGCTCGAGGGCTCGACTAGCCTAATGGAATCACTGGCTTCTTCATTCAACATCATCACTTCACGGACCGGTCGCGGGCTTGCTCGAAAGGACGCGAGACACTCTGCGTGAAACTCAACAGGGCGAAGACAGAAATGCCCAAAAAAGGAAGGGGGAACCTGTCGGCGACAGGGAGCGTGTGCAACACACAACACATATGAAGGCGAAGGGACAACTTTCATTTTCCTCTTGAGGGATGGAGCAAGTCCTTCCACGAACCACCTCTTCTTCAATCCATTGGCCGACTAGTGTTCCATCTTGTTTAACAACTCTTTGAGCCTACGATTGTAAGCGCATACACTCTCATTTTTCCCTTGCTTGGTATTATAGATTTTGGCCATGATCTCGTTGTCATCCCTTAGAAGTTTGAACTCCTCTTCGAATGCCTTCATCAGTTAACCCCACCCAACCTTGTCCTTAGCATCTAGGTCTGTGTACCGGTCAATAGCTATTCCCTGAAGGGTGGTGGGAAATGGCTTCAACCAATAATCATGGTCATCTTAGCCATTCTCCTCCCATATTGTTATACATGTATTACAATGCCGTACAAGGTCTTTTGATCCATCTCCTATGAACTTCAGGAGATTTTGCCTCTCCTAGGTATTTTGATTGTGCAACATTGTCCTCGCTTGGAAGGTACCGTATGTGTTCACCAAATTGTACTGTCTTGCTCTCTGCATTCTAGTGCCTCTCTTGCAGTCTTGGCCACACACGAGCTCTCCACACGTCCACCTTTTGCGTCTTCCACACCTTGGTCACCTTCATTTCTACACTCTCTTCTTCCTGAAGTCTTTGTCTTAGACCCCCCTATTGGTTGCTTTGCAAGGGACAGATTCCCAATTCGGTACAGATTGGTTTCAAAGATTTCGGCAACCTCGGTTTCAAGGTCTTGTGCCTCCTCTTTGTCACATACGATGTTTACGGGTGGGCTATTCTTAGACTCGGTTCCGGAGTTGTCACTTGAAGTAGAGTGTAATATCCCACTAATTTTTTTTTTGTTTTTTCAGGCCAATAGCAATTCACCCACAACAATTAACCCGTCAAGGTTAGAGTAATAAGCAAAACAACTGAAAGGGAACCCTTTCACCTTTTGTTCACCGAGAGCCCAGACTGGGAGGGTGAGAGCATACGGTGTTCCGGGGATCGTCAGCATCAATAAACAAACTGAAAATTACAATTGCATGGGCGGCAAGCCATCCCCTTCTGCTTATCCAGCAGGATAGAAACTAAACTTCTTGGCGGTGAACCGACCAAGGGAAAGATTACAAGAAACTGAAGCTCAATCACTCTACCGCGTATTTCAGTGGGAGGACATTACATTAACAATCACTCTACCGCATATTTCAGCGGGAGGACCAAAAAACATTGAACTTATCACTCGACCACTTATTCAGCGGGAGGACTGAAAATTACAAATTATTGCATATCAGGCGGCAAGCCAGCCTCTTCCACTTATTCAGCGGGATGAGAATTACAAAGAGAGAACTGGTTAGTAGTACTACTACCTAACCTTACAATAATAGAAATGATAGAAGGAGAGAAATGCAGATTTCTATAGTAAAGATATAAATTTCTGTTACAACCAAATCTGCACGCTGGAAACACAGACCAGCAGCCTAGATAAATGCCAAAATATTCATATCTCCCTCATTTTACATCCAATTTAGCTCAAACCAGTCCCAAACCCACCGTACAACATATGCAATGCTAACCAATCAAAACAACACCCCAAAAAGACCCTTATTTATTTTGCACGCATCCCAATGCAAGGCAGAAAACACACGCCTAGACTAGGAATTTCGATTTTGCATAATTAATTCAAAACTCAAACAAACATGCTAAAAACTTACAAACTTATTTGCCAGTGCTGGGAAGGAAGATAGGATCTATACCCATAACTGTCAGACGCTCCAGCAGAGAGATGTGAGCAAAAATATGCTTCAGCCACAGGCAAAACCAGCAAGTACAGAATCGTTGCAACACCAAGATGTCAATGGCAAAGCTCTGAAAATGGTAGAGGAATACAAGGCACAGCTAGGTACTGTATTTCAAGTACGAAACCGGGTAGCACTAGGGAGACGCACTCCGAAGCCTCAAGTTCTGTCGCCAATCCGGCAGCATAACATTACAGATTTTCAAGATCCTCCAAATGGGAACCCAAGCCTCATATTTATAACTTCATTCATCAAATTCAAATGACATCCCTCCAAATTCCACGCTTGCATTTGAATTTCATTTCCACTTACATGTGGACCCAAGTGTAGCGCCCATTCTCCTAAGTCAAAACTCACGCCCAAGAAGGGGGAGGACCCACGTTAGACACTTAGGCACATAATGGCGATGCAAAGTGAAATAATATCCTTCTAAAAATATTTCTCATTCCATAAAACAATTGAATTTCGCCAAACTTAGGATTAAATAGGCATTAATCCCAAATTAAATAACCAGTAGCCAATAAATAGATTAATTAAATATTAACCTTAGGATAAGGAAATAATATTTAATTATGTTGCAATTGTCTCCCGCACTGATTATTATCACCACCAGGATGAAACTGAGCTCGGACGACCACATATTGCTGCAGAGTTCAAAACCTTGTCTACTGCCAAAAATAGAATTGTGCCACACTGCCACTTACTAAAAATAGTAAGTCAAGAATTAATGTTCAGAAAAATATGATCATCGCGTCCAGAGTCAAAGCAAGGAGGACTCAGTAGGATAGTGGCATCAGAATGGTCATTCCCTGACTTACTAAAAATAGTAAGTCCTCATTTCATCGATGCTAGACCCTGATTACTCATTCCACCTAGCCTACGGGTCTCAAGAATAGGCTAATGGACCACTGAAAGAGCATCAATGAGAAGGGGACATTACAGTCCGCCCTCCCCAAAATTGCTTGTCCTCAAGCAACTGTAAGGCTGGATGCAATAAAATCTCCTCATTCTCCCACGTAGCATCCTCAGCTAGTAGATTCTTCCATTTGATCAAGTATTCCCTAATCACTCTTCTCCTCAAAGTTCGTTCCCTGAATTCAAGGACAGGTTCTGGAACCAAAACCAACTCTCCCTCCTCATCAAGTGGAGGTAACTCAGCTGAAGCAACAACATTATGTCCCAAAGCCTTCTTAAGGCGAGACACATGAAATACATTATGGATCCTGCTGCTTGCTGGTAATTCCAACTCATAAGCCACTTCTCCAACCCTTCTGCTGACTTTGAAAGGCCCATAGAATCGAGGCTTCAATTTCTCAACCCCACTCTTCTTGAGAGTAGACTGTCTGTAAGGCTGGAGCCTCAAATAAACCATGTCGCCCACCTCAAAGGTGCGCTCAATACGCTGCTGATCAACATACAACTTCTGCTGATTCTGTGCATGTTGGAGATTGTCCCTCAAGATTCTCAGAATATCCTGACTTTGCTGCATAATATCTTTTGCCTGAGGGGTTCTGCTATCACCAAATACCAAATCTGCGAAGCTAGGAGCTTCATAACCATATAGTGCCATGAATGGTGACATCCGGATGGACATGTGATAGGAAGAATTGTAACAATACTCCCCTAGGTGAAGCCACCTCACCCAAGCATTCTACTGCTCCGAGACATAGTTTCTAAGATAACCTTCCACCCACTTATTCACTATCTCGGTCTGTCCATCAGTTTGAGGGTGATAACTGGTGCTTGGAGTGAGCACAGTACCACACAATCTGAAAAATTTCCTGCCAAAAAGCACTTAGGAACTTGCTGTCCCTACAAGGATCAAAAAACAACAATCAGTGTGTGATGATGGACAATAAATGAAGAATGATTTTGAAAAGTTGGATAGTTCGTGTTTGTTGGATGAATTAAATGGTTTGCAAAGGCCAGAAGTTTTGAATATGGTTGACTTTGATGTTCTAGTAGAGGGAATCAACTTTATTGAAGATCCCAAAATTAATGAAAGTATGCTCTAAAATAATAATATTAAGAAAATATTTCATTTGGAGCCTACACATATTTATTGTCCCAACAAATGTTACAAAGGGTCCTATTGCTGTTGTATATTTTGACATGACATCATAGTCAGATCAAAGTAGACTTCATAGGAAAACTATGGAAAAGGGAAAAGTATAGTATAGTGGGTTGGACCCAAAAGTAATGAAGTCAAACAGGAAAATAATAGGTGGGTTCCACATAAGAAAAGTGAAAAAATAATAGAAGTACAAGACTTTTGAAGTGCATTTGGAAAAGGAAAATTTAAAAGAAATGAACGATGCTCCTAACTTTTAACAATCATATGGCAACCATCAAGGATTGAAAATTGTAATATTAAAAAAGCTTCTTTAATTTATATGATATTTTAATGTCCTGATCTAGAATTTCTAGAAATATATGATCTTTGTTTTGTATTTTCTGATATTTTGAAACAAAGTATAATAATAGAATAGTATTTGGAAAATGAAAACACGTACTTAAAAACCTCAACAATCTTTCAAACAATTTCTATGTTTAGGTCTAAATTGCATTACATCAATAAGCAAACCCTAGATTTACAAACCACAGATTCTGCAACATATGGCTGTAAACTGCACTTACAATGAATTAGCTATATGTCGGTTCAAAGAATAACTTGCATGCTGTGATAACAGCCTTCACCAATGCTATACTAGAGGGTATATCACAAAGTTGATGTAGCGAATAGGTTTATGATCAGATGAGGAAGTGCACTTAAACCCCAAACTATTTTGTCCAGACTTCAATGCTTTCCCTTTAGTCTTCCCCTTTCGATCTGGTGACAGCAATCCATTCCTAATGTGTGATGTGGTAGGGACAATAACAATAGGCACAACAGATTAGACCTCAAACTACTGCTGCTTGGTAGCATGTGAGGGTGTAGAACAACAGGGTGTAGTTAGGATCAACAAATAACAACTATTGAGGCTTTCTTTTACAGTTGTGCTTATGAAAAGTGTTAATCTCCCCTTCTTGATGATTTGTAAGATTCCAACAACCCCAAAATACTCCTTATAATAGCTGTGATCACTCTTGGTGAATGATGTTGAGTGCTGTGGATGATAAATGGCTCATCAAAACCTTGCAATCAATAATGGTGCCCTTAGTATTTGCTTGCAATTCAATATATGAATATCTCCCAATATTGGTCCAACCTTCTATGTTGATGGCACCCTAATTCAATCAAAATATCTACAAAAATGATGGCAACTAACAACCTTAAACGTATGTCATGCTGTAATCAACTTAGGCTATGGATTGCGGCCCCTCCTTCAATGGGGTGCTCATAATTTCCATGAGAATGACAATGCCAACAACTCTAGAAAATGGCAATGAAATCCTTCAAAATGATGAACAACAAATTTGCTTGCAAATCAAATTGCCCAATTTGGAAACTTGACATGAACTCTCCAAAAATCAGCTCTGATGCAAACCCCTATGTGAGAATACCCTAGATGGAAATGACGGTTTTTGTTCCCAATTCCAAAAAGAAGTCCAAGAAGGTTTTCATCCTCTGAGACCTCCAAATAACCAAGGGTTTTCATACTTGGTTTTGAATTCAAACACAAATGCTCCAAAGTGGAGAATGCCAAATGAAGCCAAGAACCACCTTTTTAAACCTTTCTAAAATGGGCCCTTGGATCAAACTTTGCGTCGAAAGTATCTAAAAATATTTACTAATTTTTTAAATTTATTAGAATAATATTAATAGGTTGCCCCTTAAATATAAAATTGTCAGATCCAACTTAAAGTAATAATGTTTTCTTTAGCTCTAGCAATTGCAAACCTGGATGCTCATGTATTACTGTACTAGTATGATGAATTATGTTGTGCCCACAAAGTCTAGTTCCTATGCCTGTCAAGTGAAATGACTTTTGCTAAAAAGGAGTATGGAATCTACTAGTTCCAGCATCTACATTGTTAAGCAATCCATCTAATTTAATCACCTTTTTGAAAAAACACTTTGGCCACAGGAGTAAAAATGACAAAGGAATGTGTATAATGTTGGCACCCCATTTGACTGTGTCCAAATTTACAAGTCCAACTCCCTTTTGTGCATCTTTTCTTGTCTAGCCTATTATTGATTAGCCAATCTAAGAAACTCTCCAATGGGATCCCTTGGTCAGAATCAACTAAGTGTAGTTCCCTGCCATTCTCTAGGTTCATATTATGTGATGGACGTTGCAAAAAAAAGAGAAAATTGCAAGTCTGGGAGTAATTTGGTCATTTCCTCTGGTTTTTTTGAGTTTGAAGACTTTTGGTGCAGAATTAGATATTTTCATGCTTAACCAAATATCCACATCTAGTATTCGGTCTTGCATAACTGTCCTACAAAGTCCTACTTCTGTCATCCCCTTTTCTTCTCTTCTTGATCATTGCTTCTGGATTTTCAATTTGGATCTGCACATTTCTACATCCTTTGATCCTCATCTTTTTTGCATTTTCGGTGCTTCCCTTGCTTCCTCCTTCAAAAGGGATCTCATAATGGATCTAGATATTTCCCATATCCAATCTTCCATTGTATCCTAACTTGGTTATGTACACTTCTCCATTGTGTTTCTGCAAGAAATTAGCTGCATTTTTATTTTCCCTAAAGCATGACCTGGAAATCCATCAAAGAACTCAAGGATGAATGTGACCAGAGTGATTTCCACATGCTTCTAGATACAAGGATATGTGATGGTGATGTGAACAAGTATGGGGAACCGTCACAATTGCAAGTAGCTGTGATTCTTCTCCAAGATATCCAGTAGCTCAAAGGCATCAAAGATATATATTTCACTGATTTTCATTTGTAAAAGGATGGGAAAGGAGGTTGTAGAGCAAGAACAAAAAGAAAAACCATTGTAGAGCATTAGGGATTTGATTCCTAGCAAAAGGGTCAAGTTATTTTGTATTGTAACGATTTGGTTTTCATCCCAAATGTGTAATGAAACATTATAATCCTAGAAGAATAGATTAAATGTGCAAAGTCAAAAGTTATTTTGTATTGTAACCGATCTGGTTTTCATCCCAAATGTGTAGTGAAATATTATAACCCCAGAAGAATAGATTAAGTGTGCAAAGTCAGTATTGTTCAAAATGTTTTTATGTGTATTATATTTATTTCTAGATGTAATTTCTGATTAGTTAGCTAGCCGATGATTGTAAAATCCTTGTAAAGCTTTTGTAAGGTATCTTTTTAGAGCAACATTAAAATGAATGGGTTTATTTATGGACTATTAAGTTATATTCTTTTAATGTTCTGCAAGTTTATATATCTTCTCATTTTTATGCATAGAGTCCAACTTATGTGTAGGATTTGAAGGTGTAGTCTTCAATGACATCTTCATTAAGTTGTAGACTTCGAAGAAGAAAGAAGATGTAGTGCTGAAGATAGAGAGAAGATCCTCTAAGAAAATTTCATAGACTGTTCTTTGATCAATGTATTAGTTTGTTTGATCGCTGTAGTATCATATACATGTTTCATACTTTAATTTGCTTGATGATCACAATAATAAATTATTTTATCCTGAATGTCAAACTTAGTGTTCTTTAGACTGTCATAGACAATGGAATCGCTGCCTGTCTATAATGTTATATTATATTTTAAATGCTGTAATTTATTCATCATTTAATCTGATCGTGGTTATGGCTAAGTGGAGATTGGCTTGATTAGATTAAATTAGTCTTCCTCTTTCATTGCTGATTTGTTCACAAACCAATATACCTGATGTAGTTGGCATGAATTCTGTATTGATTCCTTCAGTCAAAACAACGATCTCTGCTTTGATAGAGATCGAATTACTCTTCCTCCTTCATTTCTGATTTGTTCATAAACCAATATACCTGATGTAGTTGGCATGAATTCTAGTTTGATTCCTTCAGTTAACACAGCTATCTTTAATTTACTCAATGTCTCATGAATTCTGATTTACTGATTTTATTACAATCTTGACATCAATGACAACATTTCCAACAAAGTTAAGTACGGTAAAAACAGAGTGCAACCCATGTTTTGGAATCTCATCAATAGTTGGTGTGGCATCGAACCAAGGAACAAAGGTATTAGAGTTTGAAGATGAAGCAGGAGAAAGAGAACTGGAGCTAACAGAGCAAGCATTGAGTTTAGGTGGCAGCTTTCTTTTACATAGGTCAATGCTGATCTGATCCAACACTGATTATGAAGAAGAAAAAAACAGAGGGCATAGAAGAGAGAAAAAGGAAAGTTGAGGTGTAATGTCCCCTTCTCGATGATGTACTTTGAGTGGTCCATTGGCCTATTCCTGAGACCCATAGGCTATGTGGAATAAAGAATTAGGGTTTCAAACAGTGATGAGGCAAGAACTTACTATTTTTAGTAAGTTAGGGGTTGGCCATTTTGATGATATTGTTCTACTGAGCTTTCCATGCTTTGTCACTCGGTGTGAAGATCATGCTTTTCGGAGCAGTAGTTCATGACTTACTATTTTTAGTAAGTGGCAGTATGGAGTATTTCTATTTTTGGCAGTGGACAGGGTCCTGGTCTTGCAACAGTTATTTGGTCTTCTTCACTCCGCTTCATCCTGGTTTCTCTTATTGATCAGTATGGGAGTCATAAGTAATTTAATTAAATATTATGTCCTTGTCAAAGGTTTAATATTTAAATATTTGCAGTTACTGATTAATTGTGGAAATGACTTAGGAAAATTAATTAAGTATTATTCATTTGATTATCTCCTAATTCAGAGGGTGAATTTGTGGTTGCCATTTAGAGGATTAAAACATTTAGTCTAATGTTTATTTTGCAAAAATGACGCCACCATGAGGAAGTACGAACTTACCTAGGAAAGGTAAGTGGTCACCAAGTAGTGGGGAGACATAAGGTGAAATGAAATTGAATTTGAGTGAAGTTGGCGCCATTTGCATTTGCATTTGGGAAGGCGTGGAGTTATAAATATGAGCCTTGGGCTCTCATTCTGGATATCTTGAAAATTTGCATTGTTATGCTGCCGGATTGGCGTCAGAACTTTGAGGCTTCGGAGTGCGGCTCCCTATTGCTTTCCAGTTTCGTACTTGAAATATAGTACCTAGCTGTGTGCTGTAATCTACTATACTTTTAGTGCGTATCTTAGTCTTTTTGGTGTTTGGAGCGATTTTTGAAGTTGCTGGTTTACTTGTGGCTGAAGTACACATTTGATCACACCTCTCTGCTTGAGTGTCTGACCATTCTGGGTACCGACTCATTCATCCTTCTTGCTGTTGGCGATTCACACTGTAAGTTTGTGGCACCTTTTATTGAGCATTGAATTTATTAGAGAAAATCAAAACTCCTTAGCTAGGTGTGGGGTTTTGAAGGTGCATTGGGATGCATGCCAAATAATGTGGGGGGTTTTGAAGGTGCATTGGGATGCATGCCAAATAATGTGGGGGGTTTTGATAGCTCACCTTTGGTTTGTTTTCATTACTGCTGGTCTAGTGTTGGTTTGGGACTGATTTTGGGTGAATTGGGTGAGTATTGAGAGAGATATGAGTGATTTAGTGGGTTTATAGGCTACTGGTTATGCATTTCCCGCCTACAGTTTTGATGTTAGCAGAGTTTCATGTTTAGTATCTTCTATGTTCAACATTGTTCTTCTACTCTCACTCTCTCTATTATTGTAAGATTAAGTAGTAGTACTACTAACCCATTCTGGCTTGTAATCTCTCATCCCGCTGAAAAGTGGAAGAGGTTGGCTTGCCGCTTATAACAGTTAGATTGTAATTCAGTCCTCCCGTTGCATAAGTGGTCGAGTGATGATTGGTTGTACTGGTCCTCCCACTGCATAAGCGGTTGAGTTGAGTTTTTGTAATTCAGTCCTCCCGTTGAAATATTGCGGTTGAGTGATTTGTGTCTGCTATATGTTTCTTTTGGCTGGTTCACCGCCACATTTCTTTCTTTCCCACTGGATAAGCAAAAGGGGTTGGCTTGCCGACCAGTATTGTATTTACTTTATCATTTCAGCAGATTTGTGATCTAACGATCCCGTCTTCACCGTATGCTCTCACCTTCCCACATTGGGCACTTGGTGATCAGAAAGTGGAAGGGTTGCATTTTCAGCAAGCTTTGAGTTTATGCTTTCTAACCTTAATGGGTTATATGTTGGTTGATGATTCTTATTGGTCTTAAAAAACACAAAAAAAAATATCCGGGATAATACATGAGGCCCTTCCTACCATTTTAAAACCTGTCAGCAAAAGGAAAAAAATAGGAAGAAACTATGGGGAGCATTGAAAACATTCACCAAAGGCAACTATAGACTAGATAAATGCCACAAACTCTAGATAACCAAAGCTATCAACTAATTTGAGCCCTAGGGTTTTGTTTATCCTATTAATAATCATAGACATGTTAATTTAATTATAAAAAACCCTACTGATTGCTAACCAGTCATACCTTACAAGCATGTATGCCATTTAAGCCTCTTGTTTTCACATACAAGCGCACTTTTTGAAGGATATTTGTCACTTATTATGCAGGGTAGAGATTTTGTTTACTCAAGTCAGCTCTTTGAGACATAGGAAGAATAGTTTGATAGCTGAGCCACCACTTGTGGATGCCTCATTGAGTTTCGCCACTTCAACATGAACTTGGCATACCATTTTCATATCTAGGCCAATTAAAAAGTGTGCCCCCCTTTAGAATGCTTGGCAGAATAATTTGCCACTTAAACCAAGCTTGCTAGCTGAGTGGAATTTCAAGAAACTTAAACCATCTTTATACTTTTTGGCGGAAATTTCTTATGATTGAACTATCATTAAAGTGCACCTGGCTGCCTCTGCTGAAAAGTTAGCTAGCGCAACCCTGTTTCTAAGCAGTTGGCAGAAATTTAGGCAGAATTTCACATATTGTTGCCACCTTTCTGACTCTTAGGCAAAGTTTTCCAATGGTTCAATCATTCATAAAGTGTGCCTGACTTAGATTTTCTGTCTCTTAATTGTTTTATGAGTTTGGTAGAGATCTAGGCAGAGCTTGACAACAATGTCACCTCCTTTCATCATGTTGAGCTACATTTGCAGCAGCTCAATCACTCTAGGCAGGTGATAGATTCTGTTAAAACTTCTAGTTCTTTTAAGACCTGGTGGAAACTTCCTATGGTTAGGCCACTTAAAATGTGTGCCATCTTGTACAAATACTGCATTCTTTTAAGCCTTATGTTTCCTGGCAGACATTTCAAGCAGTTGAGCCAATTTTTCGGTCTTCAAATACTTGACTAACTCTGTCCAAGTGCACACTACATTGCATCTGGCACTATTCCTTTGTTTTGGCAGGGATTTAGGAAGGTTAAACCACGTCTGGTGTGCACCCTTAGCATTGTTGTCTCTTGTCACATAACTTGGTGGAACTCTACATGACTTAAGCCCTTTTTATAGTGTGCCTGGACCCTTAAGAGTAGAGGTGAATGTCACTTATGCCAACTTACCAGATCTTATCACCTATGTGGAAACTTCCACCATCTCTACCATTTTCATCAGTTGAACTTCTCTTGTGTCTGTCCCATGACTGTCTTTGTACTGATGTTGCCTCTAGAGCTTCTGAATTTCATCATTATTTCATTTTAGAACAGCTGCATCCTTATCAACCTGCGATAGTTGTTAGTTTGAAGAGTAAATTCGACACAAATAACCTTGCAAACTGACTGGGAAAACACAAGTTGAATTTAGCTCAAACACAATTAATATATCCTTGATGACAAACAGAAAAACTAAGTACAAACATTGAGTTTTGTAGGGGTGCAACATTATCTTTTCTGTTCATAGTATCTAATGGGATTTGCATGTTGTCTAATTTTCTATCATGCTTGGAGTATTTATATGAAGGGGCCTTCATATATAGGGCTATTGTCATTTGCCACGGTGTGGGTTTGTGGAAAAAGTTTGAACCTGCTCTGATATCAATGTTATAAACTGCCCAATTGGATACTTGCACACATAAATAAAATACAAGACTACAAGCCTACCTACATACATATCATCCCTTATCATTCTTTGCAATAACACATTTACTAATTCTGATTTCATCTCCATCATTCAACCATAATTGCATTAAATGCATTCAATAGGCTTCATGGAAGTAAGTTTTTTTCTATGGAATAACTTGTTAATATGAAGAAGCTATATTGTTTTATATTAAAAAGCTTTTACCAGTAGTACTAGACACACTCTTTCTTGCATGTTTTGTGTCTGGAAAGAAGATATCCTTTTCATACGCTCATTTATTCTTTGAAATTCTAATCTTTGTTGTGCATCAAAAGGGGCATTTTATTGAATATATTCTTTGCCATTTTCTCATGTACATTTTTATCATTTGGCATTTTTCACAGCCAAATTTAATTTACATACAAAATATCTGTCGATAAATCAGAAATTTACTAGATTCACTGAATCATTTTATTGAGATTCTATAGTTTAATAATTATTTGTTTCCTTGTAAGACAAAAATAAGAAAAGATGATGTTTCTTATAGAGTTTTTCTCCTTTTGGTTTTTCCTCAGTTTTTTTTGTCTTCATCTTCTGCAGGCTCCAGATAGGTTTGTTGCTGCATCTGTACGCAATCCTGTCTGTAACCTTTCATCAATGGTTGCTACCACAGATATTCCTGATTGGTGTTATGTGGAGACATATGGAAAGGATGGAAAAGGGGCATACACTGAAGCGCCTACAACAGAAGACCTCAATGCATTTTATTATGCTTCACCAATATCGCATGTTTCAAAGGTAGCCTAAAAGGCCTTTTGATGATTTATGTTAATTATGCATATTGACAATCAGTATTTTGGCATTCTAAACATCTGTTCTCTTGATTTTTCTGTTTTTGGTCTTACCGCAAATCAATATAAATGACTTATAATCCAACCGAGTCAATCAATTCACTGCATGAAATCTAGTTTTCCTTTTGGTGGAGTGAGGGTCAAACAAATAGAGTCTGAGTGTCAAGTTAGAACAAGATGAATTAGAAACCAAATTTGTATTTTGAGAGACAACTCTATAATGAAGGTTCAACCATGAAGAAAAACATTCTTTCCAGACCAGTAGATAACTATTAATAATTATATGAATTCAAACATACTAATCTATGAATCCATCACATTTCACCTTTTTTTAAATGGAAGTTGTAATGTCCCCATTTTTAGCAAAAGTGATTTGTGCACAATTAGCCTAGTTTCCAAGTTCTTTTGGAGGCTAATTGGTGTACTTGGGAGAACTCCAAAATTCTTGTAGTGCACAGGTTCAGTATTGCAGGGTTTTAATTTATGGCAATGAGCTCAGTTAGTAGTGTGGATTATCATAACACTTTCAGAAGTGTTTTTTGACTTTTGGTGGACTCTCCAAACTTCTTGGAGGAGCAATTTATTTTATTTAAGTCACCTGATTGGCTCTGATCATCAGTCCAAGCCTTCATTATCATGTTGTGATCAACTTTGATTCAGATGTTGTTTCAATGCTTTCCACAACTGGGGTAAAATAATTTAGATATTCACTTATGTTCTAACGTTATATAATTATATTATGAAAGTGACTACTTCAGTCTAAAATATTTTTAAAAAAGGTATAAAGTGAGGTCAAAAGTGGACGCCTAGGACATGGGGAGCCCTTCAGCCTATTGAAATGTTGCTAATCTTTCA